>NC_044034.1:220519687-220833521 GCF_901765095.1 Microcaecilia unicolor | reverse complement strand
TTATAGCAATTACGGCACTGTAAATACAAATCTTTGACAGCAACAAATTAAAATGTGTGAAGAACCAAAATTGGATAAAATGCTCCTGAACTATAGGGAAATCTGAAACTACGAAAATTATCATTAAGAAATAAATACAAACTTAATATGCAAACCAAAAATATCACTTTCTGAAGGAACCCCCCCCCCCTAAACTCCAAAATAATACAAGCTGCTGACCCCTAAAGGAAAACCCGCAAGACAGAAAATCTGAACCAAATAATAAAGAAGAACAAAATAGCAGAAGAGAGAAAAATAAAGAATAAGAAACGAAAACTCCCAAAATAACAAACCAAAAACTGGATTATGAGTAAAGGCAGCAAGCTGGCATTCCGGGCATAGCAAGCATACGGATCCTTTTACTAAGGTGCACTGAAAAATGGCCTGCACTGGTGTAGACGCATATATTGGATGCACACAGGTCCATTTTTCAGTGCACCTGCAAAAAAAGGCTTTTTTTTTGCCGAAAATGGGCATGCAACAAAATAAAAATTAGCACATGTCCATTCTGGGCCCGAGAACTTACTGCCACCCACTGACTTAACGGTAAGGTCTCACACGTTAACCGGGCGGTAATAGTCAGTGTGTGTACACTGCCGATTACTGTCCAGTTAGCGCAGCACAGTAGAAAATAAAAAGTATTTTCTGCCATGCATATTGGACGCACGGTAGTCGGGCAGTAGTTCCAAATTGATGCGCATAGGCGTCTACATGCCTTAGTAAAAGGGCCCCATAGTTTCTCTCGTTCTCATAAGAATGTTCAATAGAATAACAAGAGGACTGAAATAAGAATTTAAAATAGTTAGCGCTTGCGGTATGAGTTAAATCATAACTAATATATGATGGCTCAAAACGTGCTTTAGATAATATCACAACCTTATTTCTGTGCAAGCTTTGATTCAAATCTTCATTGCAGAGTCATTGTACTTATTTACAAATAAGGAAAGGGAGGAAAAGACATCAGCAGCTCAGATTTTCAAAATCTTTAGATATAAATCTTATTACTTAGCAGCTTTCACATGAGTCAGAGTAGAGAGATGTGGTACAAGGAAAAGAAAGCCACAGACAGAATCCCCCTTGTAGTGACATACAACCCAGAGCTGGAAAAATTGAGAAAAATCATAAAAGATCTACAACCACTACTCCGGGAGGATGAATTAGTGAAAGAGATTATTATGATTCTGTTTAACTCTGCTAGTCAGACAGGGGAATGCCTGGAACCGTTCCTGATTGGCCCATCTGGGCTGAGCTGACATCAGTCTGATCTACTTAAGCTTACCCTTCCCTACAACCCTTGCTTTGGCGTTACCCTTTGTTTTTTGCTGAAGCCTTACCTTGCGCTATTTGAGCTTTTGCTCTGTGTGTTGTGGAGTATGTTTTCTCCTTCCTTGCTGTAGCCCTCTGTTGCTCTGGCTCAGTGTGCTTGCTGCTTCCCTCACCTGTGATTTCCTCTGTTTGACTGTGGTGCTTTGTGGTAAGCTCGTTTATCATTCTGTCCCAGGTTGCTTGTTTTGTTTCCATTGGAGTTATCCTTTGTGCTGTGTTTGTATTTTGTTGTGCTTCTTGTCTTTGTGGCAGACTGGGGACCTTTGTTTCTTTCCATGGGGGTTATTTGTTTGTTCTTCCCTCGGTTTACCTTAACCCTTGTCTGCAGTGTTCCTGCCTCTGGTAGCTGTGTGTTCAGAGCCTGGTTAATCCTTTGACTGCAGTATTTTGCCTGCCTCTGGCAGTCTTGCCCTTGTGACTGTTTTTGTTCTTTTTTGCTGCCACTACCCTCGCTATTATTGTGTACTGCTCTTTCTGAGTGGGGTGCGTCTCAGGCCCGGCTCTCTATTTTTTGCTGGCTTTTCCCTCTCCTGTCTGCTGGGGGGTCTCTGCTCTCTGTATCCATATTTCTCAGTCCCTCACTTCCTTTGTGTGCTGTGGGGTACAGCCTGACGTGTTTCCTATAGTTACCTCTCTTAGTTCATTTTTCCCTTGTGTCCTTAGCGAGCACTTAGTGTGTTGGTGCTCTAGTCCACGTGGGGACCCCTCGTTTTTTCTTTCTCCCTTCCCTCGGTTTGAGTTGGTTCTGGTTAGGACATGAGGCCCATATGACTGTATCCCAATAGGCCATGAGGCCCGCCTGAATGCCCTATCTTCCCCTTTCTTGTAGTGCAAATTGGTCGCGCGCGTGTGTGTGTGCAGGGCTTGGTCGCTGGGGTGGCATATAATACCTGTTCAGGCCATCCTAGGCCTTGGCCTAAAAGCTATACTAGGCCTTGGCCTAGGCTCAAGGGCTCACAACCAACCTGACAGAATGCCAAAGCCATGAGCTCGACCGAACCCTCCGCTATGCAGTTATTCCAGCATCTGCATGCTCAGTTACAACAAGCTGTGGGAGCTGTCGATGCTCTGAATCAAAGGGTGGACACCCTTACTACTATGGTGGCTAGGGGGGAGCCTCCAGCTCCTAGGCCACCAGGACCCATGATGGGAGGCCTAGGTATTCGTATCGCCCAGGACATGTCGGGGTTTTTTAAACCAATGCCAAATTGTCTTTGAGCTGCAGGCCCGGGACCTTTCCTCGGATCGAGCGAAGGTAGCATACATCATCTCCCTGCTTTCGGGATCTGCCCTGGCCTGGGCCTCCCCTTTATGGGAAAAGAGGGACACTCTACTAGATAATTTGGCAGAGTTTTTGAAACAATTTCGCCTTATCTTTGAAGAACCCGGAAAGGCCTCCTCGGCGGCAACTCAACTTCTGAACCTGCATCAGGGTCGGCGTTCCCTGGGGTTACATTTTTATGTCAACTTAGCTGGAAAGTGGCAACTTAACTGACAACTGGTATGCTCAACAGAGCACTGCCATTTCACTTTTGCTTTATCAGGTGCTGCACCAATTGTTTCCCTTTAAAGTGCCCTATAAAGCAATCACATCAGACTCAGTACCAATAATTTATCTGGTTCAATATACTGGTGATTTAAAGCCTAAAGGAAAATCTTAGTGTCAAGAAAATTACCTTAAAGCCTCTTCCTACATATGCGGTCCAATATAACCACTAATCTTATCGAGTCCGGCGTAAATATCCGTGCCTAACCAGATAAGTTGCACGACATGGAGGCGCATAATCGAATGGCACTGGCGATCTATGTTGGCAGCGGCGCTACAGCTGGCTGGAACCGTATTATTGAAAAAGATGGCCGGCCATCTTTTTTTTTCCGATAATACGGTTTAGCCCGGCCAAATGCCTTGGAGTTCACCGGGTTTGAGATGGCTGGGTTTGTTTTTCAGCGATAATGGAAAGTTATGTCGGCCATCTCAAACCCCGGCCAAATTCAAGGCATTTGGCTGTGGGAGGAGCCAGCATTTTTAGTGCACTGGCCCCCCTGACATGCCAGGATACCAACCAGCCACCCTAGGGGTCACTGCGGTGGACATCAGAAAAGCTCCCCGTGCATAGCTCCCTTACTTTGGGAGCTGAGCCCCCCAACCCCCCTACCCACAAATGTACTGCACCCACTAAAATTGCTCCAGGGACCTGCATACAGCCTCTAGGACTTATTGCTGCTGTATAACTTTGGCACACCAGTTCACACCTGAAGACTAATCTCTCTGAAAAAGTCCTTTCTTGAAATAACCACGTTTACTCACAGTTAACTGCAGATCAGAGGTTGTAACCCACTGGCAAAGAGTCCCCTGGTACTAAGATTAGCAGTAGGTCAGAGCTGGCACAATGGTGTACAATGCCCTCTTTCAGCACCATTCAAGGTAAGAACTACGTTCTCTAACGTGGGTAACACAGGAAAAGGAACTAAAACTGGCTTACAAAAATGGCCACTACCGCATGGACTACAACAGGAAACAAAACAGGGCACACTCTGACCCAGTTAGCAGGGGGGAAAAGCACCGTGGGAGTACAGCCCAGTACCCTACACCCACCACAATGCACTGCTAATGTGACTCTGCAGGGCACCTAACAGAAAAGGTGTCACACTCATCCGAGAACCACATCGCAACCAGGGAAAGGCTGTCGGAGGATACAACACATTCTGCTGTCATGGAGGTGGGTACGGCATTTGAGGCTGGCATACAGGCTGGCAAAAAAGGTTTTTATTTTTATTTTTTTAGTATGGAAAGGGGTTGGTGACCACTGGGGGAGTATGGGGAGGTCATCCCCCATTCCCTCCAGTGGTCATCTGGTCAGTTGGGGCACCTTTTTGAGGCTTGGTCGTGAAAATAAAAGGACCAAGTAAACCCGGCGAAATACTGCTTAACGCCGCTTTTTTTTTTATCGGCGAAAGCCGGCCATCTGGTAGCCACGCCCATGCCCGCCCATGTCCTGCCTTCGCTAATCTACCGACATGCCCCCTTGAACTTTCGCCGGCGAAGCAACGGGAAAGTGGCGATGCTGTCTAAAATGCCGCTTTCGATTATACCGATTTCGCCGCTTTTAAGAAATCGCCGGCCATCTCCCACTTTGTGTTGGAAGATAGCCGGCGAGCACTTTTGATTATAAGCTGGATAGTCAGTTAGCGGTAGGCACTAACTGCAAATATTCAGCGGGAGATAACTGGCGAATAAGACCGTATAAATAACTGTCTTAACTTTATCCTCTAAGCCATGACCAGTTAAGTCTGAATATTAGCTTAACTGGTCATGTACTAGCTGGCTTAAAAACAAAGTGGATAGTCAATGCCGAAGCCTGGACAGGGCCTGGCATTGAATATCTGGTTTTAGCGCTGGCGGCAGTAAAAAAAAAATGCTCTGTTGTCGGCTGAATATTTGGGGGGAGGGGGTTGTAATTGCCATTATAGAATTTGTGCTTACCATACACATTTTAGGAGCTTAACTTTAAGCGACCTGTACAGAATTACCCACAATATAGGGGTAATTTTCATAAGTACATAAGCACTGCCACGCTGGGAAAAGACCAAAGGTCCATCAAGCCCAGCACTCCATCTCCGACAGTGGCCAATCCAGGCCCCAAGAACCTGGCAAAATCCCAAAATTTAATAACGATCAATGGACTTTTCCTTCAGGAATCTGTCCAGACCCCCTTTAAACTCAGAAAGGCTAGCTGCCGTCACTACCTTCTCCGGCAATGAGTTCCAGAGTCTAACCATGTGCTGAGTAAAGAAAAACTTTCTCCAATTTGTTTTAAACCTACCACATTCTAATTTCATCTTGTGTCCCCTAGTTCTATTATTGTTAGAAAGCGTAAACAAACGCTTCACATCTGTCCGCTCTACCCCACTCAAAATTTTGTAGACCTCTATCATATCACCCCTCAGCTGCCTTTTCTCCAGGCTAAAGAGTCCTACCCTTCTTAACCTCTCCTCATAAGGTAGTCGTCCCATTCCTTTTATCATTTTCGTCGCCCTTCTCTGCACCTTCTCTAATTCCTTTATATCTTTTTTGAGATGAGGCGACCAGAACTGAACACAATACTCCAGGTGCGGTCGCACCATGGAGCGATATAACGGCATTATAACATCCTCATGCTTGTTTTCCATCCCTTTTCTAATACTACTCAACATTCTGTTCGCCTTCTTAGCTGCCGCAGCACATTGAGCGGAAGATTTCGACGTCCTATCCACGATGACTCCCAGATCCCTTTCTTGGTCTGTAACTCCTAAAACGGAACTTTGCATGACTCAAACCCATTTCAATGAAAATAGTGCAATAATGGGCTTTCATAGGATTACTCATCCTATGAGCAGGTTCACTTGCTATATGGGGAGGTGTTCCTGGGAGTGGGGTTTAGAATTGCACACATATTTCAGAATTTTCAATAGGTGGATCGAGGGCAAACACTAGATGTGGTGTATTTAGATTTTACTGCATATATGACTAATAAATGACTGGGTTAGGAACTGGTTGAGTAGAAGGCAACAGAGGGTAGTGGTAAATGGAGCTAATTCTGAGGAAAAGGATGTTACCAGTGGTGTGCCGCAAGGTTTGGTTCTTGGGTCCCTTTTTTAAAAAAACATTTTTGTACGCGATATTGCTGAAGGGCTGTCTGGTAAGGCTTGCCTCTTTGCGGATGACACCAAAATCTGCAATAGGTTAGACACCCATGATAGTGTGGATAACATGAAGCTAGAGGAATGGTCTGGAATTTGGCAGCTCAGATTTAATGCTAAAAATTGCATGGTCATGCATTTGGCTGCAAAAATCCGAGGGAACAGTACAGTTTAGTGGGTGAAGAACATTTTTGCACGAAAGAGGAATGGGACTTGGGGATGATGGTATGTGATGATCTTAAGGTGGCCAATCAGATAGAAAATAACAGCGAAAAGCTAGAAGGATGCTTGGGTGCATAGGGACAGGAGTGGCCAATAGGAAAAAGGAGGTGATTCTGGAGACCATACCTTCAAAAAGATATAAACAGGATGGAGTCAGTCCAGAGGGTGGCTACTAAAATGCTCAGTGGTTGTCGTCATAAAGCATATTGGGACAGACTTAAAGATTTCAATATGTACACTCAGGAAGTAAGGTGGGAGAGGGGAGGTATGATACACACATTATGCGGCATAAATGCACAGGAGGCGAATCTGTTTCAATTGAAAGGAAGCTCTGGAATGAGAGGGGCAGAGGATGAAGGTGAAATGTGATTGACTCAGAAGTAACTTGAGGAAATACTTCTTCATGGAAAGGGTAGTGAATTCATAGAAAGGCCTCCCGGTGAAAATGGTAGAGATTAAAAAAGTATCTGAATTCAAGAGATCTCTAAGGGCGAATAGATGGCATAGATGGGCAGACTAGATAGCCCATATGGTCTTTATCTGCCTACATTCTTCTCTGTTTCTATTTGCTGCCAGAAGAGTTATCTACACAAATTAGCAGGTGTAAATGGGCCTGGTACTTTTCTATGATTATTTCTACAGTGAAAATATGTAGAGATACTTCTATTTTGAAAATCCTGCCAATTCCAAAGAGTGAAAAATAAACCTGTATTTTTTTTTATCAGTAGAGACAATTATAAAATTACTTCCAAATGAAATACAATATAAGCTGACATGTCTAAATATTGTTGCATGCAGCTTATATTTCTGTAGACAGATAGTGTTGGAATTGCAACACTCTCAAAACAGTTGGTGCTATCACGGTGAGGATTCTATATAGATGCCTCCTGCCAATCATGAAGATTTTACTGTTTATTTTCCCTGTCTCCAAAATATCAGCTAGACTTATTTCAAAACTTAGGAGCCAACTTGGTGTGGGGATGGATCTAGTCAGATCTAAAATATCACCAGCTAGTTATTTTCTGCCCTTTACATGCAGAGAGCTACAGCTTACTACATTGCTCTTTAAGCCTTAGATTTTGATCACCCTTTATGGCTCTTAACTAGAGATTTCTTCAGCATAGTCTGTTGACCCTAGACACACATTTATGTTATTTCAAATCATTACCAGTGATACAATGTGCATATTACAAAATGTACACTTGATAATCATCAGAGAAGCATGGGACAAATTAGTACTGACAGCCAACAACAGACATGGGAGAGAGAAAAATCTTATTTCAGCAGATCATGAAAAGTGTTTCATTAATATTCAACAACAGGGAATAAATAAATACAGTGAATGCTTATGAGAAGGTAATACAGCATATGCAATGAGGTCTTTGGATGCATGGCTTCACTTTGTGTTGCATAGAATCTTCTATCCTTTCTACTGCCAAGTGAAGTTTGTATGCACATTCTTAGGTTGCAGGCACGGAAGATAATTTTATAACAGACCTCTTTACTTAAATAAGTAGTAGTAGTAGTAGGTTGAGACCTACAGGCTGGTTAGTCTGACCTCTGTGGTGAGTAAATTAATATAAACACTGCTAAAACAGAGGATACTGCAGTTACTAGAATCCAATGAACTGCAGGATCCAAGGCAACATGGTTGTATTGGAAATTGCTCTTATGACACAAATCAGATTAATTAATTAATTTGTAGTATTTATACCCCGCTCTTTCCCGCTCGATAGCAGGTTCAGTGCGGCTTACAATGAATGGGTACAAGGTATTACAGAGATAACACAACGTATGGTTATAAAATCTTATAGAGATAACAAGTTGTATAGAGGATGATAAGATAAATGTGGGGGGAAGGATTGGGGTATGGTAAAGTTAGTGTTGAGGATTAGTGGTGTGGTTTGGGTTTGTAAGTTAAGTTGGGTCGTTCGGATAGGCTCGCTTGAAGAGGTATGTTTTCAGCACTTTTCGGAAGGGTAGAAGTTCGTTGGTTGCTCGGATGTATCTTGGTATGGCGTTCCAGAGTTGACTGCCTATCACGGAGAAGTTGGAAGCGTAGTAACAAGAGAGTTGGATTAAGGGAGAGTGCTAGATTTGGTCTACTTAGATGTTTAGCAAAGCCTTTCACACAGTTCCCTATAGGCAACTTACAAGTAAACTGAGCACCCTTGGTAAGGTGCTCAGTTTATTTATGTTGCATTAATGCTATATGGGTCTTACAGTGACAGACTGAACTGTATTTAGTGGGAGGCAACGAATGGTAGTAGTAGATAAACCATTTAAATAAATTCAATCTTTTACATCCAACACAATCAAGATTTAGAAGTTCTTTTAGAAAAATAGAAACATGGTGGCAGATAAGAGCCGAATGGTCCATCCAGTCTGCCCACCCTCAGTAACTACTCCTTTTCCTATGAGATCCCACATACCTGTCCCATGCTTTCTTAAATTCAGACACAGTCCTTGTCTCCACAACCTCCATTGGGAGGCCATTCCACACGTCCACCACCCTTTCCGTGAAAGAGTATTTTCTTAGGTTACTCCTGAGCCTATTTCCTAATAACTTCATCCTATGCCCTCTCATTCCAGAGTTTTCCTTCATTTGAAGGCTCACATCCTCTACATTAATGCCATGGAGGTATTTAAATGTCACTATCATATCCTTGCTCTCCCACCTTTCTTCCAGAGTATACATGCTGAAGTCTATAAGCCTATCCCCTATATGCTTTGTAACAGAGACTACTGACCTGTTTATATATTTTTGTAGGTGCAGTCTCCAGAATTGTACACATTATTCTAAATAGGGCCTGACCAGGGACTTATACAAAGGCACTAGCACCTCTTTTTTCCTGCTGGTCATCCCTCTCCCTATGCACCTGAGAATCCTTCTGGCTTTGCCCATCGCCTTTTCTACCTGTTTGACCACCTTGAGATCATCAGATACAATCACCCGGAGTTCAGCTCTTCTTTTGTATCGTTCCCCTGGATTTTTGTAACCCAAGTGTATGACCCTGCATTTTTTAGCATTATATCTTAGTTGCCAATTATTGGACCATTCTTCAAGCTTCTCTAGATCCTTCCTCATGCTATCCACACCCTCCTGTCTACCCTAGTACAGAGTCTGGTATCATCAGCAAAGAGACAAACCTTACCAGATGGTCCTTCCTTAATATCACTCACAAAGTTGTTAAAAAGAGCCAGCCCAAGGGCTGATCCCTGCGGTACACCACTGATAACATCCTTTTCTTTAGAGCAAACTCCATTTACCACTACACCATCCTTTTCTTTAGAACAAACTCCATTTACCACTACCCTCTGTCTCCTTCCATTTAACCAGTTTTTAACCCAGTCAGTCACCTTAGTGCCCAAACCAAGGGCACTCAGTTTATTTATCAGTTGCTCGTGCGGAACCGTGTCAAAGGCTTTACTAAAATCCAAATACACCACATCTAGTGCCCATCCCATGTCCAACTGTTTAGTCACCCAGTCAAAGAAATCAATCTGATTTGTCTAACAAGAACTGCCAGTTGATTTTTACCATGAGCTAAAAACACTAGCACACCTTAGTAAAAGATCCCCTTAATGCTGCATTAGTCCATAGAGTAATATTATCAGCATTGGAATAAATGACAGTTTATATTATGGAAGGTAATTTTGCAATTTTGCAAGATTACAAGCCCAAGTAGGTACCTATCTTAAGGCCATTTTATAAAGACACATAGGGACCTTTTAATAAAGTGAGTTAGAGTTAGATTTTGCACTTAATTTATTTATAATTCATTTATAACTGCATTTATACCCCGCATTTTCCAGAGAAGTCCAGTTCAATGTCGCAGAGATTTCAATACTCGTCGGTAATATTACGGAAAAAACGACTAAACAAAGACATAACCTTACAGAGAAATATGATATTGCAGAAGAAATGTTGTTGCCAATGAAGACAGTCAGGGAGTTGGGTTTGACAGGCTAGCGTTGGGTACGCTAATAGATTAAAGGATAACAGGACTTTGGGTTGGGTGAGCGATGTGCTTTAATATAGGAAATTGAACCAAGCAAAGTGCAAAATTATCATGGCACCTAGCGGGGAGTGTGCCCAGCATGTAACCTGCGGTTGCCATGTTAAAATGCCCATTAATATGTGGTAGACATGTTGAAGTTAGTGTGGAGCCACTTAGCTCCTCATATTTACTCTCATGCTCAAACATCTCACTCATAGCTGCAACAAAATAAGTCAACATCACCAATCTCATCCCTCAGTTGTTTCTGAAGAGGGCCAGGTTCTGCAGCAGTCCTTCGAATTAATAAGGTCTGTAGCAACCAAAATAATGTCAGATGCACCAACTCTCTGCAGTTCAACCATATACCACCAGTTTTTTTCTTGCCGACTTACATGGGGAAAAGGGGGCTGGATCTCTTCTCCTGTAAGAACTGATAGTACTCTCTTTGATTTAAAATAATCAACTGTACTAAAGGATAACATCAAATGCATAGACTCTTCACAGTTCAACAAGATACTACCAGTTTCTCTTTTGTCCACTCTGAAGTGCTCGATCTTGAAGGTGCTAGGTCTCTTCTTCTCCACCAACTTGCAGCAGTCCATCAATTAAATAGAGTCAGTGGTGCCAAAGGATGATGTCAAATGCATTGACTCCTCACAGTCCAACCAGGTACCACCAGTTTCTCTCTTGATAACTCTAGAACATTTGGGGGATGGGGGGGCTGGGTCTTCTCCCTCTGATTTTCCAGTTTGTTTGATCTGTTAATCGCATACATTCTGGGAAGAGCTCTTCACTTGCAAGAACAAAATTGGGTAGTAATATCTTTAACAGCTAAAGCATGTCTTGATTGTAAATGACTATCTGCTTTTTACTTTTGGCACCAGTTTTGTGCTAGAGAGTTCCACAATACATTAGAGCTCAGATGAGTTTTTTCAAATTTAAAGTAGAACTAAAAACATATTTCTTTTCACTTGCATGTAATGAGTAAGACTACAGGGGGCTGATTCTCTTTTCATGCTAAATTTCTACTTTTATTTCTTTTGTGATTTTTTTTTTTTAATGTAAACCGCTCTGATATGTTTGAAGAAGAGTAGTATAGCATACTGCAAACAAAAAAAAAGTAAAATAAAAGTAAAATAAATAATTTCACCAAGAAAGCCCTTTTTTAACCTGGCTAAGAGTATGGATGTTATTAATGCCCAACATATACATTTTTGTAGCTCAGAGGGACTGGTTTCAACCTGAGAAATCTGACTGGGTAACTTCCTAGTTACCTGGTTAAATCACTTTGAAAATGTCCTTTCTCTGTAACTCTGATTATTGCAGGGGTCATTAAACAAATGCTCATGGGTCACATCCCGCCTGTAGACTGTTTTCCAGTTTGCAGAAGTACTGGGTACCCTGAAAAGAAGAGTGAATAGTAAGTAGTTCAGGCAACAATAGGGAGAGTGTGCTGCAAGAAAAGGGATGAGGGAGGTAAAACTACCCGTTATGTGGGGTAGGAGCATTTGCCAAGAAGATGGTCGGAGAAGCACAGCAGATAAAGGTGCAGATGAGCTGGGAAAAGAAAACTACGAGGTAGAGCTGGGGGAATTGGGCATAGAATAGATGGCCAACTGGGGGGGAGAAAAGGTAAGAGGATTGGGGAGCTGATTCACTGGCTGTTTCTGACATGTACCATCTGATTTTCTTTGCTTCCCTCTTCACCTTCCACCCAAACCTCATTCAATTCTATTTCTTCTTCCTCCAATCAGCAGTAATTTATTTATTTGAGATTCCACAAAGTCCTCAAATCATTCCTATTCAAACCAACCCTCACAAAGAACAACCATATCTCATTTGAGGATTTTGCGGAATCTAGTATATTCCTTATTTTGGGTGGTAAGGAGTTCTACCATATAGTTCCTAGGTAAGTGATGTCTACAGAATGGACAGTTTTGTAGATCACTTTTTTTTTTGCAATTTGGGAGGTGTATTCTGAGATAGTTTCTTGCCTCATATTTAGTTTTTCTTTGAGGTAAGTTTATTAATGGTACCATATAATTTGGAGCTGTTTCTAGTCTGTTACCTAGTGGTGACATCATTACATTAAACAGAATGGGCGATAGTAGAGAGCCCTGAGGGACGCCACAGTCTGGAGATCAAGGAGATGTTAAGGTTCCTTTCATTTTCACTTTGTAAAATCTTGATTTCAGGAATACTTGAAACCATTTGTGGACTGTGCCACATATGCCAAAGTTGTCTAGTATGTTTAGTACGATATTCAGACTTATTTTCGAAAGAGAAGGGCACCCATCTTTCGACACAAATTGGGAGATGGGCACCCTTCTTTCAGGGTCGACCAAATTAGCATAATCGAAAGCCAATTTTGGGCATCCCCAACTGTTTCCTGTCGCGGGGATGACCAAAGTTCCCGGGGGCGTGTCAGAGGTGTAGCGAAGGTGGGACTGGGACGTGCCTAACAGATGGGCGTCCTCGAGCGATAATGTGTGGATAAGTGTGGATCGCCTTGCCGGGAACTGTTCGAGCCACTCTGGTCCGTCTGGATTTCCATCATCCATCTTGGTTCACCTGGATTTCCACCGTCTTAGTCTCTCTTCCCTTTCCCTTTTCCTTCTTACCCTGTTCTTTCTCCCCTATCTAATGTAATTGTAATTGATTTATCTGTGCATTGTAAGCCACTTTGAGTCTGCTTCATGTGGAAAAAGGTGGGGTATAAATGTTCATAAATAAATAATGGAAAAAAAGAAGGGCGTCCATGGCGAGCACTTGGCTGACTTTACTTGGTCCATTTTTTCTTACGACCAAGCCTCAAAAAGGTGCCCGAACTGACCACATGACCACCGGAGGGAATCGGGGATGACCTCCCCTGACTCCCCCAGTGGTGCTAACCCCCTCCCATCCTGAAAAATACAACTTTAAAACCTTTTTTTTTTGCCAGCATCAAATATCATACTCAGGTCCATCGCAGTATGCAGGTCCCTGGGGGTGGGGGAGGTATGTGTGTGTCAGCAGAGGCATAGCGAAGGCATGGACGTCCTTCTTTCAAACATTTTGGATGTCCTGAACTGCCCCCCCACAAGAATGTCCAAATTTCAAAAGAGTGGAATGGCCTAGTGGTTAGAGCACCGGTCTTGCAATCCAGAGGTGGCCGGTTCAAATCCCACTGCTGCTACTTGTGATCCAAAATCCAAATAAATAAATAAAGGGGGTGTCGGAGGCATAGCAAAGGCATGGACGTCCTTCTCACAGAAACATCCACATTTTGGACGTCCTCAACTTCCCATTGCAGGGATGGAGGCATAGCAAAGGCGCCTAACACTTGGATGTCCTTCACAAATACTCAAAAAAAAAAAAAAAAAAAGACGTCCCTGATGAGCACTTGGACATTTTCACCTGGATTTTTTTTTTTTTTTAAAGATTGAAGATGGCAATTTATTTCAGGTTGTAGACGGCTATTATACACGCAGCTTGTCTGCGTGTATGAAGCCGTCTTTGGCATGCGCACAGCAGCCACGCATAATGCTTGGCTGCTCTGCACTGGCTTCCCATCCTAAGGAAGGATATCGTGTGCAAATGAGCTAACAGTGAGCAGCTCATTTGCATGCGATTTCCTTCATGCATGCCCATTCCTTTCTGAATCACTAAGGGATCGGTAAGGGAAGGGCTTTTTCTGTTCAGTTAGTCCACAGCAGTGCCCCCTAGGGTGCCCGGTTGGTGTCCTGGCATGTCAGGGTGACCAGTGCACTACGAATGCTGGCTCCTCCCATGACCAAATGAGTTGGATTTGGTCAGTTTTGAGATGGGCGTCCTCGGTTTCCATTATCGCCTAAAACCGGGGACGACCATCTCTAAGGTCGACCTAAATGTTGAGATTTGGGCGTCCCCAACCGTATTATCGAAATGAAAGATGGACGTCCATCTTGTTTCAATAATACGGGTTTCACTGCCCCTTCACTGGGACGTCCTGCGAGTATGCCCTCAGGAAAACTTGGGCTCCCCGTTCGATTATGCCTCTCATTATGATCTACATCGAATGCGCTAGACATATCAAACTACATTATTAAGATCTTAGACCCTATGCTAATTTCTTATCTGAGATTTGATACTAGGGTAGTAAGGACAGTCTCGGTGCTATAGCATGGTCTGAAACCTGATTGCAATTTGTGTACTAGGGAGAAATATGAAAGGTAGTTCATATTTTGTGCTGCTACTATTCCTTCCATCGCCTTTATCATCAAAGGAATGGTGGCTAGTGATCTGTAGTATGTTACATCAGTTATGGTGACTGAATTGTTTTTTTTGGTATTGGTGTTAGGTAAAGTGCCGTGGAATAGTAGGAAGAAGATATTCTGCTGAAGCAGATTAATTAATATATTAGGAACTTCCTTTATAAGGTAACTAGGACAAGGATCTAGTATGCATTGTAAGGCTGAATATTTTAAGGAGGTAATTGTCAGGATTGCTGGACATACATGTCAGGAGTGCTAGACATACTTAAATTAATATGAAACCAGCTTCTGATAACCCCACCTCCCTCAGGAAGCTCTGAGGATGGCAAATGGACCAAATACTGCCCAGCTGCCTGCTAGCCTTTTGGTTTCTCAATTATTCCTGATTAGCAAACCTGTGTCCTCTCTGGGCATCTGGGAGCAGGGCTCTCTGTGAGAACAATGAAAGGCAGACAGAGGGGCTCCAAAACTGGGGACTTCAAAGAGTAGAACCTGTGAAAATGGTCACCTTCCTTGCATCAGGAAATTAAACTGGAGTTTGTAAAGGAGTTTATAAAGCAGATCACATGGCTCTGTTCTAGCCCTCTCTTCCTTTCTCTCTCTCTGCACACACACATATTCAGCCTCCCGAGCCCCTGGCACTGGCCCCCCTTTCTCCTTCAGCCCTACTCCAAAGCTTTCTCTCTCAGAGCACACGGCTCTGCTTTCTTAGGCTCGTTCTCTTTCTCTGCACCCCCCCCCCCCATTCTTACCTTTCTCTCACTGATTCCCATATAAACCCACACACAAAGATACAGCATTGTAATATTTACCTGTACTAAGTGCTGTGTGTATATATATATATATATATATATATATATATATATATATATATATATATATATATATATATAATATACTTTCTAGCCAAACCCGTGTGGATTGTGTATTATTGAAAACCCACTGCCTCTATGGACTGGACCCGGGACCATACTTAGACAACGAATGCTGACAGTAATGTTTTACTGTGTTATGGGTGGTTGTTGGAAGGAAGACCAGATTCTTTTGGTGGCTATTCTTGTATGTGTGTCTGACTGTTTTTCATAAATATCTTGATGGCTGATTTTTAATTTGAGGACTCCTCCTCTGATTTTAACTATTTTTTGTTCTAAAAAAGTAGCCAGTTGCTTTGCTGTTGGTGGGGACTCTGTGGTTATGGTTATTTCTTTTGTGGATAATAGGCTTATCATCAGATTGAAAAATAATAACAGCACTGTGGTTCCTCAGGGTCAAAGTTTCAGGGAGGGAAGAAGTATCAGTTTGTGTGAGTGATAGGAAGGGAGGCCTATGGGCAACATGAAGGGAAAGGGGGGGGGGGGCTAGATAGTGATGGAAACAGAGGACAGAGAAAATGAGAAGAGGAATCAGTGAGAAATGTGAGGGCAAGAGGGTTAAGAGAATGGAAGAGAAAGCAAGGAATCACAGGGGAGGAGAATACATACCCTTTCACCCTACATCTTAGGGGCAAGGTGCCAATTTCTGATAAATCTAGAAATAATGTTCCAACATTTGAAATCATCAAAATGGCTCAACATGTCTTCCTCTCCTCCCCCATCAATGGAAAGACTCCCTGGCCCTCTCAGTGATTTGAAAAATTCCAGGTGGCTCTTGCTCTAAAATATTTCTTGGTAAGTGGTTTCTATTTCCTTCCTTTATCTTACCGTTACTCTTATATTCTCAGACAGTGTTCTTGGAGTAATCAAATGCCAGCCTCAAATTTGTCATGCAATGTTAAAAGGCAGAGAACAACAGAGAACCATATCTGCAAATTACTAGTGAAACATTCAGAATGTTTCTTTTAATCATATGGCACTCATTTCTTGTAAATTAATATTTTATTGGATTTTGACATTTTACAGCTAAAGGGAAATATTTCAAGCATTTAATCACCTAATAAAACATTTATAAACTTTGATCCTTATGACAAAGATCATAAAACAATGGCAGCTGGTAGAATGAAATAACTATTCTAATTAATTACAAATTATAATAATGTCTGGTTAGTTAGCAAGGGAGCCTTTGGTTATTTTATACTCTGAAAAGTCTGCTTACAAGGTCTAGTTATCTGATCATCAAAGGCATCTAGCCATGTTAATAATGATTAATATGGCTAGATTGCCATTTGAAATCCCCCCCCCCCCCCTTAATGCTGCTGAAAATATGCACACAGTTTCACAATCTCTCTCTTTCTCTGTCCATCTTGCTCAATGTAGAACTAAAAGATCCTTATCCTTTTGAAGGAAACATTGATCCCAGCTCAACTTGTCCCAAATGTGCCTGCTACTTTATTGTATCCTGCAGTTGCATCTCTAGACAGAAATATTTTGGGGTGGCACCAAGGGGGCAAGATAGTTATGGGAGGGGGCAAGTCATAATGACATTCTTACTACTAGACTTGTATACAAGCCAGACCCACAGGAAAAGCAGATGTCAATAAAAAAAACCTCAATCTTCTCATAAACTAAGCTGTTAGGAGTGTATTTAGACCAATTGCTGTCATTCAACCTACACATCTCGAATATGGTGAAAAGCTCGTTTTCAATGCTGAGAAAAGTAAGACAAATAAGGAAGTACTTTGAGACAGTACAAGTCAGATTACTGGTTCATGCTTTGATTTTACCGAAACGACTACTGAAACCTAATACTATTAGGAGCTCAGAAAAACCTACGCAAACTACAATCCGTTCAAAACACAGCAATCCGTTTAATTTGTTCATTGAAAAAAACATGACCACATTTCCCATCTTTACTTAGAGCTGCATTGGCTACATGCAGAGACAAGGATTTAATTCAAACTAGGCTGCACACTATTCAAAATCCTCACAGGAGACCGTCCAGGCTACATGCCTTCACATGTAGAATTTATCACCAATAAGAGGTTGAGAAGGCCTTATAACTGCTCACCTTTTTCTCTACAGCCCCTAAAAGATATAAAATGAATCAGTATCTACAAGCAACTATTAGCATACCAAGCACCTAAAGTCTAGAAGGACTTGAACCTAAGCCTAGACTATTTAAACGACTATAGGCAATTCAGAAAAGTAAAAACACTTCTCCTAAAAAAATTCCTATGTTAATTCTTCTACAATGGTAATTTGATCTGTAATATTTGCTGTAAATCCAGATGTATTGTCTCAGTCCCATCTTTGTATTGAAGATCCAAAATGTAAACAGTGTAGAACATAAGGTACAAGCAGTCTAGAAATTCCAAATAAAGCAAAATCACCCTTATGGGTTTTCGAAAATTTTTTAAAAGTTGTTTTCACTGGTTTCTGGATGCTCCTGTCATGTTAGCTTCCACACATTGCGTATATCGTCACTGGGACACATATGCAATATGTGGAACGAATACCGTCCTAGGTGTTTTTTTGCGATTTCTAGATGTTTTTTATGTCCTTTGATGCTTTTTTTTTTTTTTTAGTAATCTGGATGGGAAATACCAGGACTTTATTTTGCTTGCGTTTTCATTGTTATAAAATTGGGCTGTCTGCAAGGACTATTCAACAGAACATAAAAGACTTCCTGCTTCTGTTTCCTGATTACTGCAGAGAAAGTTTGTGGTGGGTGAGTCATCATTTTTTAAGGTAGTATTTAAAATTATCTATCCAATATTTCTAACTATGTTTTAAAATTATTTATATTTTGTCCATTGTAAAGGACAGCAGTGTGGCTTTCAGTGGCTTTCACTCAGGGCCGTGCCGATGCGGTAAGCGAGGTAAGCGCCGCAGGGGGGCGCCCACCTCTGGAGGGCGCCGCCGCGGTGCTTACCCTCGCCCCGCCGAGGCCTTTTATTCTATAACAAAGCACATTAATTTTAGAAACACCCCCTGCTACACCCATGATTCTCCCATTTCTGCACCCGTTTTTCAGATCGCGTGTAAATTTTAGGTGTGGATCTCATGCCAAAATTTATATGCATAAATGCCAATTAAACCTAATTAGTGCCAATAATTGCTTGTAAAAAAGTCAACTATTGCTGCTAATTAGCTCGTTAGTCAATTAAACTGCATGCGCAAATTGGGCATGCACACAATTTTTAGCGACTTTTATAGAATTAGGGGGATAATGATGTTCCTCATGAGTCAATTTTGCACTTTTATCCTCCTATTTATTAAGCCGCACTGGCGGCTGCCATGCAGCAATGCCGACACATAGTTCATTTTTTGTAAATAGACAAGCTTCTATCAGATATATTTCTCATTAAAAATTGCGCATGAGGCTTCCCCTTAATAAAGTCCTATTGCAAACAAAGGCCAAATCAGAACTGCTGTTCATTAACCAGACAACAGCACAGAGAGGGTTCAAAGTACAGAACAAAGTCCAAATAGCAGAAAAAAAAGGACCAAGAGCCTTCAAAATCAGGACACAATTCCTTTAATTGTATAGCTCAAACATCAATCTTCTATAAATTATCCGATTTTGGTGCTTTTAATTTTGCTATTTGGACTTTGTTCATTAACCAGAAACATCTTTCAGCCTGAGATACTAGAAAACAAAAGCAGGGAATGAGAGGAAATACTAGCTGAAGTCTCAATATACTTTCCATCTCTGATATCAGTTGTACACTATTGCACCAGTTATTCAATATATTTCTTTTAAACTTATCTATCTATCTAAATATCACAACACTGGTATATTTCATGGATTTCTTGTAGAATTTAGTTAGCTTTGATTTATACCTTGCCTTTACAAATCTTTTATCACAGCAGCTTACAATAAACACAGTGTACAAGCATAATATATTGCAGCATATATCATAATAACAACACATTACTTTGGAATTTGCTCACACTTTTTTAGTAGTAGCAGTTCAAAGTGAGTTACATTCAGGTACACTGGGTATTTCCCTGTCCCTGGAGGGCTCATAATCTAAGTTTGTACCTGAGGCAATGGAGGGTTAAGTGACTTGCCCAAGATCACAAGGAGCAGCAGTGGGATTTGAACTGGACACCTCTGGATTGCAAGACCAGTGCTCTAACCATTAGGCCACTCCCAAAAGGTATAATAAAACCAAAGCAAATAGCTCACTCAATATATCCATAACAACCCACAGTACATCTTGGCGTGAAATATCTGTAATCAGTTTAGCAGTGTATAACTAGAATAGATAAATGATCTTTTAATCTAAAATGTATGGGTGAAGTTTAGACCATGATACTATATATATAAATGATTTAACTATTTCTTTGCAGAGACAAACTTCAGGCCCTTGAAAAACTCTGAATGATGTAAGAAACTAATGGGTCGATATTCAAAGGCATTTATCCGGATGACAGCACCTGCTACCCAGAAAAGTACTGCTGACCAGGATATTCCTTAAACAAAATAACTATCACAACCTGGGTCTATTTGCTGCTAAATAGATAATTGAAAAATGTAAATAGACACTGTTAGTCCAAACACATCTCAATTGAGGTGGGAGGGAGAAAAAGACTCATAATACCACTCAGGGTTAATAGGTTCCCCCTTCCCTAGAATGTTGCCCAGTTCCTAACAAATCTAAAACCCTCCTCCTTGCACCATCGTCTCATCCACACATTGAGACTCCGGAGCTCTGCCTGTCTCTTTGGCCCTGTGCGTGGAAAAGGTAGCATTTCAGAAAATGCTACCCTAGAGGATCTGGATTTGAGCTTTCTACCTAAGAGCCTTAATTTGGCTTCCAGAACCTCTCTCCCACATTTTCCTATGTCATTGGTACCCACATGTACCAAGACAGCAGATTCCTCCCCAGCACTATCTAAAATCCTATCTAGGTGACGCGTGAGGTCCGCCACCTTTGCACCAGGCAGGCAAGTCACCAGGCGATCGTCACGTCCACCAGCCACCCAGCTATCTATATGCCTAGTGATTGAATCACCAACTACAACGGCTGTCCTAACCTTTCCCTCCCGGGCAGCACTTGGAGACATATCCTCGGTGTTGATTTGGAACTATGTAGATAGCACCAAAACACAGCCAAGGCAGACCTGGAACTTACCCAGATAGTGGCAATATTCAGTCCGCTATCTGGATAACTTGTCTAGATAGCTTAGGACAGACTGTTAAGTTATCCAGATAGCGAACTGAATATTGCCACTATCCATATAAGTTCTGGTGGTGACCACCTTATCTAGATATTTGTCACTACTGGATATTTTTTGACTGCTGATGCTGCTGGCATTTAAAAAAAAAAAAATCTGACCACAGCAGTTCAATATTGACCTGCAAGATTTAGTAGACATCTAAAATCAATATTATCTCCCAACCAACAGATCTTGGAAGTACATTCCACAATCTAGAAGCAATATCAGTAAAGGCTGTAGTCTTTATTTTGATCAATTTCATACTAGAAAGAGAGGGTATTCAGTAAATCTACTGTGAAGATCTTGACAGTCAGGAGGTTTGATACTAGCTTAACTGGATGCATAGATATTACTACTACTACTATTTAACATTTCTAGAGCGCTACAAAGTGTACGCAGCGCTGTACAAACACAGAAGAAAGACAGTCCCTGCTCAAAGAGCTTACAATCTAATAGACAAAAAGTAAAGCATTTAAATTTAAAATATTTAAGCAGTCAAGCACAAGAGAACAGTCACAGAAGGACTGAAGATGTTGAAGGGTGGTCAGTGTGATTAGGTGTAACTCTGGTTGGAGTAGTGGGAGAAGGTGATAGAAGAATAGAAATGGGTGAGGTAAAGTAATGAGTGGGTTGATAGGGAGGTTATATAAGACATGTCACTCTAGGGGTGGGTGGGTAGAGGGGTAGGGTGGGCGGGATTAAGTCTAAAGCAGGAGAAGGTATTCTCTGCAGCCTATCTGTGAGATGGAAAATGCTCTCTGAAGCTGCTGCTATAAGTTGTTAGTTTTCTCTCCCTAAAAGAGATCCAAGCCACACCCACGAAGTTCAAACTGGCAGTGGGGAGGGTGAGGGGAGGAAATGGCAGTGCTTGATGAAAAAGAGAGCTCAGTTTGATAGGAGATATACTATAGGATGTCATTCTGAGGCCAGGCTAAGTCTAAAGCAGGAGAAGGTATTCTCTGCAGCCTATCTGTGAGATGGAAAATGCTCTCTGAAGCTGCTGCTATAAGCAGGGTTGCCAGGTGGAAAATTTTTTTCCAGCCCAATCCAGCCCAAAAAACAGCCCAAAACCCGCCCAAACACAAACCCCGCCCCTGACACCCCCACCCCCGCGTCATCACCCCCGCCATCATCAACCCCGCCCCCGCCGTCACCGGCCCCGCCTCCCACGTCATCGGCCCCGCCTCCCCGTCATCGGCCCCGCCTCCCACGTCTTCGGCCCCGCCTCCCACATCATCGGCCCGCCCAAAACGTCACTAACCCCGCCCAAAAACGTCACTAACCCCACCCCCCGCGGCCGAAAAAAAGCAAAAAGCCGCCCAAAAAACCGCCCTGAAGCCCAAAAACCAGCCCAAAAAACTGCAACCCGCCGCGGGCAAAAATTACCCGCGGCGGGTCGCGGAAAACCGCCCAATTGGGCGGTAAAACCGCCCACCTGGCAACACTGGCTATAAGTTGTTAGTTTTCTCTCCCTGAAAGAGATCCAAGCCACACCCACGAAGTTCAAACTGTCAGTGGGGAGGGTGAGGGGAGGAAATGGCAGTGCTTGATGAAAAAGAGAGCTCAGTTTGATAGGAGATATACTATAGGATGTCATTCTGAGGCCAGACTAAGTCTAAAGCAGGAGAAGGTATTCTCTGCAGCCTATCTGTGAGATGGAAAATGCTCTCTGAAGCTGCTGCTATAAGTTGCTGTCTTAATCCTCGTAATACTCCATGAATGAGACCCAGGATCTTAAATTAAATGTATTTCAATACTTGAAGCCAGTGGACTTCTGCTAATAATGTGCTTACTCTATATCTCTAGTTTACTTCCTTAGCATTACATGTGACTAGAGAATGACACAAGAGCGGGTAATCAAGGTAAACTGCAGGAATTTTCAAAGTTTTACCGTGGGTGCAAAAAGAGGTTATTTCCCCGCCCTACAGGAGCGGTAATAACCCCTGTACCCGCGGTACAACAAACGCCTACCTTTTTCCCATCCTCCCTCCCTTCCTTACAAGTCCAGTATGGCTCACTCGCTCTCCCTTCCCCCTCCTTCTGCCACCGTTGGGTCCTGTATCGCACTCTCCCTCCCCCCCTCTCTGCTGTGCTCCCACTGCAGCCTTTCCATCTTCCAGGCTGCTGGAAGCATTATCAATGTAAGCACGGTGCCTTCGTGCAGCCCAGAAGCCTTCTCTCTATAGCGACTTCCTGTTTCCACATAGTCAGGTCGCTCGCTGCAGAGAGAAGGCTTCCCGGCGCACGAAGGCAGTGTGCTTACATTGCTAACGCTGCCGGCAGCCCGGAAGATGGAAAGGTTGCAGGAAAGCATAGCGGAGAGATGGAGGAGTGACACCGGAGCTTGCAGAGGGTGGAGGGAGAGTGCGACACAGGACACGGCAGCAGCGGGGTGGGGGGTGGGAGGACGAGCAACACCAGACCTTGTGGGAATGGAGGGAGGGTGACACTGACCCTGTGTGGGCGAGGCAGGAAGATTGGGAGAGTGACATCAAACTTGGGAGGGGGAGGGAGGAAAAGCACAAGACCTTGTGGGGAGGGGGGAGAGGGAAAGTAACACCAGACTTTGTGGAGGAGGAGAGGGAGGGAAAGCGACACCAGACCTTGGAGGGAAGGAAAAAGGGAGGGAGGAAGAGAGAGTGATACGACCTTGCAAGGGGGGAAGAGGAAGGAAGGGCATGGGGTATAGGGTCTTGGAAGCAAGGGAATGCAAGAGAGAAAAGGATGGGGCTGGGGACTGATAGGGTGATGAGATCCAGTGGAGGGTAGATGAAGGCTAATAGGATGGGAATGGGGGCTAAGGAAGTGGGTGAAAGACGGGGAAAGATATGGGTTTAGGAGACTGGAGGGAGCAATGGTAAAAGCTAGTAGGTAGATGAGAAGTGAAACAGAGGCTAAGGTGAGAGAAAGGGAGATAAACACAAATAAGGGGGGGGGGGCGGACATGAAATGACAGGAAGGAAAGGACAAAGCCAAGAGGAGAGAGAAGAAATGGAAACACCAACGTGGAAAAGAATTTAGAGAAGACTGACATGTGGAAAGTGAAAAGAGACTGGGACCAGACCAATTAGAAAAATAAAGTGTTCAGACAACAAAGGTAGAAAAGACATTTTTATTTAATACTTTTTAAGGACTGAGATGTGCCTGCTTTGTGAAATGTACGTCTTTTCTATTTTTGTATTTTGCAGAGTGTAGGAGAAAATACATTTCTGTTTCTCTTTTACCAGTGTTTCCCAGCTTACAAAGTCTGGCTTTCTTGAGGGAGATCTCTATTTCAGTTTTTCTGTGGTTCCCTGTTTTGTAAAGTGAGAAAAGAATTAAATGTGCTTGGAGTCGTAGAATGATTAGAAATTAGTACTCATTATTGCTTGCTATGTGGATGAATATTCCATCACTGTTTCATTATTGCTTGCCAGACCAGTTCAATATTATTACATTTTAAGGGCATTTGTTTTAATTCGTTTATGCAGTCCTTACATTCACATGATTTTGCTTTTTAAACCCAAACGTAAATCTTAAGGGTGGTTAAACAGTGAGGCTTCTGTGGATAGGGGCAGAGTTCGCGGGGACGGGGACAGTTTGTGGGGATGGGGACAAACTTTGTCCCTGCATCATTCTCTACGTGACACCACAATCTGAACAAGAAGTAGCTTTTGCAGCATTTCTGTAAGCAATCCCATATAGAGGGAATTGCAATAGTCTAAAGAAGAGAAAACATGAGCCTATATGATTGTATTATTAAATCATGTTTGATTCAGGAATGGCAGTAATTACCAAATCATGCAAAGTTTGGCAAAGGCTATCCCTGAAACTGTGAACTTGATGTTTCCAGCTGTGAAACGTCAGTAGACTTTAGCCATAGGGCCTCAGATTTATTAGGATTTAATTTTAATCTGTTGGCTAACATTCATATAGACCTTCCAGTTTCTATAACAGAATGGTGTGATCCCATGTGACAAAGAAAGCTGACAGGACTTGGGAGTATAAGCAAGCAGGTCTGATCTTTAACTCTTTCTGAACAACATCTATCTATAAGTGCAACCAGCAAGGACTAGAGCTGAAGCCAGCTCTGAATCTGGATTGTGATGCCTAATCTGGTTATTCTTCTAGATAAAGTACTAGCTCTGATAGTATTATTCTTTCTATTATTTTACTGAAAATGGGCAACATGAAGGAATTTACACTGCTGAAAACAATATACTTCTCTGGGCCCTATTCAGGAAAGTGTCTTTCAATATGCACAAAATGTGATAAAGTCCTTTTTAAATAGCACTCTCTCCCTTGGGTATATCTCTGTAGTTTCCAATCAAACATACAGGAAGGCACTGGCCCAATTCAGAGTTGTGCAAGGCAATTATGCTATGTGTGAAATTATATGTGAGCAATGGGATTTAAAATCATGTTTCAGCAGTCACTTCCATGCCACAGCAGACAACCTCTTGAATATTCAGTGGAGTTGGCTGTGCGTTAATCAGCAAGGGAAGCAAGTTTATAAAAAAAAAAAACCTGCTTCTGCAGCACTAAATGTGCCACCAATAGGAATAAGTCCACTTTAATAGACAATATTCTATCAGCAGGCAAACAAAATTATTAAAAAATAAACATGAATGAAAAGGGGAAACTGGTACTACTTCTTTTAATGGAAAAGCAAAAGATGCTTACTAGTAACGAGGCTCTCCAAAGACAGCAGGATAAATCAAACATACAGCATTTGACAGTGCTGAAATGAATTAGCTTTCTCAGAGCTAAGAAAAATGTGAAATGTTTTCCAAAACATGTATGGGAACTCCTGAACTGCTGTAATTTCAAAAGAAATAACCAAAACCACTGAGTCCTTACCAACAGCAGAGCAACTGGCTACTTTTTTCAAACAAAAGGAAGTATTCCACTGGATGGTGGCCCAATTTCAAAAACAACAAGAGGGCTCCCAGCAGGCGTTGCAGCAAGTGATCGAAGCAGCAAAGGAGCAACAGTGGCCTCTCCTGCAAGCTCTACAGGTCCAGATGCAAGCTCTGGGAAATCTGCTAGACAAAGTGGCAGCTACAAGCACCGGGGAAGATACATCGTTGGTGGTAGGACCCTCCAGTTATGGACCCTTTACTTTGGGAAAAATAGGGGAGACTGATGATGCTGAGGACTTTATTGAAACTTTTGAAAGGATTGCCTGAGCGGTGCAATGGGCAGTACGGTTAGCGGGATGTCTAACTGGTGAGGCCTTGGCAGCATATAGAGCTATGTTGGCTGACCAAGCTCTGGACTATGAGCAAGTTACCAAGGCTATCAAGAATAGGTTGGGACTCACTAAAGATCATTATAGGCGGATCTTTAGGGAGACAACCACAGGGGGGGAAGTACGCCAACAAGCTTTCGCCCAAAAACTTCGGGACCCTCGCCTTTAAATGGCTAGAACCCCAAAAAAGGATGGCTGAGCAAGTAGTGGAAGACATAATTGTAGAACAATTTTTGTTCGCCCCAACCACAGGGGGGATTTTATTGCCCAACCACAGGGGCGAAGTACGCCCACGGCTTTGGCTCAAAAACTTTGGGACCTAGCCTTTAAATGGCTAAAAACCCAAAAAAGGATGGCTGAGCAGTAGTGGAAGACATACATTGTAGAACAATTTTGTTCGCCCAACCACAGGGTGCAAAGTACGCCAAAGAGCTTTGGCCCAAAAATTCAGGACCTCGCCTTTTACAATGGCTAGAACCCCAAAAAAAGGATGGCTGAGCAAGTAGTGGAAGACATAATTGTAGCAACAATTTTGTTCGCCTACCTAACCCTGTAAGGGAGTGGTTAGTTAAACAAGGAGACCGCTCTCTAGAGGAGGTGACTCAAGGGACGGAATTATTTATGGAAGCCCAGTGCCTACCCACTAACCCCTTTAATCATATTAGCAAGACTCCCTTAGGGCAAGTAGCAGCACCCTGTCATGGGAAAGGGACGGGCAAATGCAACGAGGGAGTGAGTAGGCTGCCCGAGCAGGAACAAGGAGGTAGGAAATGCTTCAGATGTGGGAAAGGAGGGCACTTTCTGAGGGAATGTAGGGAAAGAGTGGGATTTACAGGCCAAGCCGGAGGGGAGCCTGAGGCTTTTTTTCTTTTGTGAAGTTCAGGTGGGAGGAATTCCCATCAAGGCTCTCCTGGACTCTGGGGCTAATCATTCAATGATGTCGCAAGCCCTATGAAATAGAATTTGGGAGGGGGCTGAAAGGCTGGAGGGTAGGTGGATATTGGGGCACAGTTAGGATCAAGTGCATTCATGGGGCAGACCCCGTATTAAAAAGAGCTTTCGAGCAGACGAGAGGAGATCTCCCTACGAGTTTTCCACAGTTCCGAGTGGAGAATGAACTCTTATATAGGGAGGCTTGGGAACCCATAGGGGGGTCCGTGAGGCAGCAGTTGGTGGTCCCCAAGGTATTCAGAGACCTTATTCTTAGGGGAGCCCACGAGCACCCTCTGGCGGGACATAAAGGGGCCCAAAACACTTTAAAGCAGGTCCTGGAACGCTTCTACTGGCCCAAGTACATAGGGAGGTTCACTATTATTGCCAGAGCTGCCCAGCCTGTCAAAAGCTAGTGGACAGATACCCAGCTCGGGTACCTATGGTATCCCTGCCTGTTATTAGGGAGCCAATGTCCAGTTTGGCCATGGATATTGTGGGTCCCCTGTTTAGAACTCCTAGGGGGTTTAAGTATATATTGGTCATTATGGATAGGGCCACCCGGTTCCCCTGGGCTATTCTCCTAAGGAATATAAAGACCCCAGGGATTGTGGGAGAAATGCTTAAGGACCAAGGGTCCAATTTTATGTCCAAGGGCTTAAAGCAGCTGTGGGAGACCTTTAAAATCCAACACATCACCACCTCAGCTTATTATCCTCAAGCAAATGGGATGGTGGAATGCTTTAATAGGAACCTGAAGCAAATGCTGAGAAAGGGTTTACAGGGTAGGTATGAGGAGTGGGATCAGTTACTGCCGTTTGTCCTTTACGCATGCAGGGAGAATATCCAGGCCTCACTGGGTGTGTCGCCCTTTAAAATGGTATATGGACGTCTATCCCGAGGCATTTTGGATATCTTACAAGAGGGGTGGGTAGAGAAAGAGGAAGAACTCAGGGACGTGAGTGGCTACTTAAAGGAGTTATAGGCACACCTTAAACATCTGTCTGACTTCGCTCATAATAATTTGGAAAGGAGTCAGGAAACCCAGAGGGCTTACTATGATCGACACACTAAAACCAGGAGATTCCAGGTAGGGGATAGGGTAGTAGTGATGATTCCCTCAGATCCCCATAAATTCTCTTCCCAGTGGAAAGGGCCTTGTGAAATTGTAGGCCAGGTGGGCCCTTGGTCCTATTAGGTGAAACATGAGAAGGGGAGGGTGCAGACCTACCACATAAATGTTCTACGTCCATGGATAGAACGGAAGGGGTTGACGGTAACCCTGGAAGAGGAGCTGGGGCCCCATGTGAGTGAGGTACGAGAGGAAGGGAAACCAATGATCGGAGAGAACTTGAGGCCCGAGCAGAGAAGGTTGGTGGAGGCCTTAATAGAAGAATTTCAGGATGTCTTAAATCCAATGCCGGGGGAAACCCACATACTCACTCATGATACCCTCACAGAGCCAGGGAAAGTCATCAGACAACGTCCCTACCGGATACCGATGAGAATGAGACAGGAAATAATTAACCAGATAAAGGAAATGTTAGAGCTAGGGATAATTGAAGCATCTTGTAGTCTCTGGTCTAGTCCCATTGTGTTGGTCCCAAACCAGATGGCTCACAGCATTTTTGCATTGACTTTCGAAAGGTTAATGCTATTTCTCAAGAAGATGCATACCCCATGTCCCGCATAGATGACCTATTAGAGAAGTTGGGGGGGGGGGGGGGCAATATCTTACCACCCTAGATCTTACAAAAGGATAGTGGCAGGTGCCCCTGATGGCGGAAGCTAGACCCAAAACTGCCTTCAGCACGCCCATTGGACTTTTTCAGTTTCATAGAATGCCTTTTGGGTTAAACGGGGTGGCTGCATGTTGCCAACGCTTGGCTGACGAGCTCCTAAGACAGCATCTCCCCTATGCAGCGGCCTATATGGATGACATCATTATTTTTAGTTCTGATTGGAACTCTCAAGTACCCCAAATCAGGGCGGTGTTAAAATCCTTAAGGCGGGCGGGCCTCACCGTTAACCTCAAGAAGTGTGTCTTTGCAGAAAAGGAAGTGAAATATCTGGGATATGTAGTCAGAGGGGGGCATATCAAGGTACAAAGGGTGCGGGATTTTCCTCTTCCTTGAACCAAGGAACAGTTAAGGGGGTTCTTGGGCCTTATTGGCTATTATCGTAGGTTCATCCCTCACTTTGCAGAGCGGTCTAGTACCCTGACAGACAAGCTCCAGAAGGTGCACCCGAACATCTTGAAATGGACGGAGAAAGGGAAGCAGGAGTTCCAAGGTTTAAAAGGCACTTTATGCCGGGACCCGGTCTTAAAGGGATAGATTTTGAAAGGCCATTCATATTGCAGACGGATGCTTCTGAAACAGGGTTGGGGGCGGTGCTATCCGAAGAGTTCCAGGGGGAGGAACACCCAGTCCTCTTTTTAAGTAGAAAATTAAATCCTGCAGAACAACATTACGCTGTAATAGAAAGAGAATGCCTGGCAATAAAATGGGCAGTGGACTCCCTGAAGTACTACTTACAAGGGAATTCTTTTACCTTGATCACTGACCATGCACCCTTAAAATGGTTAAAGCAGATGCAGGGTCAGAACGCCCGTCTGACACATTGGTATTTAGCGTTACAAACATTTTCTTTCAAAGTGCAACATAGGGCGGGAAAGCTCAACGGTAACGCAGACGCCCTGTCCAGGATTGCAGACTCCTCGGCTGACTCCTCGGAGGCAGCCGGGAAACGCAATATCTTGAGGGAGGGGGTATGTAATAAGACCAGGTCCCTTTTGCCTCCTGAGAAGCTTCAGGATCCAGAACTACCCTATCCAGAATTCATCAGGGAGGAGGGAGGGAGTCAAAACCAGCAAGGGACTCTTTATCCGGGAGCAGGTCTCATCAGGTGCAGAGGGGGAAAGTCAATCACGCCATTGGCCAGCAGGGCGAGCGTGAGCCAGTAGGACCAGTTCCCTTGGATAAAGAATCAATATAAAATCCCTGTCACCTGTGAGGAGGAAAAGGCTGCATTCCTCAAGACTTTGAGGAATGGAGGTTTGATGGAGATCTGTGGTGAAGGGAGAGGAGAGATGGAATGCGAGGAGAGCCTACAGCCTTCCCAAGCGGTTGCACCGCATTCTGAGGAACAAATGGACACGGAATGAGTAAAGATAAGTGTCTGGAACTGTATTTGGAGAGAGAAGTGTGTGTGTGGCCACAGACTGATTGTTATTGTGCGGGGGGGGGGGGGGGGGGGGGGGGGGGTGGGGGGGGGGGGGAGCATTGCTACAGCAGGGAACCAAAGTGCTAAGGTTCCTGGCTGGGGGAAAAAGGTGAACTGTACACTTGAAGGAAACTGTAACCTTGAACTGTAAATCAAAAGTGACTGAACTATAAAGAAAGGGAAAAGAGAACTCTCCCAGAGCATTTTTTCTGTTTGAGGAGGGGATAATTTCTCTGAGGGATTAACTGACTCACTGGCTGGCTGAGGGAGCTAAGTTTCAGCCCTAAACTCCTTCTTGTTTCCTCTTGCTCTGGATTACACCTTTTTTAGGGGCACAGGAGAAGTGTGTTACGTGCATCTTTGTTGGGAATTTTGGGTGACCCCAGTTAATGTGTGAACTACAATAAAGAGGATCTTTTTGGTTTGACCGAGTGTGGAGGTGTTGCGTGTTAGCAGAGGTCCTTCAGATTGTGAGCTGAGCCCAGGAGGAAAAGACCCCCGCAAGGCCAGGGGCTTTTACATCACATTAGGCAGGTGTACCTTTCTTTGTGATTTTATAGCTGCTGCTCAAAGCTAAACCAATGGGATGCTTGCCCCTGAAACATGTTCAAAACAGAATAATCCATTTGTGTATCTAAAAGTTAAACTTCTACAAAACAGATGAAGATGTGATTCCATGTGCCCTAATGAAAGGAGAGTTTAATTCTATTTCCATTTAATTTCAATATATTCTATCATCTTTATAACAACAGGCTTCCCAAGGCAGATTACAACAACAGTTAAGATGAACCCATCAGGAAACAGGAACCCATAACTGAAATCTGGCCATCTGTATTGTATAGAAGAACAGTGAAGAAAAATGGGCACAAACTACAGAGTTTATAATTACTGTTTCTACTAGCTATAGTAATTTTTAAAGTTGTTTTAGTGATATTCAATTGTTATTTATTTTCTCCTCCACCTTTTAAGGCACTGCCTATCCAAATGAAACAGCTTTAGACTTGCTACAGATGGACCAACAATAAAGAACGACAACGTGGAAGCAGCAGCTCATAGGTTTACTTGCTTTGTTTTGAGTGTATGGCAATGACGGCTGCATGGGGGAGTGGAAACAGTGATTAACCAAATTGGCTTCCTTGCTTACAGTGGACTGGATAGGCTCACTTCCACTCCTGTCTATTAAACCTCCATGCAGCAGCTCATAGGTTTACTTGCTTTGATTTGAGAGAACTAGAGATGACAGCTGCGTGGGGGGAGTGGAAATAGAGATTAACCAAATTGGCTTCCTTGCTTACAGTGGACTAGATAGGCTCACTTTCACTCCACCTCATCGCTTGACTTACTTGGCTCGGCTGCCGGTCCCACCCTCTGATGTCAGTTCCTGTTCTGGCTGTGGGCCAAGAGAGAGATTTCTTTGCTTGCCCTGTGCCAACAATAGAGGCCTTGGGCCCCCTGCTATAGTTAGTTTATCTTTTTGTCACTGCTGCTGTTGCTTCCCTCAGCAGCTGCAGTGGCTTAGGTGACAGCCTGAGGGAAAAAGGGAGGGAAGCAGTGACAGCGGGAGGGAGGGAAGCAGTCTCCTGCTCTCAAATTATCCCCAGCGATTTCTAGGTTACTGGGGCCACGCTCCCAGTAGTCCCACGGTTCCCAGAAAGCACCCACAGACCCAACAAATAAAGAATCCTGGTGGTTTGTCAGTCCAGACAGCAGAGGCAATAAACTGAAAATTGTTTATTGTCTTAAAAATACTGAACAATAAGTGCAATCAGCAAACAATAAGTACATAAAGTAATGCCATACTGGGAAAAGACCAAAGGCCCATCGAGCCCAGCATCCTGTCCCCGACAGCGGCCTATCCAGGTCAAGGGCACCTGACAAGCTTCCCAAACATACAAACATTCTATACATGTTATTCCTGAAATTGTGGATTTTTCCCAAGACCATTTAGTAGCGGTCTATGGACTTGTCCTTTAGGAAACTGTCCAACCCCTTTTAAAACTCTGCCAAGCTAACCGCCTTCACCACGTTCTCCGGCAACGAATTCCAGAGTTTAATTATGCGTTGGGTGAAGAAACATTTTCTCCTATTTGTTTTAAATGTACTACACTGTAATTTCATCGCATGCCCCCTAGTCCTAGTATTTTTGGAACACGTGAACAGACGCTTCACATCCACCTGTTCCACTTCACTCATTATTTTATATACCTCTATCATGTCTCCCCTCAGCCATCTCTTCTCCAAGCTGAAAAGCCCTAGCCTCCTTAGTATTTCTTCATAGGGAAGTCGTCTCATCCCCGCTATCATTTTCGTTGCCCTTCGCTGCATCTTTTCCAATTCCACTATATCTTTCTTGAGATGCGGCGACCAGAATAACTGATATATGGATCAATTGTAACACTATCTAAACATTTGTTTACTTTCTAAAAATACACCTGGGGAGATCAGGAAATATGCTGCTCACAAATTATCAAATATAACTGATCACAGGGCTTCAGGAAAGAGATCTTTCTCTCTCTTCCCACTGGCAGAAACTGAGGAAAAAGCCAGAAAAATTCAAATAAAATTGAGCTCCTGGGCCAACTAGAGCCCTGAACAAGTTTTTAAAAGTATACTGCTCACGGTACTATAGCTCACTTCCTCACTAAGTGAAACTAAAGAAGGAGCATTCATTTTTCTATAGCAGCTTTAACATAAAACATGCACCACCTGCTGGCCAATACAAGAAATACACTTCAGGAAATAAGACAGTTTTACAGCTTAAAAAACCCACTGTTCTGTCACAGTACTTTTAGATGTTTTTTTTAACACTATGGACTATTCTCCTGGACTCTCCTGATATCACATAGCATTCTTGTACTCCATATAAGTCGACTGTGGCAAGCTCCTTTTGTTACTTGCAATGCAATGCAATGCTGTATTGTGGATTTCAGTGTTGTGCTATATCCCTCTTTTTTCATCGAAAAAACCCCAGCAGGAACTCATGGCCAGGTGCCTGTCTGTCCGTCCCAGGATTAGACTCCAACCGCCCGATGTAAAGTGATTTGACTGGGCAGGGAAGGCTCCTGCCCGGTTAAATCACTTCTGGTGTGGGCTGAATATTGACCAGCAAGTTGCAGACTTCTTCTCTCTCTGCCACTCTGCTCATTGTTTCTAATACAGAACCCCCTTCCTTCTGGAAGCCTTTCACTGCTCCATGTGCTCTGACAGCTTTTTTATTTATTTGAAAGCTTCCCATATGTAGTACCTCTGTGTACATCCTTAAGCTGTACAAGTTGGCATGGTTCTAAATATAAACTGATAAAAAATAACGATGAACGACAACATGGATGCAGCAGTTGATTGTTTTGGACAAACCAAGATGGCGCCTGCTGGGGGAACCGGCTTCAGGCCTTTTGACATCATGCCATCTCCTGCCATTAAACCTCTTTGGTTGCTCCTGTTTGCTGCTAGAAGAGCAGTTTTAAAAGATATGAATGGGCGAGGCCCTCAAATTGCTGCTTTAAACAAACATGTTAGGTAAGAAAGATCTGTGCAGTGATCCCTAGCTAGAAGTGCAGACTATATGTAGGGATCACTGCACAGATGTTCCTTACCTAACGGTAGTTAAAATTCAGCTCCTGGGGCAACTTAAAATATTTTTTTTCAGCACATTCCCACCCTGCTGGATCCAGTTGCTCCAAGGATCATAAAAGAACATTGAATCAAGGAACATATTTTAAGATGTATTTTTATCCCTATTTGTCTTAGGGCCCTGTTTACTAAGCAGCACTGTAGGTGCGCTAATGTTTTAAGCGCACGCAAATGCTAGAGACTCCCATATATTCCTATGGGTGTCTCTAGCATTAACGAGTGCTAAAAATGCTACCGCACCTTAGTAAACAGGGCCTTTAGTTTGTAAATATGAATAAACAATGGTGTTATTGTAAAACCCATTTCCCACACTTTAAAGAACCTATTTTTTTAATATATATTAAAAGCTCTGAGGTCTGGGTTTATTTTTATTTTTTTAAGAAATTGAAAACACTTTTCCCTTAGCTGTTTCAAGAAGAAGGCCTTCGATCCAGTTTATGTTTCGCATCATAAAAAAAAAATGGGGGGGGGGGTTAAAATGATAAAATAATATTTCAACAAGCAATTATGCTCTCCTTTGTCTAACAATTCTCTTGCCTTTTCTCCTGCTCTGGAAAATAACAAAAATTACATGGTGGGAGTTTTCAAATGGAGAGCATTTATCTATTTATTTTAAAATTTTATATACCACCTAAAAACTAAGTGGTTTATAAAAAAAACATACATAATCATGTCTTATATACATAAAACACAGTTTCTATTATAATCACAGTAGCAGCCCACAGTATAGCAAGGGGCATAATGTTCCTAAAAGTCAATAAAATGCAGTCACAAACAGCTGTGTTTTAAGAAGCGTCTTAAATTTTATCCAGGAATAAATCTGATTCTATGAAAAACCAGATCAACGGTCACTGGTCAACAACAATTCTTATACAAAAACAGAAACAAAAACAAAAGCTTAGCCGAGATTGGGTGGCAGAGCCAGTGGGGGGAGATGGGGCTGGTGGTTGGGAGGCGGGGCTAGTGCTGGGCAAGACTTCTACGGTCTGTGCCCTGAAAATGGCAGATACAAATCAAGGTAAGGTATACACAAAAAGTAGACATATTAGTTTATCTTGTTGGGCAGACTGGATGGACCGTGCAGGTCTTTTTCTGTCATCATCTACTATGTTACTATATGTTTCATTCTTTCCAAGTACTTTATTCAGCATAAAGTATCCTGAATTTAAAAAGAAAAACTCTGCATTGTGTTAGATAAATCTTTTAATAACATTTACTACTGATGTTATAGGGGCAATGCATTTTCTCCCTACTATATGCTGAATGTCAGTGATGTACCTATCAAATCAAAACATAGGAAAAAAATGTCACCTCTGAGAAGAACAGCAGAGCTTGGATGGAGGGAGAAGAGGGCAGATGCTGGATGGAAAGGGGGCACAGGAGGGCAGACACTCGATTGAAAGGGAAAGAAGAGCAGATGCTGGATGTTAGAGAGATGGGTGGAAGGAGAGGAGGGCAGAGGCTGGATGGAAAAGGAGCAGACACTCTATTGAAGGGGAGAAAAGAAGGGCAGACGCTGGATGAGATAGAGAAGGACAGCAGACGTCAGATGGAAGAGGGAGAGAAGGAGGGCAGACACTGGATGGAAGACAAGAGCAAAGGAAGGGAGATGCTGGTCCTAGGGGAGGAAGGACAAGAGGGGAAGGGAGACAGGAGCGAAGGAGGAATAAGGGGAGAAGGGCAAGAATAAAGATACAGAGAGGGGAGATGCTCAACATGGCAGAAAGATAGGGCAGGGACACAGATGGTAGCTGAATGATGGACATGGACAGAGAAGAGATGCCAAATGGATAAAGAGACCCTGGCAAAAGAGTTAAGAGAAGACAGAGGAAAGCAGAAACCAGAGACTTGGACCATAAAGGTTTAAAAAATTAAAAGACCAGACAACAAAGGTAGAAAAACAAATGTTATTTTCTGTTTATTGATAGTAGTCTTAAAGAATTGAATGAAATTGAATTGAATCGAAAAATCAATTCATATGACTGAACTGAATCAAAAACTTTTTGGCTGAATTGGACAGCACTACTAAGAACCCTTGAAAGCCCTGAGAGCAATGATGCCAGACAGTGCCACTCTTTTTGGCTGTAAGAGGCTGACACATTAGAAATACTCATCTTCCCATGTCTATGGGCATCAGTTTTTCACATAAGAATTTACAAATAGTAATCCAGGAACTAATTTTGTTGAGATTGGTCTGCAGTAATGTGGTTTGAAATATAAAGAGCATTCTACCTTGTATTACAGTAGTTACACTGGTGATCTATGAGGGTGAAATATCAATCTAAATTTATAATGTGGACTGTTAAAGTTTTGATGGAGATAACTCATGTATATGCAGGGCTTTTTTTTGAGGGGGTACTTGGGGGTACTGAGTACCGGCACCTTTTCTACTGTCTGCTAAAATTGACCCATGGACCTCAAGTTTTAATGAAAGAGCTCAGGCTCTACACACCAATTCTGCCTTGTCATAGAGTCTGTGACTGATTGCATGGGGCCTGGCCATTGTGAGGTGGATCCCTCAGTGGTCACCTCAATCCTGAAGGGTGGCCTAGCATTTGAGTACCAGCACATTTTTTGCTAGTAAAAACATACTGTGTATATGTAAAAGAATAAGTGAAAGTGCATGATTGTGCCTGAGAACTCCAGTCATCCCAGGATAAGAAATTCATAATTCCCCTGGGAAATGGGGCCAATTTACACATGAACCATGATCAGGCTTTCTCACCTGTTTCCCCATTAGTGTGGAATGCATTGTCACAAGAGATAAAACTGATATCAGATTATAGGATGTTTCGAAAGCATGTGAAGGTATGGCATTTTATCAGTCTTATGCTGAAACATGAAGGAGGATGTGTGAGGCTCAGGGACTGCTGTACTTTCAATTTTATGTAATTTTTGATAATTCTATTTTCTTATGATCATGTAAATAATTTAACTGATGTTTGCTTTCTCTTTACATAAGTTGCTACAGGCTATTCGGTGGAAATGTCTGTTATGTGTAATAAATGAAATGAATGAATATCCATTGTAATGGATGGCTCCGACTCAAATGTCTCTTCTTCTACCTTCCTCCACTATCTCATCTTGCCCTCGCCATCAAGTTCTTCCTATTCCTTCTCCAACTGGACAGTTGATGAGTAAAATTCATCGGGGGCTACTCTGTAACTGGGTGCTAGAAATTAAGGGCCCTGTTTACTAAAGTGTGCTAGTGGTTTTAACGCATGCTAAACGATAGAGTTGCCCATATGTTTCTATGAGTGACTTTAGCATTTAGCATGTGCTAATCATTAGCACGTGCTAAAAATCCTAGCACACCCTTAGCGCTGCTTAGTAAACAGGGCGCTAAGTGTCAGATTTTTGCATGCTGAGTGCTACACTATAAAAAAAACACTTAGATGTGTGTTTTTATAGAATATTAGCGTGTGTTGGCAGAAATATCTCATCTTACTAAAGAGGTGATAGTGCCCCTGTAAGTCTCTGATGAGGCCACATTTGGAGTACTGCATGCAATTCTGGAGATCGCACCTACAGAAAGATATAAACAGGATGGAGTTGGTCCAGAGGGCAGCTACCAAACTGGTAAACAGTCTCAGTCATAAAACATATAGGGACAGGCTTATGGACCTCAACAAGTATACGCTCAAAGAGAGGCGGAAGAGAGGGGATATGATAGAGATGTTTAAATACCAAAGTGGCATTAATGTACAGGAGGTGAGTGTTTTCCAAATGAAGGAAAACTCTGAAATGAGAGGGCATAAGATGAAGTTAAGAGGAAATAGACTTAGGAAAAATCTGAGAAAATACTATTTCAAGGAAAGTGGATGCGTGGAATGGCCTCCTGGTGGAGGTCATGGAGACGAGGACTGTGTCAGAATTTAAGAAAATATGGGACAGGCACCTGGGATCCCTTATGAAAAGGAGCAGCTACTGGTTACTGAGCAAGGGCAGACTGGATGGGCCATTTGGCCCTTATTTGCCATCATGATTCTCTGTTTCTAAAAATGCCTATACTTAGGCATGACCACTTATACCACATCAAATAGCAGATGTAATTGCATGCGGCACTTTAGCGTGTAACACATTATTCTGTAAGTAATGCATTTAAATGTTGAATACGTCCATGCCCCACCCATGTGCTTCCCCCTGTGCACAGCCCCTTGCATTTATGCACTAAGCAAGTTACACTCTAAAATTATAGAATACTGTTTAGCACCCAATGAACAGTTATGTGTATGAGTGCTAGCGTTCTATAACTAACATGTGCACTCAGCACATAAATGTAGGCATCAAGTCATAGAATGAGGGAGTATATGCTGAGTCAACCTTCTTATTCAAGAGATGTACTGCTATTTTGCAAATAAATCAATGAAAGAGTTCCTCAGGTGGGGATTTTCTCTTTTCATAGGGTGGAGTTCGATCCAATAACAATTGTCAAGCTTTCTTCTGAAAAACAAGTAGATTTGTATTCAAAATTCCAGGAGTGCTCAGAATTGGACCCAGAGAGCTACAGATGACTAGTCTGGTCTGTGCCTAGTTAGAACTCAGTACCTTGATGGAAGTCAGCCTCAAATAAGGATGTTTAGATACGGAAGATATTCAATGCCTCAGTGAAGCTTCCTCCCCCAATGCACTCAAGATCAATACCATTGTGACAGACATCAACTCTGAGAAACTTTAATGTCTTTAGCATCCAAGTTTTTCCTTCAGGTGGTGCATGAGTCTCAGTTATCAGCTAGAATATGTTCTGCATCAACACCAAAGCAGAGGAGGCATCATGTAGTGCAAGGAGGTGTTCTACACGCTCAATGATCTTCTTCTGAGCTCTTTTTGAAGAGATCAGGGGGCTAGAGAAGTGGCCACAATCTTAATATTGAGATCCTCCTTAAAGAGTGACCATGATCTCCTGAATCATCTGCAAAGTGGCCTGGTCTCAAGTCCTTCAAGGCTGTCACAATTCCACCAGCATCAAAGAGGCTGAGCAGTCTTCAGTGCAGGGTGGCTTTAAGAACATCAGCAAATGAGGTACTTTTATGCTCTCAATGCCAATGTCCAATGGGGTACATTGCTGATGCTTCCTAGCCTCCACCTGTCGCTTGGCATCATGGACCCTTGGCTTTAATGAAGATAATGAATTTTTCATCTTCAGGTGAGAATTGGTCAACGTTTGATCCTAGTGGGCTCTATCAATGCTCATCATCGAGGATCAACACACAGATGTCAATGCATCCATAGCATCCAGTGTAGCTCCTGGACCTTTAAAGACCAATACTTCCGATGCTGATGTCAATGAACAGGAGTTCAAAGTGACAAAGATCTTTTCTCACTGCTCTTCAAGGCTACAAAGACATCTCTTTGTCATCTGAGAGCACAGATTACATAAATAGGTATCACAACTGAGCCCAAAGCTCTGTGGAAGAGTCTTAAAGAATTCCTGCATGACAGTGAAGAGCAGGAAATGGTGCACATGTGTTGTGAGACTTCTCAAAAGCTTGCAGAATGATCTGAGCTAGAGAAGGTTTTGCAGACCAAGCTCAGACAGATGATATCACCCCAGACTTGCTATCCTGCTTATTGCCAGAGAAACAACAATATTTTATCAATGATCATGAAACTTACAGTCTTATCTATAAGGTTTATCAACATGTCATAGGGTTATGGGGCATGGAAAAAGGAAAAGTATAAAGGCTCTGAGTTATTTATTGCATACCTCTATGAAATCTATATTATTCGATGGTACCATTCTGTGACATATTCTAGATACAACGGTACACCCCTATTCCTCCAGAATAAGCAACAAAATGAGAATTTAAACTTGACTGGGGCAGATAAAAATGACCATGGAGGAGCAAGGATGAAAGTCTAGATTGGAAGGAAGGAAGGGAGCAAGTTTTGGTTTAGAATGAGAATTTACATGCTTATGTACCTTAAGTGGTAATGAATAAGAGGAAGATAAGTAGGTTAATTAGAAAGGCCAGTCCTTATTTGCTACATCTACTACATTACTATGAGCTTAGACAAGTCACCTTCAGAATTACAACAAATAGCATTGAAATGCACTATCTTGCCTATGTAAGATAGCATGCTGTGTTGTATTTGAATACAAAGCGATGTATAAACACAAATTCTATTACTGTATCTATTGCATTAGTATCAGCTGAAAAGAACAAAAAAAATTGAGCCAAAACTAAAAAAGAAAAAAAAATTAAATAAATTCTGTCTGTTCAATATGTAATGCAATCAGAATCCATTCTTCTAGAAACTAGTATACATTATATCATTAAAGTCAAACTTTAGCCATAAGAACAGCCAATAAAGTTCTTATTCTGTTCTAATAAGCCACATGCCCAAGATTATAACCTATGCATCTGAACAACGCAAGAGATTGCCTAGGTATACTTCCAATCAAACCAATTTTCAGCATGTGTGTCGCACATTAATCATCAGCTTGTCTTACCCCAAAAAACATTAAGAAATTTCCTTTATAATCATTAGAGTAGCATGCTGGTGTAATTAACTAAAATGTTATTTATTTAAAACAGTACAACTGCAGAATATATATGGAAGTAATTTTCACATCTATTTATGAAAATAAATAGCAATTTATTTGCTGTAGGATAGTTGCTCTTCACCAGTGTGGTTAAAAGTATGCACATTCTTCCTCAACACACATACATTCTAGTCATATTCAGAGAAATAAAAAAGCATGAGGACATCACATTTTCAAATGTATGGCCATACTTTTCAATTAAAATCTACCAACATAAAAAGCCATCATTCAGCATAGTGGTGAAGTCCACCTCCATTAATTCATCAACAGATGGCAGCACTGATGCACTTCATGTGTTCACTAGTTGTTTGAAATCTCATCTTTCACCTCAGTTGGTGAAAAGCATGTGTGTGAAGAGTCTGATTTGTTTTTGGTTGAGAAATGGAAGCAGACAGTGAGCACGTGTCAGTGGGATTTAAGCAAGTGCCATGTGTTGATGAATTATAGAGGTGGAGGCATTACTTTTCATTTAACCCATGTACTATCTTTTTAAGACTTTACAATTAGTTATAGCAGCATTTTAGGGTGCACAATTTCTGTGTTAATTTCTGTGCATATGCTTGAATTTTAACATATATGTGCATCTAAAATAATTCAGTAGAACTATAGTTTTTACCCTTTTAAAAACAACTCAACCAGATCTACAGAGCAATGGCAAGCTTCCTAACAAATAGTCCACACAAACCCCCAGATTCTATATAGAATGCTTAAACATCCGCACCGAAATCCAAGCAGATTCTATAAAAACGCGTGTAACTTAACAAGCTTAACAAGCTAATGAGTGCTGATAACAGCACAAGCAGCAATTATAAGCACTAATTGTCACTGATTAGAATTTACGCACACAACTTGCTAAGCGTATTCTGTGACGAAGTGCACCAAACTTCTAACGTGCGCAGGCAAAAAGGGGCATGGTTATGGGTGGGGAAATGGGCATTCCAAAATTTACCTGCGTAGTTATAGATCATGGCCCAATGCGCATAAATCTATGCGCCGGGATTTATGCTACATTTCCGTTGGTGTAAATAGATGTGCATAGTTTTAGGCACTGAGGTATCAACTAAGTGTATTCTATAATTGGCGTCTAAATCTAGGTGCTGATTATAGAATACACTTAGTCGGCACTGATTTCAGCACCTATCTTTTAGGCGCCATATATAGAATCTCCCCCAAAAGGGGCAAGTTCCTCATTATTTAATTACATTGCCTAAAGCTCTGACTGAATTTTGCTCATTAGATTTTTTATAGTAACCTTCTGTTGAGAGACAAGCAGGCAGTTTGCCCCCACTGTTGCATCTATCTCATTTGTGCGGCTAGAAGACAAGATTCCCCAATGTGTGAAGCAAATTTTCTCTTTCAATGTAAGATCTTTGTTAACGTGAACAATTCATGAAGATTACTGAGTATTTTTACCAGTGGTCACACACTGGCACTGCCTCTGCAGTAAACTTGAGTTTTAGAGGAGATAAGCATGCATATGCAGTGGCCTCAAGTACAAAAGTTAAATAAAATGGCCATTTTGCTCAGAGCTGTCTTATAAAGAAGTGACAGAGACTTTAATATACTTATGATTAAAAAGAAAACAAAACAAATAAACAGGACACACTGTATTAACTTTTCATGAGGAAACTCCTGGGCAAATTGTCTATTTTCATCACCTTTCCCAAGCTCTGCAGTAATACAAACACAGAATAAAAACTGATCCTATTACCACAAGACCTCAATTGCCACTCTTCTCACACAAATGTACTGACCCTCATAATTAGAAATATTTTATCTTGTAGGTAGAAGAAAACCACATTTATTTTGCCATTGAAAACAAGTTAAAGGCTAAGCCTTGAAACTGCAGCTTTTAGATCCTGTAATGACTTTTGTTATTTAGCTTTATATTCACCACTTGTAATGCATTTATAACATTGGCTGTTATATAATTATAGTAATAACTTTACTTCAGAAGCTACTGTTGCATTTTCATTTAATGAATAATCAATCTTTTTTCTTTCACTTACGGAGAATAGCTGAAATAATAACATTTAACTTTTATTTAAAGACAGAACTTTAATACATTGAAGTATACAAAACAAGCTTTTTAAACAGAAAATCCCTGAAGGAATGAGCCTGAGCAGTGTTAAGGTTAAAAATTTTGTGGATAATTTTTCTTCTGAATGAAAGGGTTATTATACTAGAAGATTTTAACAAGACATTTAGCCCTCCTGCTTTGGCCATGGATATAATATAATCATTTCCCCAGTGAGGCTACATGGCACAGCATTAATCTTCTATATTGTACAGGCTCTTTTTGCCTGACAAAGGTAAGCAAAACACTATTCTTGGCTCCTTGTTCATATTCAGTGTTTAGATCTTGGCTAAAAATACAAAAATAACAAGAAGATACCCTATATAGCTTGGATTCGAAGGCTAGAACACAGATATGTAGGATCTTTATAGACCTTTGAATCTATACCAGAAGCTCTCAACCTGTCTGGCCAGATCAGAACCAGGCTTAGAGGATGAGTACCTAGGTTGTCATGAGGCAGGAGTCTCCAAGTTCCCTTCCTATCACTTGCCCCCACCACTTGAAGACTGGAAAGTAGGATCAGTGCTGGGCAGACTTCTATGGTCTATCTTCCCAACCCCTCCGTCCTTTCCCTCCTTTCCTGAAGTCACTGATAAAAAAACTACTCATCTTCTCTCCTCCTCTAAACGAACTACCTCTCTGATCCCATTCCTACCCACCTTCTTAAAACCATCTCTCCTACTCTCACCCCTTTTATCTATCATATCCTCAATCTTTCACTTTCCACTGTGACCGTTCCTGATGCCTTCAAACATGCTGTGGTCACACCACTCCTGAAGAAGCCTTCACTTGACCCTACCTGTCCTTCCAACTATTGGCCCATCTCCCTCCTCCCCTTCCTCTCCAAGATACTTGAATGTGCCGTTCACCACCGTGGTCTTGACTTTCTTTCATCTCATGCTATTCTTGACCCACTCCAATCTGGCTTTCGCCCTCTTCATTCAACTGAAACTGCGCCTACAAAAGTTTCAAACGACCTGTTTCTGGCCAAATCAAAAGGTCTCTATTCTATCCTCATCCTTCTCGATTTATCCGCTGCTTTTGACACTGTTGATCACAGCCTACTCCTTGGTACACTGTCTTCATTTGGATTCCAGGGCTCTGTTCTTTCCTGGTTCTCCTCCTACCTCTCGCTTCACACCTTTAGTGTACATTCTGGTGGATCCTCTTCCACTTCTATCCCATTACCAATCGGTGTACCTCAAGGTTCTGTTCTCAGTCCTCTCCTGTTCTCCATCTACACTTCTTCCCTTGGTTCTCTGATATCATCCCATGGCTTTCAATACCATCTCTATGCTGACGACTCCCAGATCTACCTTTCTACCCCTGATATCTCAACCAGCATCCAGACCAGAGTATCAGCCTGCCTATCTGATATCGCTGCCTGGATGTCCGAACATCATCTGAAACTTAATATGGCCAAAACCGAGCTTCTCATCTTTCCCCCTAAACCCACCTCTCCTCTCCCCCCTTTCTCTGTTTCTGTGGATGGCACTCTCATTCTCCCTGTCTCATCAGCTCGTAATCTTGGGGTCATATAAGTACATAAGTACATAAGTAATGCCATACTGGGAAAAGACCAAGGGTCCATCGAGCCCAGCATCCTGTCCACGACAGCGGCCAATCCAGGCCAAGGGCACCTGGCAAGCTTCCCAAACGTACAAACATTCTATACATGTTATTCCTGGAATTTTGGATTTTTTAAAGTCCGTTTAGTAGCGGTTTATGGACTTGTCCTTTAGGAATCCGTCCAACCCCTTTTTAAACTCTGCTAAGCTAACCGCCTTCACCACTTTCTCCGGCAACGAATTCCAGAGTTTAATTACACGTTGGGTGAAGAAAAATTTTCTTAGATTTGTTTTAAATTTACTACACTGTAGTTTCATCGCATGCCCCCTAGTCCTAGTATTTTTGGAAAGCGTGAACAGACGCTTCACATCCACCTGTTCCACTCCACTCATTATTTTATATACCTCTATCATGTCTCCCCTCAGCCGTCTCTTCTCCAAGCTGTATAGCCCTAGCCTCCTTAGTCTTTCTTCATAGGGAAGTCGTCCCATCCCCGCTATCATTCTAGTCGCCCTTCGCTGCACCTTTTCCAGTTCTACTATATCTTTCTTGAGATGCGGCGACCAGAATTGAACACAATACTCAAGGTGCGGTCGCACCATGGAGCGATACAACGGCATTATAACATCCTCACACCTGTTTTCCATACCTTTCCTAATAATACCCAACATTCTATTCGCTTTCTTAGCCGCAGCAGCACACTGAGCAGAAGGTTTCAGCGTGTTATAGACGACGACACCCAGATCCCTTTCTTGGTCCGTAACTCCTAACGTGGAACCTTGCATGACGTAGCTATAATTCGGGTTCTTTTTTCCCACATGCATCACCTTGCACTTGCTCACATTAAACATCATCTGCCATTTAGCCGCCCAGTCTCCCAGTCTCGTAAGGTCCTCTTGTAATTTTTCACAATCCTGTCGCGATTTAACGACTTTGAATAACTTTGTGTCATCAGCAAATTTAATTACCTCGCTAGTTACTCCCATCTCTAAATCATTTATAAATATATTAAAAAGCAGCGGTCCTAGCATGGACCCCTGAGGAACCCCACTAACTACCCTTCTCCATTGTGAATACTGCCCATTTAACCCCACTCTCTGTTTCCTATCCTTCAACCAGTTTTTAATCCACAATAGGACATTTCCTCCTATCCCATGACCCTCCAATTTCCTCTGTAGCCTTTCATGAGGTACCTTGTCAAACGCCTTTTGAAAATCCAGATACACAATATCAACCGACTCCCCTTTGTCCACATGTTTGTTCACTCCTTCAAAGAATTGAAGTAAATTGGTCAGGCAAGATTTCCCCACACAAAAGCCATGCTGACTTGGTCTCAGTAATCCATGTCCTCGGATGTGCTCTGTAATTTTGTTTTTAATAATAGCCTCTACCATTTTCCCCGGCACCGACGTCAGACTCACCGGTCTATAATTTCCCGGATCTCCCCTGGAGCCTTTTTAAAAAATGGGCGTTACATTGGCCACCTTCCAATCTTCTGGTACCACGCTCGATTTTAAGGATAAGTTGCATATCACTAGCAGTAGCTCCGCAAGCTCGTTTTTCAGTTCTATCAGTACTCTAGGATGAATACCATCCGGTCCAGGAGATTTGCTACTCTTCAGTTTGCCGAACTGCCCCATTACGTCCTCCAGGTTTACCGTGAAGTCAGTAAGTTTCTCAGACTCGTCCGCTTGAAATACCATTTCCGACACCGGTATCCCACCCAAATCTTCCTCGGTGAAGACCGAAGCAAAGAATTCATTCAGTCTCTCCGCTACGTCTTTGTCTTCCTTGATCGCCCCTTTTACCCCTCGGTCATCCAGCGGCCCAACCAATTCTTTTGCCGGCTTCCTGCTTTTAATATACCGAAAAAAAAATTTTATTATGTTTTTTTGCCTCTAATGCTATCTTTTTTTCATACTCCCTCTTGGCCTTCTTAATCTGCGCCTTGCATTTGCTTTGACACTCCTTATGCTGTTTCTTGTTATTTTCAAACGGTTCCTTATTCCATTTTCTGAAGGCGTTTCTTTTAGCCCTAATAGCTTCCCTCACCTCACTTTTCAACCAGGCTGGCTGTCTTTTGGACTTCCGTCTTTCTTTTCTAATTCGCGGAATATGTATGGCCTGGGCCTCCAGGATGATATTTTTGAACAGCGTCCACGCCTGTTGTACAGTTTTTACTCTCTCAGTTGCCCCCCTAAGTTTTTTTTTTACCTTTCTTCTCATTTTATCATAGTCTCCTTTTTTAAAGTTAAACGCTAACGTATTTGACTTTCTGTGTACAGTTACTTCAAGGTCGATGTCCAAACTGATCATATTATGGTCACTGTTATCAAGCGGCCCCAGTACCATAACGTCCCTCACCAGATCATGCGCTCCACTAAGGACCAAGTCTAGAATTTTTCCTTCTCTCGTCGGCTCCTGCACCAATTGCTCCATAAAGCTGTCCTTGATTTCATCAAGGAATTGTATCTCTGTAGAGTGTCCTGATGTTACATTTACCCAGTCTATATTTGGATAATTGAAGTCACCCATTATTATCACATTGCCCATTTTGTTCGCGTCTCTGATTTCTTTTATCATTTCTGTGTCTACCTGCTCATCCTGGCGAGGCGGACGGTAGTACACTCCTATCACTATTTTTTTCCCTTTTATACATGGAATTTCAACCCACAGTGATTCAAAGGTGTGATTTGTGTCCTGCTGAATTTGTAATCTGAGTCAAGGCTCTCGTTAATATACAATGCTACCCCTCCACCAGTCCGGTCCACCCTATCATTACGATATACTTTGTACCCCAGTATGACAGTGTCCCACTGGTTATCCTCCTTCCACCAGGTCTCAGTAATGCCTATTATATCCAATTTTTCATTTAGTGCAATATATTCCAACTCTCCCATCTTATTTCTTAGACTCCTAGCATTTGCATCTTCGACTCCTCTCTCTCGTTCTCTGCATACATTCAGCAGATTGCCAAAACCTTTCGTTTCTTTCTCTTTAACATCAGCAAAATCCGCCCCTTCATCTCTGAGCACTCTACCAGAACCCTTATCCATGCTCTTGTCACCTCTCGCCTACATTATTGCAACCTGCTTCTCACCGGCCTCCCACTTAGCCATCTCTCTCCTCTTCAATCAGTCCAAAACTCTGCTGCGCGACTCATTTTCCGCCAAAGTCGCTATGCTCACATTAGCCCTCTCCTAAAGTCACTTCACTGGCTCCCTATCTGTTTCCGCATTCAATTCAAACTTCTCTTGCTGACCTATAAGTGCATTCATTCTGCTGCTCCCCAGTACCTCTCCACTCTTCTCTCTCCTTATGCCCCCCCCTCGTGTACTCCGCTCTGTAGATAAATCTCTCCTGTCTGTCCCCTTCTCCTCTACTGCCAATTCCAGACTCCGTTCCTTTTATCTCGCTGCACCTCACACCTGAAATCGACTTCCAGCGCCTGTACGTCTAGCCCCGTCTTTGGCCGTTTTCAAGTCCAGGCTAAAGGCCCACCTCTTTGACACTGTTTTTGACTCCTAACCACTACTTACTTGCCCTGTACCCCATCTCTTTATTTCCCTTACCTCTTAATTGTTCTGTCTGTTTACCTGTCTTACTTAGATTGTAAGCTCTTTGAGCAGGGACTGTCTTTTGTGTATGGTGTACAGCACTGCGTATGCCTTGTAGCGCTATAGAAGTGATAAGTAGTAGTAGTCTGTCACTTGCGAATAGCAGGGACAGATCAAGGAGAAGTGTGCATTTTATGTGTTGCATTCATATCACATGCTGTGAGTGTATCTCAGAGAGGGAGACACCTTAAGGTTGACAGCAAGTAAAACGTCAGTTTGCAACACAATTGGATAGCTGGTTTAATCAAGTATTGGCAATAAATGTGTCTATGCCACAACCAAAATTATAAAGCCACTCTATTTGTGATGTCACTATTTGATCGTGACAGAGTATAACCTACATGGAGTGGCAGGTGCAGTCTGGTTGCCTCATTGGGCAGACTAGATGGACCATACGAGTCTTTATCTGCTGTCATACTTTATGTTACTATGACACCATCTGCTGCTGCTTCCAGTCCAAATCTTGCAGTAAAAGCTCCCAGATTTAGCCCAACACAGGAGATAACATCTGTTGAAGCATTTCTCCTGTTGCTGATCAATAGGGGTACATGGTAGGGAGAAGGATCGAGGGTGGGTAGGTTCCCAGCCCAACCCAAACTGTTAAGTAGAACAAAATGAGAGAAGGATGTGAGGAGAAACAGCCTGGGAAGGCCAGTGGAGAAAGGGAAAGAACAATATATTGAGTGGAGAAGAGCCTCTAGAAGGAGGGAATGACAAGGCAGGTATATTTTCAGGAGGGAGGAGTGAAAAAGGATAAAGTAGCAGGAGGAGGTGTGAAAAATGGGACTGGCATCTAGAAGGAAGATGGGAGCAGATGTGAAAAGGAGAAGAGTAGAAGGAAGGGGCAAGAAAGGAGAAGAAGAAGCAAGAAGAGGGTAACTAAGTCTGATGTGAACGGGTATGAAGTAGAAATATCTAACTGATATGGGTGAAGTGAAAGGAATGGGAAGAAAGTTGGTATGAAACTGGTATAAAGGATTTAGAGATGCTATGGACGGGTTGACATGGAATGTAGAGACACAGTATACTGTGGAAGTGGTGAAACCATGTGGAAATGGGACTATGGAGAAAATGAAAAGGGGAAATAGGAAGACTAGTAGGGGGTACAAGAAAGGAGCTAGATGCCAGGAGAGGTTAAGTGATAGGGAAGGAGCTAAGGCTGGTGAAAGAATAAAGTCAGAGGAAGATAGATGATGATTTGGGTTGGTGTGAGTACAGAGGATGCAAATGGGGGACTAAGGAGTGAATGAAAGACAGAGGAGAAATAGGATACTGGGAAAGGAGAAAGATAGAGGACACTAACTCTAAAAAGTTGTGTGCCCAAATTTGCAACTAGCACACAAATGTTCACGTGCAAGTTATACAATATGGTCAGTTGCACATGTAACTGCCTTTTGTGGATGACACGAAAATAGCCAAATAATTTTTTCTCCATTCTGACCAAAATTGCTGTAATATTACCCCATTGGTAAATGAACTTGTGTGAGTACCATATAAAACAAATCCTGTTCTGTATAGTGATAATGCTGTCAATGTTCTACAATGGCGCTTCCTGTTTGTGTTCTCGCTAATTACTTAAATGTTCTGCTGTTCTGTTCTTTGCTTTACTTTCCACCTTGTCTTACCTACTGTATATACCATTTGTGACAAGAACAACAAATTACCTGTGCCAAATTACAATCTGTATGATATCTTTTTTGAAATTCCTTACCCGTGACTGGATGTGTGATACTCTGCGTTATGAAAGCATATTTACAATAAACACAATAATTACATTTAGTATGACCCCTTCTGTCGTCTTCACTAGTACACGATTGCAGTTTTGATCACGAACAAGTAAAAATTCATTTTTTCTTGGAATACAGTAATACCACAAGGTTTGAACAGAGAGATAGAATGATTGACATTGTAGGTATAAAGCTTAACCAATCAGTGAATAGGAAGAGTGGAACCACTACTACTACTCTAGTTTATAGAACGCATGTGTCTGCATCCTGTGAAGACTTGAGCAGTTGGAGCGAGTATTTCTTGTCCAGGACAGCTGAGAGAATAAAGTACAAGTATTTCATTCAGGTATCATTGTATAATAGACATTTTTTTTGTATCAATACATTTTTATTTGAAAAGACAGAAAGAAAACAATCATCTCATCCAATGCTCATCAAAACCGTATAAATACAACACATGTAAACTTCCCCCACTCCCACCCCTTTCCCTATCACTTATGAAAGGCAAACGCCCTATCCTATATAACCAAACCACCCCCCTTCAGTATCGCTGTATAATGCATATTTTAAATTGATAATTATATGTTGCTCTTTAGAGAATGGGAAATAATTTGCTTTTTTTTATTTTTAGCTCTGTGTTCCTGACAACGCTTAAGAAAGCAAAACATGGTTCCATGTCAGGAACAGAACAAGAATTTGGAAGAGTTGTTTGTTTTCACATTGTCACGCATTTAGCACTGGACTGCGGATCAGATTGTTTTTGAATGATTTGCCAGGATCCAATAACAGTGAGATACCTAACAGAAAAGGAGAATGTCAGAGATCAAGATATCCATAAGAAATCAGCAGGCCATCTGAAAACAGAATGGATGCAGATAAGTACATTTATTTTTGATGAATGCTTTTTTATACTGGACATTTGAGAATATTAGAAACACCAACTACAGAAAACTGATAATATTGGACAGCATTTCCAAAGCAGTAGATATTGAAAGAATTTCAATGATTGAGATATGTTTGAAAATGGACTGGCAATTTGTTTTTTGAAGTTGCTGATTTTTTGAGAATAAAAGCTACCAGTGGGTGCTAGTTAGTTAACATTTGTCACATTGAGCACAAAAGAATTATTTTTGATACATTTAGAAAAAATAAAAATAAATTTATAATAATTAAGGTTTCTTAGTATTTTTGAGAGCTAAAATGCAGCCAAGAAGTGCAGAGTGATGCACTTGGGGCTCAGAAATCCAAAGGAGATGTACCAGATAGGAGGCGAGAAATTGGTATGCACAGCTCAGGAAAGGGACCTTCGGGTGTTGAGTCTGAGGATCTCAGGTTGACGAAAACAATGCAACAAGGCGGTAGACATACCCAGAAGGCTGCTAGGCTGCATAGAGAGGGATATAACCAGCAGAAGAAAGGAGGTGTTGATGCCCCTGTACAAGTCTTTGGTAAATCCACACTTGGAGTATTGTGTTCAGTTTTGGAGGCCGTATCTTGCTAAGAATGTAAAAACACTGGGTGGCTGGTGGACATGAGGATCGCTTAGTGACTTGCCTGCCTGGTGCGAAGGTGGCGGACCTCACACGTCACCTAGATAGGATTCTAGATAGTGCTGGGGAGGAGTCGGCTGTCTTGGTACATGTGGGTACCAATGACATAGGAAAATGTGGGAGAGAGGTTCTGGAAGCCAAATTTAGGCTCTTAGGTAGAAAGCTCAAATCCAGATCCTCTAGGGTAGCATTTTCTGAAATGCTACCTGTTCCACTCGCAGGGCCCAAGAGACAGGCAGAGATCTGGAGTCTCAATGTGTGGATGAGACAATGGCGCAGGGAGGAGGGCTTTATATTTGTTAGGAACTGGGCAACATTCTGGGGAAGGGGGAACCTATTCTGAAAGGATGGGCTCCACCTTAACCAGGGTGGGACCAGGCTGCTGGCGTCAGCTTTTAAAAAGGAGATAGAGCAGCTTTTAAACTAGAAATGGGGGGAAGGCCGACAGTCGCTCAAAAGCGCATGGTTCGGGATAAGGTATCTTGCAAAGATACCTCATAAACAGGGAAGATAGGGTTTCTGGATAGTGAGGTTGTGCAACAGACTGTGGTAGGCCAGGTGCCCTTAAATACAACTAAAGATCAGACAAAAGATGGCAAATCAGTAGTGTTCAGTACTAAGCATCATGAAAATAGGGACAACAAACATACTTTGAAATGTCTATATGTAAATGCTAGGAGTCTAAGAAATAAGGTGGGAGAGTTGGAATATACTGCACTAAATGAAAAATTGGATATAATAGGCATTACTGAGACCTGGTGGAAGGAGGATAACCAGTGGGACACTGTTATACCGGGGTACAAAGTATATCGTAGTGATAGGGTGGACCAGACTGGTGGAGGGGTAGCATTGTATAGTAACGAGAGCCTTGAGTCAGATAGATTAGAAATTCAGCAGGACACAAATCACACATTTGAATCATTGTGGGTTGAAATTCCATGTATAAAAGGGAAAAGGATGGTGATAGGAGTGTACTACCGTCCGCCTCACCAGGATGAGCAGGTAGACGCAGAAATGATAAAAAAAAATCAGAGACGCAAACAAAATAGGCAATGTGATAATAATGGGTGACTTCAATTATCCAAATATAGACTAGGTAAATGTACCATCGGGACAGTGAAATCAAGGACAGCTTTATGGAGCAGCTGGTGCAGGAGCCAACAAGAGAAGGAAAAATTCTAGACTTGGTCCTTAGTGGAGCGCATGATCTGGTGAGGGACATTACGGTACTGGGGCCGCTTGCTAACAGTGATCATAATATGATCAGTTTTGATATCAACCTTGAAGTAACTATACCCAGGAAGTCAAATACATTAGCGTTTAACTTTAAAAAAGGAGACTATGATAAAATAAGAACGGTGGAAAAAAAAAAAGGGGGACAACTGAGAGGGTAAAAACTGTACAACAGGCATGGGCGCTGTTCAAAAATACCATCCTGGAGGCCCAGGCCAAACATATTCCACAAATTAGAAAAGAAAGACGGAACTCCAAAAGACAGCCGGCCTGGTTGAAAAGTGAGGTGAAGGAAGCTATTAGGGCTAAAAGAAATGCCTTCAGAAAATGGAAGAAGGAACTGTCTGAAAATAACACGAAGCAGCATAAGGAGTGTCAAAGCAAATGCAAGGTGCAGATAAAGAAGGCCAAGAGGGATTATGAAAAAAAGATAGCATTAGAGGCAAAAAAGCATAGTAACATTTTTTTCGGTATATTAAAAGCAGGAAGCCGGCAAAAGAATTGGTTGGGCCGCTGGATGACCGAGGGGTAAAAGGGGCGATCAAGGAAGACAAAGATATAGTGGAGAGATTGAATGAATTCTTTGCTTTGGTCTTCACCGAGGAAGATTTGGGTGGGATACCGGTGTCGGAAATGATATTTCAAGCGGACGAGTTGGAGAAACTTACTGACTTCACGGTAAACCTGGAGGACATAATGGGGCAGTTCAGCAAACTGAAGAGTAGCAAATCTCCTGGACCGGATGGTATTCATACTAGAGTACTGATAGAACTGAAAAATGAGCTTGCGGAGCTACTGCTAGTGATATGCAATTTATCCTTAAAATCGAGCGTGGTACTGGAAGATTGGAGGGTGGCCAATGTAACGCCCATTTTTAAAAAAGGTTCCAGGGGAGATCCGGGAAATTATAGACCGGTGAGTCTGATGTTGGTGCTGGGGAAAATGGTAGAGGCTATTATTAAAAACAAAATTACAGAGCACATCCGAGGACATGGATTATTGAGACCGAGTCAGCACGGCTTTTGTGTGGGGAAATCTTGCCTGACCAATTTACTTCAATTCTTTGAAGGAGTAAACAAACATGTGGACAAAGGGGAGCCGGTTGATATTGTGTATCTGGATTTTCAAAAGGCGTTTGACAAGGTACCTCATGAAAGGCTACAGAGGAAATTGGAGGGTCATGGGATAGGAGGAAAAGTGGATTAAAAACTGGTTGAAGGATAGGAAACAGAGAGTGGGGTTAAATGGAGAGTATTCACAATGGAGAAGGGTGGTTAGTGGGGTTCCTCAGGGGTCTGTGCTAGGACCGCTGCTTTTTAATATATTTATAAATGATTTAGAGATGGGAGTAACTAGCAAGGTAATTAAATTTGCTGATGACACAAAGTTATTCAAAGTCGTTAAATCGCGACAGGATTGTGAACAATTACAGAAGGACCTTACGAGGCTGGGAGACTGGGCGGCTAAATGGCAGATGACGTTTAATGTGAGCAAATGCAAGGTGATGCATGTGGGAAAAAAGAACCCGAATTATAGCTACGTCATGCAAGGTTCCATGTTAGGAGTTATGGACCAAGAAAGGGATCTGGGTGTCGTTGTCGATAATACACTGAAACCTTCTGCTCAGTGTGCTGCTGCGGCTTGGAAAGCGAATAGAATGTTGGGCATTATTAGGAAAGGTATGGAAAACAGGTGTGAGGATGTTATAATGCCGTTATATCGCTCCATGGTGCGACTGCACCTTCAGTATTGTGTTCAATTCTGGTCGCCGCATCTCAAGAAAGATATAGTGGAATTGGAAAAGATGCAGCGAAGGGTGACGAAAATGATAGCGGGGATGGGACGACTTCCCTATGAAGAAAGATTAAGGAGGCTAGGGCTTTTCAGCTTGGAGAAGAGACGGCTGAGGGGAGACATGATAGAGGTATATAAAATAATGAGTGGAGTGGAACAGGTGGATATGAAGCGTCTGTTCACACTTTCCAAAAATACTAGGACTAGGGGGCATGCGATGAAACTACAGTATAGTAAATTTAAAACAAATCAGAGAACATGTTTCTTCACCCAACGCGTAATTAAACTCTGGAATTCGTTGCCGGATAACGTGGTGAAGGCGGTTAGGTTGGCAGAGTTTAAAAGGGGGTTAGACGGTTTCCTAAAGGACAAGTCCATAAACCGCTACTAAATAGACTTGGGAAAAATCCACAATTTCGGGAATAACATGTATAGAATGTTTGTACGTTTGGGAAGTTGCCAGGTGCCCTTGGCCTGGATTGGCCGCTGTCGTGGACATGATGCTGGGCTTGATGGACCCTTGGTCTTTTCCCAGTGTGGCATTACTTATGTACTTATGGTTCACAGAAAAGTGACCAAAATGGTATAGGGTTTGCGTTGCAAGATGTATGAGGAGGGACTTAAGGACCTGAACATGTATAACCTGGAAGAAAGGAGAGACAGGGGTGATATGATACAGACATTCAAATATTTGAAAGGTATTAATTTACAAACAAACCATTTCCAGGGCACCAGATCACGTGTTCCACTGAGGACTAGGTCTAGAATTTTGCCTCCTCTTGTTGGTTCGTGTACCAGCTGCTCCATAAAGCAGTCTTTGATTTCATCAAGGAATTTTACCTCCCTAGCACGCGCTGATATTACAATATCTAGTCAATAAGAGGCAGAGAAAACAGACTGATTTCTTTCATCACATTTCTCTTTCTCTACCCTACACCCAGCAAAATGCAAGCCTCATACAAGTTCCCCCCTCCCCCCACCTCCTGATTTCTTCAATAGAGCTCTTCTTTCTCTAAAAAAAGGACATTCATAATATTGATTTTTATTTGAAAAGCAATCTGAATCTTCACTCATATAATACTATGGTTCTAAAAAGTGCTTTTCGGTAGCCTTCCCTGATTAAGTTGAAACAATTGTTCAAAAACTCCTGTCGTGGCTACTGTGATCTATACACTCATTTCATCATGCCTGCGTCATGCAACACATTATATGTTGGAAAACTAATAAACTTGAAGAGATTTGTAGTTGGTTCAGAATGCAGTGGTCCAGGTCTCAATCAAATGTAGCCAAGGGAACATAATTCTCGTCATCTTAAACAACTAATTAACAACTAATTAACAGCTAATTAACAGCTACATCAGAGTACACTGTTATAGATTTTTAAGGTGCCTCCTCTTTTAAATGAACCTCCAAATTAGATTAGAATAACCATACAGCTTCTTCCTTTGACCAGCCTATAGTTAAGTTGATAGATTTCTTTCACTGTGTGACCAGAGAAATGGATAAAAACATGGGCTAGATGTAATGTACTTGGATTTCATCAAAGCCTTTGATACGGTTCCTCACAGGAGGCTCATGAATAAGCTCAGCAGTATGGAGTTAGAACCCGAAGTGGTAAACTGGATTGGAAATTGGTTGATTGACAGATGACAGATGGTGATGGTAAATGGAACCTGCTTGGAGGGAAGGAAGGTGTAGTAGTGGAGTGCCTCAGGGATCAATGGTGGGACCAATTCTATTTAATATACTTGTGAGCGACACTACCAAAGGGTTAGGAGAAAAAGTTTATCTTTTTGTGGATGACACGAAGATTACAGAGTGGATACCCCAGAGAGAATAGAAAACATGAGAAGAGATCTACAAAAATTAAAACAAAGGTGGTCTAAGGACTGGCAGTTGAAATTAATTGTGAAGAAGTGCAAAGTGATGCACTTGGGATGCAGAAATTCAAAGGAGATGTACCAGATTGAAGGTGAGAGACTGATGAGCATAACCCAGGAGAGGGACCTCAGGGTGCTAGTATCTGAGGATCTCAAGATAGTGAAAATATGTGACAAGGCAATGGAAGTAGCTAGAAGGATAATAGGCTGCATAGAAAGAGGTATTGATGCTCCTGTACAAGTTGTTGATGAGGCCCCACTGGAGTATTATGCTCATTTTTGGAGGGTGTATCTCAGTAAGCATTCAAAAAGACGAAGTGCTTCAAAGAAAAATGACAAAAATGATATGGGCTTTGGACCAACAGACGTATGAGAAGAGCTTCGAGAAACTGAATATGTATGCCCTATAGGAAAGAAGGGATAGGGGTGATATGATTCAAAATGTTTAAATATTTGAAATATATTAATATGCAAACAAATCTTTTTCAGAGAAGGGGAAGTGGAGAACTTATAAGAACATAAGAGTAGTCATACTGGGTCAGACTAATGGTCCATCTAGCCAAGTACCCTGTTTTCCAAACAGTGGCCAAGCCAGGTCACAAGTACCTGGCAGAAACCCAAATCGTGGCAACATTCCATACTACAATTTCCAGGGCAAGCAGTTGCTTCCCATGTCTTGCCTCAATAACAGTGTAATCCGTTGGGTTGGTCGTGAGCCCTTGGGCCCTGGCCGAGGCCAGCAGGGCACCAACCCAGGCCAAGGGAAGACCGACCCACCACCACACACCCCAGCTACACAATACCTCTAAGCTACCCCTCCCCGCAGTCCCTCAAGAAGAAGGGAAATAGGCAAACAGGCGGGCCTCGTGGCCGAACCGGAACCCACGCACACAGAGCCACTCGTGCGGGCCTCACGGCCGAACAGGAACCCAGACACACACAGGAGGGGTGAAAGAACGCAGAGGGCCCCCGGGACCCCAAGATGCCAGGCACTCGCTGAACACCAGCGATAGGGCAGAGGGAGAAACGAAAGAACCAGAGCGGGCCACGCCCACCCAGGGGACTAGCGCAGGACAGGGGAACTAACACAGCAACCCCCCCCCCCACCAGGGTAGGAAGCCCCAGGCAGAAGCCAGAGGAACCAGACACAAAAGGAAGGCAGAAAGCCTTTGCTTCAAACCCACTGCAGACAGAGGCAAACAGAACACAAAGGGTTAAGCTTGTAGAGCCAGGGAGAGAGAGAGTTCCATAAATCAACAAACAGTCAGAGAGAAGCTTCCCGAGAGGGAGCAGGGCCGATAGAACAAACACACTGGCAGAGGCAGGAACACAATACACACAGTACACAAAGGGTTAAACTCACTGAGCCAGCAGGCCAGGACACTGGGAAGTGAAATCCTTAGAGTAAACAAATGACGCTCTCAGACAAGCAGCCAAGCTGAGACGAGAGCTGAACAAAGCCCAGCCCCCACTGAGGAACAAGCAGCTGGCTTCCTACCGAGAGCAGCCAGCTAAGGGAAGCCCCGCTGGAGGCAAGAGAACTAATTATACACACACACACACCCACTCTGCCCCCCAGCTAACACAAACAAAGGGAAAGGAAAGAAATCCCTGAACAGGGAGCTCAGATCAAAGTCAGAGCACAGAGCACGTTCTGACCAAGAACTGCGGCTTTCAAGTCACCATAAGAGTGTAAGTAACGCGAAAGCAGAGGAACTCTTCAGCTGCAGGCTAAAGTACTATCCCCTGACGTCAACACAAACCCTGGCAGCCAATCAGAAGAGACATCCCCCTCCCCCTCAGCCAAACCGGCAGAATCATAACAAACAGAATATGGACTTTTCCTCCAGGAATTTGTCCAAAAATTTTTTAAACACAGATACGCTAACCGCTGTTACCACATCCTCCGGTAAAGAGTTCCAGATCTTAACTATTTGTTGAGTGAAAAAATATTTCCTCCTATTTGTTTTAAAAGTATTTCCATGTAACTTCATTGAGTGTTCTCTAGTTTTTGGTCGCTCTTCTTTGAACCTTTCCTAATTCCAATATCTTTTTTGAGATAAGGCGACCAGAACTGAACGCAATACTCAAGGTGCAGATGCACCATGGAGCGATACAAAGGCATTATAGTGTTTTCAGACTTATTCACCAATCCCTTTCCTAATAATTCCTAGCATCCTATTTGCATTTTTGGCCACCGCCGCACACCGAGCAGATTTCAGACTATTTTCTACCATGACACCCAGATCTTTTTCTTGAGCGCTGACCCCCAAGGTGGACCCTAGCATCAGGTAACTATGATTTGGATTATTATTTCCAATGTGCATCACCTCGCATTTGTCCATATTAAATTCCATCTGCTATTTGGATGCCCAGTCTTTCAATTTCCTAAGGTCTGCAATATTTCACAGTCCACACGTGTTTTAGAACAACGTTGAATAGTTTTGTATCATCAACAAATTTGATCACCTCACTCATTGTTCCGATTTCCATATCTATGTTAAATAGTACCAGTCCCAATACAGATCCCTGCGGCACTCCACTGTCCACCCTCCTCCATGGAGAGAAATGACCATTTAAACCCTACCCTCTGTTTTCTGTCCAATAACCAATTCCTAATCCACACCAGAACCTTGCCTCCCATCCCATGACTCTAATTTTCTCAGGAGTCTCTCATGAGAAACTTTATCAAAAGCTTTCTGAAAATCTAGATACAGTACATCAACCGGAGGAACTAGAGTACATGAATTGAGGTTGTAGGGGGAGGGGGGGGGGTCAACAGGAGTAATGTCAGGAAGTACTTTTTCACGAAGAGGGTGGTAGATGCTTGGAATGCCTTCCCATGGGAGGTGGTGGAGACAAAAATGGTAACAGAATTCCAAAATGTGTGGGATAAACACAAAGGATTCCTATGTGGAAAGAGAATAGAATCAATACAAAACTTAGCAGTTCTTAGAGAGTAACTCCAGTAATTGGGAAATAAAGCCAGTGCTGGGCAGACTTCTACGGTCTGTGCCCCAATTATGGCCAGACTGAACTAGATGGCCTGGAATAGGGTTCGATGGCAATTCCAGGAGTTGGGAAGTATGTCCAGAGCCGGGTAGACTTCTATGGTCTGAGCCCCGGCCTGTGCATTGGCCTGAGAACCTGAGGAACTGGATTCGATTTCCACTGCAGCTCCTTGTGACTCTGGGCAAGTAAACTCTCCATTGCCACAGGTACAATTAAGTACCTGAATATAATATGTAAGCTGCTTTGATTGTAATCACAGAAAGGCAGTATATCAAATCCCACCCCCCTTTCCCCTGACAAGGACAGATGAAGATCAAGAATATACAAGTTATTTTGCATCATATGCTGTGAGTTTATCTTATTGTGCAAACAGGATAGACCAAGAAGGTCTTTATCTGCCATCATCTACTATGTTACTATGTAAAAATAGCCCACCCAGTATCCAAAACGATTTAACTGGGTCCTGCCAGGTTAAATCTCTTCTCACTACCTAAGTGGTGATACTCAGCTGCATCTAACTAGACAGTGCTGCTAAATCTCATCACAGACTGCTCCTGCACAGTCCAGTTAATGCCAAGGCAGTACGCAGGCAGAGCTTGGGCAAAGCGTGGGAGAAGCCAGGTCCTAACCAGTTAGCAGCCATATTCAGACAGCTAACCAGTCAGATAAGCAACTAAAGTTAGAACAGCAAGACGATTATCCTAACTTTAGCCACATAGCTAACTGAGCACTGGTCTGAATATTGTCCAGTGCCTGGTTAGCGTCCAGCTTGTGGCACTAATTGCCTAGCTGCCTCCTCCCTCCCATGTGACCCCAATCCCCCCCTTCTTCCCACCTTGTGAGGCTTCCACTAGAGGTTGCATCAGCCATTTTATAATAGCTGCTACAACGGGCAGGAGCAAGTGGGCATTACTTCTGTCTATGGGACCCCATTGGACCATCAGGTACTTAACAAGTAGTTCCACAGACATTGTCAATGGAGGTAGGAGGTGACTAAGGGGGGGGGGGGGGAGCCTTGGCTGGCACTTAACTATGTGCAAGTTGGAAGGAGGGGGAATCACAGTCACATAGGAGAAAGGGGGATTTAGAGATGCAAACAGCACCTTATGTGGGTCCCGGCCGATATTCAGCTGTGGCCTGCATAATTGTATTATGTGGGTCTTGACAAAATATCATCCGGAACTCGCATAACTTCCGGAGGCTTCCTTAAATTCATTTAGTCCCAGATATTCACTTCTGGTGCCTGCACATGACCCAGCATTCAATATCTGGGGCTAAATTTGCCAGCGGTGGTCAGCATTTAAAACAAAAGCTCACCGCTTCAGGCTGAATAATGGGCACAGCATATTTAAATATAACAATATAATACTACTACTTAACATTTCTAGAGCGCTACTAGGGTTACGCAGCGCTGTACAGTTTACAACAAAGAAGTCTAATATATGACATAATCATGGGGATAACAGGTTTCAAAAACGAAAAGTGGTTCTAACACACATGCGTTTGCAAAAAGAGCACAGCCTCCTCCCAAACCTGCCTTGTCAGTCTGTCTCTCCTAGCTTTCACCTTCTGTCTGTCACTTTTTAACAAATAAACTTATATTCACTAGGAAATAGGAGAACTGGACCACTAAATATAAACACTCTCCTATGCACATGCTCACTAATAATATGCACTAGTACTCAAATGGGCAAATTACCATTTATTAGGAGGAAAAAGTCTCAGAGGACTTCCAGCTTATAATGAAACTTGTAGCTTATAGTTCCAAACCCTGGCATAAAAAAACCTCTCAATAGTGGCAAAAGTGATTAAACAGACTTCCCAATGCACTTCTAAAGATGAACAGGGACAATATAGTTGATTTTGATCTGTCTGCCCAGATAAACTGATATATTTATCATGAAGCACTAGCCATCATTGGAGGATCATTATTATTTTACAAGATAAATCTATAATTTTGTCATCATAAGCTTGTCACTTTTTATCTCAATCTGCCCCCCTGTCCTTTGCTCCACTCCAATAACTCCTGATTCATCTTCATTTCCACCAACTCCCCTGAAAGGCTCTTCCATGCATCTTCCACAACAGTTTCCATATAGAAAAATTTCTTAAGATTATTCACCTGTCCCCTTTCACCCTCATCTTGTGATGAGCCCTCATTCCAGAACTTCTTTTCAACCGAAAGCCCACCTCCAGTGCATTTATACCATGGAGATATTAAAATATCTCTATCATATCTCTCCTTTCTCACCTTTCATCCAAAGAATACATATTTAAACCTTTAGTTCTGTCCTCATATGTTTTATGATGAAAACCACTGACCATTCTAGAAGCTGCCCTCTAGACCAAATCATTTATGTTTATATCCTTTTGAAGGTGCAATCTCTAGAATCGTATACAATACTCCCAATTAGGTCACACCTGAGACTTATACTGAGGCACTATATTTCCTGCTGGCCATTCATCTCCCTATACAATCAAGCATGCTTCTTTCGCAAGTTGCTTTTTCTATCTGGACTATAACAGTGTGACTTGCAGGTCAAAGGATATGTTGTATTGGAGGCCACAAGTAAATTTTCCAAGGAAAAGCTAATTGTTTCATTTCCCCCCCCCCCCTAAAAAAAAGATTTAGCTTATTCCTTTTCAAGTAGCGCAGGTCAAGTTACATTCAGGTACAGTAAGTGTTTCTCTGCTCTCAGAGATCTTAAGATCTAAGAGCCTAATCTACTTTAATATGTTAACACATCTAAATGCATTTTAATTCATATAAGACATACACCATTATCCTCAATGGGGCCAATACTCAGACCGCAGGAGTTAGCTGGGCTCTCTCCCACAGTTGGCGGCAAACCTGGAAATTCAATGCCAGGCCATATCCAGTGACTGGCACTGAATATCCTTTTTTTTTGGCCGCTATGCTCATAGCCGGTTAAACCAATTCATTGGCTGACCGGCTAAGTTATAGCGGCTAAAGATACACTTGCTATTTATGTGGGTCTATCTAGCCACTAAAGTTAGAAGGTCAGTCAATAAATACTGGTGTTAACAGCTATGTCACACAACATAGCCAGTGATTGGAGGCACTGCTGAAGGACAAGAGTTAACTTTCTAGAATCCAAAGTGATGCCGGATCCGAGACAACATTGTTTTTACGCAAGGAAAATCCTGCAAAACAAATCTGATTAATTTTCTTTGACAGGGTGACCAAAGAACTGGATAAAGGGCATGCGCTAGATGTAATCTACTTGGATTTCAGAAAAGCCTCTGAGAGGGCTGAACATAGGACCCAAAGTGGTGAACTGAATTAGAAGCTGGTTGATCAAAAGGCGACAGAGGGTAGTGGTAAATGGAGTTTGCTCAGAGGAAAAGAAGGTGAGTAGTGGAGTGCCTCAGGGGTTGGTACTGTTGCTAATTCCTTTTAATATATTTATGAGAGACATTGCTGAAAGGTTAAAATGAAAAGCTTGCCTTTTTCCAGATGACAAGATAACCAATTGAGTGGATATCCTGGAGAGAGTAGAAACCATGAGAAGAGATATATAAAAATGAGAAGGATGGTCAAAAGTCTGGCACTTAAAATTGAATGTAAAGAAGTGCAAAAAAGATGCACTTGGAGTGCAGAAATCCAAAGGAGATGTACAAGATAGGAGGAGAAGATTGATAAGCACAGATCAGGAAAGCGACCTTGGGGTGATGGGTGTTTGAGGATCTCAGGGTGAAGAAATAAAGTGACAAGGTGGTGGCCACGGCCAGAAGGATGCTAGGCTGCACAGAGAGGGGTATAACCAGCAGAAGAAAGGAGGTGTTGATGCCCCTGTACAAGTCGTTGGTGAGGCCATACGGAGTATTGAGTTCAGTTTTGGAGGCCATATCTTGCTAAGGACATAAAAAGTCTTGAAGTGGTTCAGAGAAAAGTGACAAAAATGGTATGAGGTTTGCGCCACAAAACATATGAGGAGAGACTTGATGACCTGAAGATATACACCTTGCAGGAAAGGAGAGACAGGGTGATGTGATACAGACATCCAAATATTTGAAAGGTATTAATTTACAACCCAACCTTTTCCAGAGAAGGGAAGGTGGTAGAACTAAAGGACATGTTGAATTCACATTGCAGGGGGGACGACTCAGGAATAATGTCAGGAAGTACTTTTACATGGAGAGAGTGGCAGATACCTGGAATGCCCTCCCGTAGATGGCGGTGGAGATGAAAACAATAACAGCATTCAAAATGTATGGGATAAACACAAAGGAGTGCTGTACAGAAGGCATGTAACCAAACAAGCTTAGTGGTGATTAGATGGCAACACCAGTAATTGTGAAGTGTAGCGGTCATTAGATGGCAACACCAGTAACAGAGAAGCACAGCCAGTGATGGGCAGACTTCTAAGGTCTGTGCCCAGATCATGGATGGACAGATTCAGCTTCAGCAGCTGGAGAACAAGGCCAGTGCCCAGCAGACTTCTATGGTCTGTGCACTAATTATGGTTGGACAGATAGGCCAGTGTTGTGCAGACTTCTACTGTCTGTGCTCCAATCGCAGCTGGAGAGATTTGGATGGGCTGGATTGGGCTTTGATGACAGTTTCAATCGTTGGAGAATAAGGCTATTACCAAGCAAGACTTCTATGGTCTGTGCCCTGAAAACGGCAAGGACAAATCAAGATCAAGTTTGCATATGTAGTATCACATAATACCTTATGCTATCAGTTTATCTTGTTGGACAGGCTTTTGTCTGCTGTCATCTATTATGTTAAAAGTTAAAGCACAAATGTCACAAATTTGATAATTGCCCTCTTAATTTGTTAATGTATCTTATTGTACTTTGTTGTAACAAACATTGGGGCCCATTTCTTGAGCTGCGCTAAAAGGTGGCTTGTGCTATAACTAACGTGTGGATTTCCCTGTGCACTGAGGCCACTTTTAGCACAGCTGAAAATTGGCCAATTTTTCTATTTCCTTAATGAATGGCCACGTGCTAATTTTCAAATTAGCACGTGGCCATTAGTGCATGAACCCTTACTGACACCTATTTGGAAGTTGGAAAAGGTTCACGTGCTAATCAATAGCTAATCGGTAGGCATGCAGCAATGTAGCTGCGCTAACCACTTTGCGCTGGACATGCCTACTCTCTGCCCCTCCCTCCCCACACACCCCCAGCACTAAAAACTAAAATATGTTTTAGCCTGTGAGAAGTTTGCTCAGATGCCAACATTACTGCAGGAATGCCTTAGCATGACCCATGGTACAGCATTTTGCAGTACAGTAAGCATGCATTAGTGCTTACTGTCACTTAGTAAAAGGACCCTGTGACAGAACAGTATGTTCTAAACCTGTAAAATTGCCTTTATTAACTTTTGAAGTGTACTTCTCTAGTTTTGCCAGCAAGTGGTGCACGTTTTATGTTAAAGCTGTTATAGAAAAGTGCAAGCCCTCTTTTAGTGAAGAAGTAAATCTACAGTACTGTAAGCAGTATACTTTTAAAACTTGTTGACTGGGCTCTGACTGACCTGGAGTTTGAAATTACCTAGCAGTTGTTGCTGGCTGTTGCTTCAGTCTTAGCCCGGGAGGAAAGAAAAACAGATCTCTTTGCTAAGGCTCAGTGAATTATATGTCCTAATCTTCACGGTACTATTTAGACAGTATACAGATGTTTAGTTAGTGTTATAATTGATCCATATTTCAGTTACCTGTTATTGTTTGCTATTTGCACTATTTTGTTCCATTGTTCAATATTTTTAAGAGAATAAACATAATTGTTTGTTCGCCCTGTTTGTCTGGACTGATAAAGAATCCTGGTGGTTTGTGTGTTGGGTCTGCGAGTGCTTTCTGGGAATTGTGGGTCCACTGGGAGTGTGGCCCCAGTTATCTAGAAATCACTGGGGATAAAAGGAGTGTGGGAGACCCACCCAGAAGCGGTTTTGATCCAGTCGGTGGGAGAAGGGTGCTAGCATAGAGCACATGTAGCAGGTGCAAGCGGACCTGAGCTGTGCTGGGGATAGACCCTTTAAGTGGCCACAGGGTAACCCCAGGCGTATGGCTAAGTGTTTCGTGATAGACCCCATTGAATATAAGATTTTTTTTTTAGTAGTAAGGCATGACCTAGACTGAAATAGGAAAGAATAACTAGCTGAATGTGTGGCCATTCTCTCTAAAATCAATTCAACTGATGAAAATATAGCTGAAGCTGCCAGTACCTGACTGCCATGTTTATTAGACAGAATTGCACCCTGAGGAAGGGAATTTCTTTCATAACACACTGGTGTTTTCATTTGTTTCTATTAGCCTCACATATTGCTTTTTCTGCACTGAAATGTCTTGATTGATGAAGTATTTTTTCTGTTATGTGGTGAGCGCTGAATTTTTCCCCAACTTTTTTCAGGGCATCAGAGGTGCTACGCTGGAGACTATAATATGGAAAAACAACAAAAAACATTTGCCCAAAGCTTCAACTCATAAACATACCTGTGTCAGCAGCAAAAGACCATAGGTCGTCAGGCCCATATACATTAGGAATAGGTGTACTGGGTATGCTGGACACAATTTCCCAAATATAAACCTAACTCTCAATTATGCAGCCTGGTACCCACAAAGTATAACCTAGAGTATCTCACAAACCTGTACTTGTGATCCTGCAGTCAACTGTTTTTTCTGGATCTCCACAATGAATATGAATGATATACATTTTCAAAGGCTGGAGACCTAATATTTATAGATTTATCTCATATACAGTCTGTAGATGCCCTGAAACCCTGATTGGCTGAGAAGTTAGCCAGACAGGTATGAGAAGCCCTGGTACAAGTATTAGACATCCTTTAACTTAGAATTATACAGTGTAATACACCAAATTTTCGTAATAAAAGATAACATGGAACGTCACACATTATGGGAAATTTAAGAGCTGTCAATAACTTTTAATGGGTAAAACAAGGCTACAGGGAGCTTGGCATAAGTCATGAAATAAGAAGTTTTCTGGTGTGCTTCCAGCCATCCCTGACCTCTGTCATCTCCCACATGAGCTGATTCAAGCACTGCCATCTGTCTCATGGAAAAAAGCATTTGGTAAAGCTAATGTTTTGACACACATATATCTCTTTTACTTATTATCTGTTTCCAAAGATAATAGCAAATTGACTACAGTAGTCACCTGTAAAGAAGCAATGATGGGTCTTTTATCATTCAATTGTACAAACTAATGTCAGATCACGTTAAGCAATATTTCCATTTGCATTCCATTATAATAATTATGCAAGCTTGAAAGGTAGGAAAAAGAACACAAATGCAAAGCCCAGACAAGCTCTGTAAATTAATTTACAGAACAGTAACAAAGCTATTCTTGCATCTACTGTACAAACATGCCAGTCTAGAACAAATACCAGTCTGATACATATGCACATTAAAACAATACTGATTACTACAAACAAGATGAGAAAATAAATACTGGATTTGCAAACTGCTTTTCATTATTACCAGTAAATAGAAATGCTCATTGTAATGTGCAATGCTTATGTTAACCTTGAAAGATAAAATACAGAAACTCAAATATTTTGAAATTAATACCAACATGAATAGTCAAATATAACCTTATTTTAAATTTTTCTTTGCAAGGTCTTTTGCTTATGGGGTTTCAGAATACATGAAACTTGCTTCATATTTGCACAGGGACTCAGTGACTAATAGGGAGGCCCAGACAGATTATTCTTAGTATTTATTTTATATAAGTAATATAACGTCACATAGTAGATGATGGCAGATAAAGACCTGTATGGTCCATCCCATGGTCTGCCCAATAAGATAAACTCATTACATATGGTATGAAGTGATACATCATATGTATACCTGATCTTGATTTATCCTTGCCATTTTTAGGGCATAGACTGTGAAACCAAGCCAAGTCCATTCCGGTATTTGGTTCCACTCCAGTCAAGCCAAGCTTGTTCCAGTATCCGGTTCCGGTGAGGCCAAGCCGTTCCAGCATCTGGTTCCAGTCCGGTTAAGCCAAGCTTGTTCCAGTATCCGGTTCCAACCCAGTCAAAAGCTTGTTCCAGTATCCGGTTCCAGCCCAGTCAAGCCAAGTGCCCAGTCTTGCTTGGAGGGTTTTGCCTCCTGCTGCCGCTCGACGACAGTAGGTCAAGGGCTCACGTTGTTCCAGAGTTCACACCTGGTTGTTCAAAGCCTGGGAACATGACACTCTTTTTATTCCCCCTTAATACTAAACTAGATCCTGCAGTGCCTGCTAGAGTCTATCTGTTAATGCTGTGGTACAAAGTTCAAGTAGTAGTAGTAGTATTTTCCCGTCACTTAGCCTTGGCAACTGTGGAGTTAAGAAAAGTTACTATTTCATTTGCATCATCCAGTCTTTAAGGGAAGATTTGCGGGTATGGGACAAATTTTTAGATTTGTTCAACGGTCAAACATTCTGGCAAAGCAGAATGTTCACGGATGCCTCTGGTGGAACAGGTTTTGGTATCTATTTCAAGGGGTCCTGGTGCTAACAGCATTGTCCCACTGCTTGGCAAAATGCAGGTATAACATGAGAAATTACATTGTTGGGATTCTTCCCATACTAGTTGCATTATATTTTTTTGGGCCCGAACCTTGCCAACAAACACAGTTTTTAGGACAGATAACATGGATGTGGTGGAGGTAATAAACCATCTATCTACTAAAACCAAAGGTGTTACTGGTTTATTTTGTGAAATAGTGCTAATATGTATGCACTTTAACACAACATTCAAATGTTCCTGGGGAGCGTAATAACATTGCAGTTGCTCTCTCTCATTTCAAGTTCACAGAATTCCGTCACCTCGCACCAACAGAAGACAACATAAGACCAATTCCCCGAGTGATTTCTTAGTTTGGTCATAAGAACATAAGAATAGCCATACTGGGTCAGACCAATGATCCATCTAGCCCAGTATCCTGCTTCCAACATTGGCCAATCCAGGTCACAGGTACTGGCAGAAACCCCAATAGTAGCAACATTCCATGTTACCAATCCCAGAGCAACTGAATAGTAGACAATGGACTTTTTAAAACACAGACACACTAACCACTGTTATCACATCCTCTGGCAACAAGTTACAGAGATGACTGGGGTGTAAAAGGGGCGATCAAAGAAAACAAAGAAATATCAAAAAAACTAAATGTGTTCTTTGCCTCGGTCTTCACCAAGGTTTGGGAGGGATACCGGTGCTGGATGGGGTATTCGAGGCTGACGAGTCGGAAAAACTTAGTGAAATATCTGTAAACCTGGAAGACTTAATGGAGCAGTTCTGCAAACTGAAGAGTAGCAAATCTCCTGGACCGGATGGTATTCATCCCAGGGTACTGATAGAACTAAAAAATGAGCTGGCAGAGCTACTGTTAGTGATTTGTAATTTATCCTTAAAATCGAGCGTGGTACTGGAAGATTGGAGGGTGGCCAATGTAACGCCGATATTTAAAAAAGGTTCCAGACTTATCGGCGCAGAGAGACGCTGAGAACCAGGGAATAGACACTTCGCTGTCTCCTCCGACGCACTTCCCGCCTTTGCAGCCGGCAGTACTCGACTTCGAAGGTGAAGCTACGACCCCGGAAGTCGGAGAAGAAGCCTCACTGCTGGGCCAACAAGTCGGATTATCTGCCGGAATTCCCCTAACAACGGAATTGAAGGGCAATGTGACCCTGCAAGAGAGGCCAATAACAACAAGAGCCCCACCATCTGCGAAGGTAACGCTGGAGGCGATTTGGGAAGTCCTCCAGCGTTTGGACAATACTATGAAGACTTCAACAGGCAAGATTGACAAACTTTCTGAAAATTTTCAAAGTTTAAATGTTGCATTTGCAGATATGAAAAATGATTTGAATGAAAAGATAAACCTTTTGAATGTGGATTCTATTAAAATGAAGGAAATTACCTCAAAATTGATACAGGACAACACACAGATACATCATAGACTTGAATACTTTGAAAATTACAATCGGAGATTAAATCTCCGATTGATAAATTTTCCTCGAACATCTGTGTATTCGCCTTTAGATATATTTAAAAGGTATCTGACTGAAAATTTAAAATTTGCCTCTACTGATATACCACCTTTGAATAAAATTTATTATCTTCCAATAAAAAAAACAAATGGAGATTTACAGGAATCTTTGAATCCACAAGAAGACCTTAATGTTTCAGAACTGTTGGAAACTTCATTGACTACTATAACTGATAGACAAACATTGCTGGTATCGTTTGTATTCCAACAAGATTTAGATCATGTGAGAAAAATGGCCTTAAGGAATTTGCAGACTCCTTTTTATGGAGGGAAGATCTGGGTTTTCCCAGACGTCACCAAATTGACACAGGCCAGAAGAAAAGAATTCCTAGCATTACGACCAGCTACTTTGGCATTGGGCGCTACCTTTAATTTGAATTATCCATGTAAATGCAACATAAAATATTTGGGTGTCAAATATATTTTCCTTAATCCTATTCATTTGAAACAATTTATAGATCAGAAAAAGTTGTCATGAAACAGATTGGAGACGCCTAGTATTGGTTCCAGGGCTAAGATGGATAATTATATAGTGGATTAACCGTAAAGCCTTTCTTTAAGTTTTTTGTTTTCCTCATGATTTTTCTCTCTTGAGTATAATTAATCAACCCCCCTTAGATGGTGGTCTAAGACAAGACATATCATTTTTTCTTTTCCTTTTTTATATATATAAGAATATATTCTTATGCAAATGTTTTCTTTCTGAATTACCTATTCAAGTGTTTTATGCTTGTAATGTGATTAAAAATCATAAATAAAGATTTAAAAAAAAAAAATAAAAAAAAAATAAAAAGGTTCCAGAGGAGATCCAGGCAATTATAGACTGGTGAGTCTGATGTCGGTGCCGGGCAAAATGGTAGAGACTATTATCAAGAACAAAATTACAGAGCACATTCAAAAGCATGGACTAATGGGACAAAGTCAACATGGATTTAGTGAAGGGAAGACTTGCCTCACCAATCTGCTGCATTTCTTTGAAGGAGTAAACAAACATGTGGACAAAGGTGAGCCGGTTGATATTGTGTATCTAGATTTTCAGAAGGTGTTTGATAAAGTCCCTCATGAAAGACTACAGAGGAAATTAGAAGGACATGGAATCGGAGGTAGTGTCTTACTATGGATTAAAAACTGGTTGAAAGATAGGAAACAGAGAGTAGGGTTAAAAGGTCAATATTCGCAATAGAGAAAGGTAGTTAGTGGGGTCCCTCAGGGATCTGTGCTGGGACCTCTGCTTTTTAACATTTATAAATGACCTAGAGATGGGGGTAACTAGTGAGGTAATCAAATTTGCTGATGACACAAAGTTATTCAAAGTCATCAAATCGCAGGAAGATTGTGAAAAATTACAAGAGGACCTTACGAGACTGGAAGACTGGGCGTCTAAATGGCAGATGACGTTTAATGTGAACAAGGGAGTGGAGGAGTGGCCTAGTGGTTAGGGTGGTGGACTTTGGTCCTGGGGAACTGAGGAACTGAGTTCGATTCCCAGCACAGGCAGCTCCTTGTGACTCTGGGCAAGTCACTTAACCCTCCATTGCCTGCTGCATTGAGCCTGCCATGAGTGGGAAAGCGCGGGGTACAAATGTAACAAAAAAAAAAAGTGCAAAGTGACGCATGTGGGAAAGAGGAACCCAAACTATAGCTACGTTATGCAGGGTTCAGCAGGAGTCACGGACCAAGAAAGGGATCTAGGTGTCATCGTTGATGATAAGTTGAAACCTTCTGCTCAATGTGCTGCTGCGGCTAGGAAAGCAAATAGAATGTTGGGTATTATTACAAAAGGGACGGAAAACAAAAATGAGGATATTATTCTGCCATTGTATCGCTCCCAATGTGGGCTTACCACTAGCTAAAAGGGAAGTACCAACGAGCTACCACAGCAGCCTGGCGGTAGTTCCCTCCCCCAGTGCACGCCATTTCTGGCACTGCAAAAATATTTCAATATTTGTAGTTCTGGTGTGTAACCAATGGTAATCGGGCAGTGTCACGCACTGCCCGATTACTGCCTGGTTAGTGCGGAAGCCCTTACTGTCACCTCAATGGGTGGTGGTAAGTGCTCCCACCCAAAATGACCGTGCGACAACTGGTTCACTTGTTGCACAGCCATTTCTTTAAGGAAAGGTAAACCTGCCTTTTACCCGCTGCGATAAAAGGGGGCCTCAGTGTGCATCATAAACACGCACCGACACCAGTGGAGGCCCCCTTTTGCCGCAGCTTTGTAAAAGGACCACATACACAATAACAATAAAACAGCACCTAACATACAATCACAATTATTCATCTATACTCTCAATAGAGACTGAAGTAAGCCAAACAGACATTGAATTATCATCATAGCCTTAATAAAACACTGCCACAAACAATTGCATCTTGAGAAGCTTCATAAACTGTGTCACATTGCTATACAGGCATAAGTGTCTTGTGAGGGCATTCCACAATGGCGTGCCAGCGACAGTAAATGAAGAATTTCTAGTCTCTGCATAATGTGCCTGTACTAATGAATCTAAAGGCAGCGGCATAGCATTTTCTGATCTCAAAGGTCTCTTTGGATGATACACTGGTGTGGCTAGGAGGGCATGAGGTGGTACCAACTATTGCTAATGATCCTGGCTCTGCTAGATGCCCATGTACCCCTGTGGACCTTAATCATTCACCTTGGGGGAAATGATCTGACATCCACCCATATCATAGAGCTGGTAAAAAAAAAAAAAAAAAAAAAAATAAAAAGATGCAGCAGGACATCTTGGAAAAATCAAGGTTATGCCCAACAGCATATCTGGTATAGGCCCACATCATTCCTCTGTACATATGACAGGGAGAAAGATCCCATCATGCAGTAGAGAGAACCAGAGAAGACCTATAAGTGGATACACAAGTTCATGCACGCACTCCGAGGAATGAATGCTATACAAGAGACGCTAGTAGAAGCCTGTCCAGGGCTTTACCACCCAGATGGCACACATCAGACATAGGGCTAGATATATTTATCAGTGATATGTAAGATATCATTGACAGGCTACTGTTAAGGGATGATCACAGTGTGGAAATATAGATATGGGTGGAGACTTGCAAGAAGTGAGGTGTCACTGTATATGCTATGGAATGAGGGCAATAACCCAAAAAGCCCACAGTGGTATTCTGGGGACCAATTTAAGGTTATGTTTCAAGAAAAGTGCCCTCTAGAGTGAGGACACCTGCACAGGCTTGAAAATAGTAGCCCATTCTTTGAATGAAGGGGGCATGCACAAGCTACAAGCGATGAGTTTCCTCGGCTTGGACAGCTAGAGGATGGGAATAATAAGCAACAGGAGACCAGATACGTTTGTATGGCAACCTGGACCAGGAAGTGGATGCAAGGGGCAATCAGCTTTTATGGTGGTGCCTATTTGTCACAACCGTGAGTTATAGATATTTAAGTTGTTTGGTGTTGAAACAGCCCCCACACCTAAGGTTAGCAAGTTACTAGGTTGAGATTGCAAATGTTGCACATGTTAGATCATAGTTGGTATCTTCAATTGCTGTGGCCTTTCAATAAACTTTTCCTTTTCAGAAGAAATGTTTGAACATGGTCATTTCGACAGGAAACGAAAATGCTAAGAAGATGATTGAATAGAGGGGCAAAGAAAGGGAGGGGGGAGGAGCAACCTGTTGCTGGCTGCCCTGTTTGTGTGTTTATATCTGTCTGGGAGAAAGATAATTTTCTAAAAATTTAACAGAAAAGAATTAAATTTAGTGTGAGGGAAAAACTGGTAAAATAAATTACATTGTGTTCAAATCACACTGGGAAGTCCCAAAGAAATAAGTTCCCCCAAAATGTCCCAATGCATTTCTATGGAAAAAGCAATTTCTGATTCTGTAGCATAGAAAATCTGACACAGTGAAACATCAGTAAAGAAATAGCTTTTTTCAGACTGCCTCTCCCCTCTTCTCTATTCTCCTGGTGTAGCAGAACCCTAAGACTGAAGAACTGCCTCTTAGTAATTCAGATGTAAAAACTGAGTGCCCTCTGTATAGGCCCTAAAGTGAGTAGGTTAGGAATGGTTGAGTGAAAGGCGACAGAGGGTAGTGGTAAATGGAGCTCATTCTGAGGAAAAGGATGTTACCAGTGGTGTGCTGCAAGGTTTGATTCTTGGACCGGTTCCTTTTAACATTTTTGTAAGCGATATTGCTGAAGGGCTGTCTAGTAAAGTTTGCCTCTTTGCAGATGACACCAAAATCTGCAATACGGTAGACACCCCTGATGGTGTGGATAGCATGAAGATGACTTAAAAGAAGCCAGAGGAATGGTCTGGAATTTGGCAGCTGAAATTTAATGCTAATAAATGCTGGGTCATGCATTTGGGCTGCAAAAAACCAAGGAACAGTACAATTTAGGGGGTGAAGAACTTTGTGCACAAAGGAGGAGCAGATCTTGGATGTGATCATATGTGATGAACTTAAGGTGGTCAAACAGGTAGAAAAGGCGACGGCAAAAGCTACAAGGATGCTTGGGTGTACAGGAAGAGGAATGGCCAGTAGGAAAAAGGAGATGATGATGTCTCTGTATAAAGATCTGGTGAGACCTCATTTAGAATACTGTGTACAATTCTGGAGACAGCACCTTCAAAAAGATATAAACAGGATGGAGTCAGTCTAGAGGGTGGCTACTAACATAGTCAGTGGTCTTCATCATAAGACATATGGGGCAGACTTAAAGATTTCAATATGTATACTTTGGAAGAAGGGCAGGAGAAGGGAGATGATAGAAACATTTAAACACCTATGCGGCATAAATGCCCAGGAGGCGAGTCTAGAACAAGCGAGCTCTGGAACAAGGAGGCTTAAGATGAATGAGAAAGGGGATAGACTCAGAAGTAACCTGAGGAAATACTGTTTCACAGAAAGAGTGGTGAATTCGTGGAATAGCCTCCTGGTGGAAGTGGTGGAGATGAAAACAGTATCTGAATTCAAGAGAGTCTAGGACAAGCACATAGGATCTGTAAGAGAGAGTAGATGACATAGATGGGCAGACTGGATAGGCCATATAGTTTTTATCTGCCTTCATTTTTCTATGTTTCATTTTGTTGTTGTTGTAAAATCTACTGTGAAAGTTCAGTTCAAGCCCCACTGTAGTTCCTTGTAATCTTGGGTAAATCATTTACCCCAGGATTCTATATAGCACGAACGAAATTGTGCGCATTCTGTTCTTGTGCACACAATTTAATTAGTTAACAAGCTACTCAGTGCAGACAATTAACACTAATTGGCTTTAGTTAGAATTTATGCGCACAACTTGCTAGGCATATTCTATAAAGTGGTGTGTGTAAATTCTAAGGCATGCAGTCAAAAAGGGGGCATGCCCATGGGTGTGGAATGCGTGGATCATGGGCGTTGCGGAAAATGATGTGTGTGGTTCTAGAATAGCCCTGCACTGCACCTAACTTAGGCGCCAGTATTTAAATCAGGTTTTACTTGGCGTAAATTCCTGCGACTAGGTATAGCTGCATATAAAGGATCTAAGCATATTCTATAAACCGTACCTAAAGTTAGGTGCGGTTTATAGAATACACCTAGGCCTTATATAGAATCGAGTCCTTTACCCTTCATTGCCTCAGGTACAAACAAACTGGAAGTCCTCTGGGGGCAGGAAAATACCTATTGCACCTGAATGAAATTTGCGTTGAGCTACAACTAAAAAAGGCATAGACTAATCTACACAATCAACCAAGAAATCTATAAACATACCATACAGTTCATTTAAATCCAATCGCAATGAAGGCATTAGCTATTAAAACCAGATGTAAAAAAGTGTGCAGAAAACCCAAAGGCATTCTGCGTGCATTTTTTCAATAAAGTTTTTCACAGTACATCTAAAGTAAAACATGGGAAGTCAACATCTACATCAAAACAATAGGTAGCCCACATCAGGCAGGAAGATAGAAAAAAAATCAATAAAAAAAAAAAAAAAGCAAACAACCAAAGAGAAATTTATGTTAATTAAATGGTGCTAATATCCTAGTAGACCCCCATCTCAATACCCTGAAAGTCACTGACTGATGCCCAGCTAGAAAACTCTCCAACTGCATAGGATCTACAAATACATAGGAGTTTCCAAGACATTTGCATGGAAACTAGAAAAAAGCATAGCACCTAGTACTAACACCTTAGGTTTCAAATACAGAAATGATTTCCTACGGATCTGACTGGAAAAATCTGAATCTTAGTGCCACAGAATAAAGAATACTTATTTTTAAAGTACATACTTAAAATAGAGATTTTATTCTTTTCACGAGAAAATAGGAGGGTGGACATAAATGATATATTATCCTCAAGGAATCAGTCAAATTATAACTCTGCTGATCTAATGTATCCATACCCTTGTCTCTAAATCCCAGGTGAAATTTAGTAGACAAACGGTAACCTATTTAAATGTAATGATTCTACAGAACAAAGGTATAAAATTTCCTTGAAATATCTTCTTAATAAGATCTCTGATGAAAGTAAATGAGTAATGGGCGCCACAAGTTCCTAACCCTGAGGGAGTTTCCCCATCATTTCTAATTTTAAATTAATAGCAAGATAATCTTTAATAGTAGATGAGGACACTGCCTGCAGGGAAGACATAAGTAGTTCCAAAATATACAATGCTTCTCCACTAAGTCAAAATTAAAATTCACATTTGAAAATTTAGAAGCATAACCAGTCATTCTTCTGTAGGAGTAAAATAGTACCTACTGAATTCATCCTGAATGTCTCCTTCTTCAGAAAATTGATGATTTCAGAGATCCAGAACGGGGAATAGACCTCCTGATTAATTTGGAATAAGGAGGCATTTTGAAAAAAAAAATCCCAGATTCTTCTCCTTTTTTGGAACACTCGCCACTGAATTTACTTGTATAAGAGGTGGACACTAGGGATATTTAATTCATTTGAAGGGACAAGGGAAACGTTAGCAACATTTCCCATGTCATTGTGGGAAGCTTGCCAGGTGCCCTTGGCCTGGATTGGCCGCTGTCGTGGACAGGATGCTGGGCTCAATGGACCCTTGGTCTTTTCCCAGTATGGCATTTCTTATGTACTTATGTACTTATTTTGTGTCAGTTTCTGCCCCAAATAACAGGAAAACCCCAAAGTTTTGTTTTTTCTTCAAAGGTCATTAATATTGTGCAGTCTTCCAATGGGGCGCATATGCACAAACAGTGCACACTATTTGGAAAGTGTGTGACGTTTTCCTGAAAGAGTGTACCCTATTTATGAAAAGCATACACTCTTCACAAAAAGAGAGCAAACTCCTTCAGAAAAAGGGTGCACTTTTGCTGAAAGAGTGTACAGTATCAATGATATTGCTCTTGTAATGAATTTTTTTATAACCTCAATAAAACAAAAATTGCAGTAAACAACACGGGAAACAATACAAAATGAAAAAAGTTTGGGCTGTACACCCTTAGTGGACAGTATGGAAGAATTTACGGGGCTGTGGTAAAAATGGCAAAATACCTGTGGAAGAGCACGCTAAGGACACTATTTTTTTTTAACCACAGCTTATGGAAAGAACCCCTAAATTATCCATTCTGTATAATTTTCAAGAATAATTTTGTTCGTTATCCTGGGACTGAATCTTTGAAAAACTATAGCAATCCTCCCACTGGAATCTCTGAAGTCTTGATTGGTTAGAATGACTATACTGTTGCTAACAACTAGAGATGCCTTTAGCCTTTGGCTTAGATTGTAGTTTTGGATACCTCTACTACTACTACTACTATTTAGCATTTCTATAGCGCTACAAGGCGTACGCAGCGCTGCACAAACATAGAAGAAAGACAGTCCCTGCTCAAAGAGCTTACAATCTAATAGACAAAAAATAAATAAAGTAAGTAAATCAAATCAATTAATGTGAACGGGAAGGAAGAGAGGAGGGTAGGTGGAGGCGAGTGGTTACAAGTGGTTACGAGTCAAAAGCAATGTTAAAGAGGTGGGCTTTCAGTCTACCATTGCTGCTGAGGTTTCTGATTTTGCTATAATGAACAGGAATTAATATATGGCTAGTAACTTGTCCTTGGATGGTAATATTGCATGACCTTTCAGAAGTCATGGGATGGTCAGGTGGCACGATGGTGCTTTGCTAAGTCAATTGATTTTCTTACCAAATAGTCTCCAGTAAATGAAGCAAGGAGACCCAAGGCTCTTAATCAACCATTCTATCAGCACTAATTGCCACTGTTACAGCCCTGAACGAGATATCATATGTGTTACTATGATGATCTTATGAGATGCTTGCCACATTCTGCTTTTTGCCATATATATATATTACATTTGTACCCCGCGCTTTCCCACACATGGCAGGCTGAATGCGGCTTGCATAGTAACAATAAGAAGAATTACAAGTCGTAGGAAGAATATACAATTTGTAGTAAACATAATATTAATGAAAATTAAATATAATGAAAATTAAATAAATAAAATAAAAGGTCTTTGTATCTATATTAAGATCTACAACAAATGATGCTTTTCACTATTAATGAGTGTAAAGTTGATGAGCCACAATTCAGAACTGAGCAGAACTCACTGAAAGACTGTTTCCAGTTACAATTAGTATCCTAGGGACCTTTCCTCACAGAAGCTATAAAGTGTATCTTTGAACTATTACCAATCAATATTTAGCCCACTGTGGTCAGCTTTTTCTTAAACACTGGCTGGGGCAGGCTAATTTAGACCCACATATTCAGCAACAGGCCAAACCCACTGGCATTTTTTTTGTTACATTTGTACCCCGCGCTTTCCCACTCATGGCAGGCTCAATTCGGTAGGCAATGGAGGGTTAAGTGACTTGCCCAGAGTCACAAGGAGCTGCCTGTGCCGGGAATCAAACTCAGTTCCTCAGTTCCCCAGGACCAAAGTCCACCACCCTAACCACTAGGCCACTCCTCCATTGAATGGCTGGGTCTTTGGAGGTCCCTAGAAGTTATCCAGGTGCCACCAATATTCAGGGTTATTACTTAAATTGCTATCCGGGTAAGTTAAGACAGCCTTTTGCCCAGCCAGCTTGGGTACTGGTGCTGAATACTGGTGATGCTTGGATTACTTCCAGCTCTGCCTTAGATCCAACCGCACCTTGGTTTGCACAACTTGAAGGATTTGTAATTGTGTAATTAGTACAGTGACCACTTCTCCTGGAACACCAATGTATTTTAGAAGGCTGAATTACCCCTTCTCAGCTTTGGTTCTTCCTGTATGAATAGCTACAAATCTCTGGACATTTCAGGAGCAACTTATTTCTGGGATGTTGAAGACAGCATCTGATAGAAGTTCGATAGAATTTATGTGAGGAAAGTATGAGAAGTATAGGAGGAACTTTGACTTTCCTTTGAATCTGATGCTGGCTGCAGGGAAAACAGACAGTTCCCTCTCAAATGAAGATGAACCAGATCTTGATTACAAAATCAATTCTAGCCTTTTCTTTATCAAGAGAATGTTTACAAGGAGATAACATTCTTCCATCTACCTGGATTTTTTTCTAAAACTGGCTCCGTTAGTAATAAGATGCGTAGATACTAATTGATTAGCCCTTGGCAAACGTTTCCTCTGCTATGTGTTGAATCATCTGAGTCTGGGACCAAAACAGGAAATGGGGAAGGGTTGGGGGAAAGGTTACCTATTCTTCACTATGCAGGGCTTAATCTCAGGTGGAATGGCTTAAAACATACTTCCATCACTTCTTTTCAGACCGGAGCAGCAAGGGTGTTCTGCTCCAGCCCCATTTTTACAGGCATCCTGCAGAGAAGATGAGGGGAGTGGGTGAACCTGGAGCAGAGCAGAGGATGGCCATGCATCCCCTTTATTAATCCAATTTAGGGGATCTTTTACTAAAGATTAGCTCGAGTTATCTGCAGCAGGGCCCATAGGAATAAAATGGGACCTGCTGCAGATAACTCGAGCTAACCTTTAGTAAAAGACCCCTTAATGTTGCTACTATTTGGGTTTCTGCCAGGTACTTGCAACCTGGATTGGCCACTGTTGGAAGCAAGATACTGGACTAGATGGACCATTGGTCTGACCATATTCTTATGTGAACTTCACTGGCTGCTTGTGGAAGCTCGAATTGTTTATTTATTTATTTGTTACTTATATCCCACATTTTCCCACTCATGCAGGCGCAATGTGGCTTACAGAGAATTAAATAAGAGTACAAAGTTAAAAGCTTAGGCAAGCATAAAAGAAGCAAATAGGAGGGGAGAAACTAACAGCGTGAACTAGGCAGGGTAAGGGAAAAGGGATGCATCAATCAACATGGTAAGTTGGGGGGTAAGTCTTAGCAAAGAGGAAAGTCTTTAACAACTTCTTAAAAAGGGCATGGTCCACTTGAGCTTTAAGGTGACGAGGTAACGTGTTCCAGTGTTTGGAACTCTAATAACGGAAGGACGAGGCGAAGATTTTCTTGTACTTGACACCCTTACAATTCGGAAAATGGAGGTGGAGATAGGACCGAGCAGCAGGGTTGGCATTTCTAGGCGGAAGGTCGATCAAGGGGAGCATGTAATCCGGGGCAGCCCCATAGATGATTTTATGTGTTAGGAAGCAGATCTTAAAAGCAATGCGCTCCTGTTCAGGCAGCCAATGAAGTTTAAAGCGCAGGGGTTCGGCGTGTGCAAAACGCCTTTCTCTAAGGATGAGCCTCGCCGCAGTGTTCTGAGCCGTTTGGAACGTTTTCAATAAGGAGGCCTGGCAACCCACATAAATACCACTACAATAATCCAGATGGGATAGGACAAGCCAGTGGACAAGGGTACGAAACAAGTCTCTGGGAAGGAGGTATCTGATGCGCCGAAGCCTCCACATGGCCTGGAACATTTTTTTGGAGACCAAGTGTACATGATCAACCAGCTGGAGATGTGAGTCCAGATGCACTCCTAAAAGCCGCAGGCTGTTGGCAATCGGGAGGGCAGAGCCCAGAACTGGAAGCATTGTGTCAGATACATGAGCGTGCGTGAACGAGAGGATGAGACAATGAGTTTTTTCCCTGTTTAGCCTGAAGCGGAACACCCTGGCCCAATGTTCTAAAGTGGAGAAACAGGCATCTATGAGGTTGGCAACTTCTGATACTGTGGAGTGAAAAGGGATGTAGACTGTAATATCGTCCGCATACATGAAAGGGTTGAGGTCCAGGTTTGCAAGTGCTGTGGCTAAAGGCATCATCATAATATTAAATAGGGTAGGTGAAAGGGGAGAGCCCTGAGGGACCCCACAGGAAGCATTCCACGGTTCAGAAGTGTAGGAGTTCACCATGACCTGGTAGGACCTTGAAGTCAAGAAACCCTTGAACCAATGCAAAACTGGCCCTCCTATACCAAGAGAGTCCAGTAGGTGGAGCAGGAGTTCATGATCCACCATGTCGAAAGCGCTAGACATGTCAAATTGCAGCAGAAGAATCTTCCGTCCAACAGATAGTTCTCGTCGAAAGTTAGATAAGAGGGTGACCAGGACAGTCTCCGTGCTGTAATGAACTCGAAAACCTGATTGCGAATGGTGGAGGATATCAAAATTAGTCAAAAATTCGTTGAGCTGAACATTGACCAGACTCTCCATCAGCTTGATAACTAGAGGTATCGAAGCCACTGGGCAATAGTTAGAGATGACATCTGGCTTGATCTTTAAAATTCTTTGGGATCGGAGTGAGAAGGATGTTTCCATGACCTGGCGGGAAAAATCCTGCGCTTAACATATAGTTGAGGTAACAAGTCAGATCTTCGATGTAACATTTTGGTGCGACTTTTAGGAGATGGGTCGGACAAACATCTAATCTACAGCTTTTATTTGTGAATTTACGTAAAGCAGCAGCCACCTTGTCGGGCAACAGGCGATTGAATTTGATCCAAAAACGGTCAGCAGGGCAAGCACCCGAAGGCATGGCCAAGGATACCAGGTAGTCGTCCACATCAGAGAGGCAGCTGACAGTTGAAGACCGCAGGGTAAGAATTTTCTCCTTGAAGTAAGATCCAAGTTGTGTAGCTGAAGGAGGATCAACACTGGAGCGTTCTAGCTTGCGAATTGTTTTAAACATATCTTGTTTAGTTTATAAAATACTATCTGGACAGTCTTCTAAAAGTTTTATTTATGACATTTATATCCCACATTATCTTAAATAGGATTCAAGTTCAATATATATATATATATATGACTCACAATATAACAAAAGTGGAACTGACAAGGCATTCTGATTACACAGAACAAAGTATATATACTACTAATATGGGATACCTTTGGTAGATCAAGCATGCCATATAAAAAAAAAAATCAAGGTCTTCTCTGCTCTCCATAAGTTTCAGGCTTAAGAGTAAAACAATTTTTAGAAAGTTTATTCTGTTTCCAGTCTGCTAAAATGTGGAACTTGCTTCCTTCTGCTAACCAGCTAATGCCTTCTTACTATTCTTTTCAAAGACATATCTTTTTTTATAAATACTTAATTCAAAAATTGTAATATAATATCTTTTTTGCATTATTCCTAATGTTATTCACTGGAATCTTAAATTGTGACTTTGCTTTCGACCTCATAGGGTGAAAGCATATTATAAATGTATAACCTAACACAGTATAACATAACTCTACTCTCTAAGCCAGCCCTTCTTCTCAAAATGCTCCTGCCCCTGGACCCACTCCATTCACTCCTGCAGCCCCATAGTTCCACCTCCTTTTCATCTACAAGTTAAGCTCTGCACCACACACCATGACATTTTAACTTCATTTTTAATATTCTGGTAGTAATTGTGAAGGGAGGAGGCAGTTCTGGGGTAGTTTTGGGAGGTTGGTGTAATCTGTGGGGTCATGCAGTTCAGAGCTGTTTTTGGGAGGGGGTTGAGTCATTTTGGAGGGGGTGAGTTGTGGAGGTGTAGCAGTTTGAGGATGGTGGTCAGTTCTGGGGATAGTTTTGTGGGGTGGAAGCAGGATGGGGATAGTTTAGGGGCAGGTGAAAAGGTTGCATGGCGGCTGGTTTCCAAGGATCAGGACAGTTGTAGGAGGATTAGTGGTTGGGGAAGTTGCAGGGGGTGTAGTTTTGGAGGCTGGGAGAAGTGGAGAACAGAGAAGAAGCAGGGATCCCTTAACTGTTATGTTTCACTGTACTTAATTTCTATGGTGCAGAAGCTGGAACTGCTTTTCCCACAGAAATGCACTGGACCATTTTGGAGGTGGCTTATTTCTCTGGAATCCCTAGTCCAATCTGGCCCATTTTATAACTAGATGTGTTTTTTCACCATGTCCCTTCCCCAAGCCAAGATTCATCCCAGTCTGTTTAATTTTCAGAAAGTTACTTTGCCCTAAAAATCAGATATACAGCTATTTCTCAACCTCCTTTGTACAATTCTTTCCAACTTGTTTTGGGCTGGAAATAATAAGGTAATGTCTTATAAATCTCTGTCATAGAAATGTACAGAGTACTTTGCTGGATAGCATTCTATAGCACAGTCAGCAAAATTATATGTTTGTATGTCTTATGTCCTCTTACAGCATCTTACTTAAGAAATGGGCTGATGACAAAGCTAATAACGAAAGTTAATATTATAAATCACTGACACAGTATTTTGTTCTTTTAAATTATTAAGGTACAGGTAGCAGTTGATACATTCTCAGGTATCATCTAAGAAAGGAACTTTCATGATTTCATGGAGTTTTGAAATATCACTGCTTGCTGGGTTATTTTTTTATTTTGCTCCTTTGTCTCTGTCATTTGCAATATTGGTATAAACCTTACTTGATTCCAAGGACAGGCTCTCCAGAAGCTCCCAGGGCAGAGTAGTCCATTCCATAAAAATTAAGCCCCAAAAGAATTTTACTTCTCCACCTGGATTCAGGATCTAACATCTGAACACAGGACTGTACCCATGGAAGAGGAGAATTTGGACCAGGCCTGCAAGATTAAAAAAAGAAAATGGGTTCTTAAAAGTGGTAGAGATCACAGTGAACAACAGTTTTTCTGAGTCATGGTCAAGACTACAAACAGAATGATTTGGGGCAACTCAGAAGTTAGTGTTGCCAAAGGATTTCTAAATGCTTGCCTCCAATGTTTTCCTCCAAATCAGTATATCAAATAGACCCATTATAGCTACCATATATCCCTTAGAGGAGACAGATAGAGTTTCTGTTTTCTAGCTGTCTGCTCACAAGAAAACAAAACTCTTTACCCGTAGCAAGTGTTCTCTTTGGGGAACAGGCCACATGCCCTCACAGTTGGATGACACTGAGAAATGCAGTAACCTATACTGAAAATAACTAAAGTGAGACTAAGTAGTTTGAGATCCTTCTCGTCAAGCAGACGTTTAATGGAACACATGAGGTGTAGGGAAAAGAACTGAGTGATGGCCAAGATTTATGCAACGAACATTATCTTAAAGTTCAGAATAACGCCCAGAGTATAAACCAAGGTTTTTAAAAAGGAATGGAGTATTCATAATTGATAGTGTTAGAGAGGATGGAAGCAGACAATGAGCAGATCAAATGGCTTCACACTTCTGAGGATTGAGCACGACTCCATGAAAAAATAACCAGTCAGCTACTAGCAAAAGACTGAGAAGGGAGTCAAAGGTCACTAATAACTGGACATTGTCTGCATTGATAAACAGACTCAGACTGCAGTATTGACTAAAGCTAGCCAGATGAAAAAAAAAAAAATAAGACAATCTAGAGGAGAAAAATGAGCCTTGAGGGACTCCAGGGAAGACAGAAAACGTACTGAAAGCTCTGAATTTAAGGATATCCTCACTGATGGGTTATAAAGGCATTCACACACAAAAGCAAAATGAACAATTTTACTTCACCAAATTAATTTTATATTTAGTAAAATAAAACATTAAACATTTTTCACAAGCAGAGGCTTCTTTTCTGTGTGAGGCCTGGGCCAAATGGCCTTGCCCTCCTCCCTCCCACCCTCCACCAAACAGGACCTGATCAGATCTCTACCCGTCTTGTTGCATATTTTTCAGCTGTTTTTTTCCTCCGTTTTGGCAAACGAAGCGTAAGGGTCAGGGCCACCGAGAGACTAGGCCGGGCCCGGGGCAAGGCGGCCCCACCTCCCCGCCGCTCCCATCTGCGGTCTCACCTGCCTGCTTCTATGGCTCCAGGCCCCCTTCATTCAAAGTGGCAGTCGCAGATCGCGTCTCTTCTGGCCTTCCCTCCCTGTGCCCCGCCCTCATCTGATGTAACTTCCGGTTTCCGCGAGGGCGGGACACAGGGACGGAAGGCCAGAAGAGACGCGATCTGCGACTGCCACTTTGAATGAAGGGGGCCGGGAGCCGAGGAGGCAGGCAGGTGAGACCGGGGACTGCAGCGCCGGCGGCCTCACCCCGGCGCCGGGCCCACCTTGGAGGCCCGGGAAATTTTGCCCCCCCCGCCCCCCCCTCTCGGTGGCCCTGCCAAGGGCCCTTGTGTGGCAGGTGAGCCTGCTGCAGCGCTCACTTTTATGCTTGCCTCTGCCTTCTTTGGAAAGCAGGAGCTGGGTTCCCAACTTGCTACAGCACTCACTCTTCCACCAGCTTCAGCCTTGTTAGGTGTGTGGGTGGGTGGATGTGTGTGTGTGTGTGGGTGTGGGGGGGGGGGGGGGGGGGGCTCTGTTGGTTGTAACCAGGAACAATTGCTGGGTCTAGTTCACTATATGGTTGCAGAAGGATGCCTCATCTTCCAGTGCCGACAGGGGTTGAGTCCCCAATGGCACACAAATATCACTGCTTAAGTTCCTCTTCTTTTCATGCAGTTATTTTTTTTATACCTGGTACTTATGTGTTTGTAAGAACAAACACCTGCTTACAAATGGATGGAGAAAGACAGATAGGTGCTTGTGTTTTTTCTTTTTGAGAAACGCACCCAAAAAAGAAACATTATCCTTGTGGTGCACTTCTCAGTAAGGTCAATTTTCAAAATGATTACAGCAAGTAAAAGTGTTTTACCTGCACAAAACTGGCCATCTCAAAATCGTCCATTGGTGGAAGTAATTCAATAAGGTGGCACCTAGTTTTTGGCACTAATAATGTGTGTAAATGTTGATATTTTAGTCATTCATGTGCATAAATGACCCCATAAAATATCAAGGATTATTGATTTTTATGGACAGAGTGGCAAGGACCATAAAATTTATAGTGAAACATGGAAGAGTAAATGAAAAAATGAATACGAGAACAAACAACAACAACGATTAAAGATAAGTTCTCGTTTCAGTATTTCAAGTTATGTTGTGTTTTGGAGCACATTGCACTTTAGAGCACTGTTGTGTTGATGTAATAGCACATACATTCACTTAGAAGATTGCCCGATGAAAGAGGTGCTATTCCACCGGGCAGAAAGAAATGAGTTTGCCTTAAAAGTGGTGGTTTGTCTGAGGGCTCTCTTTAAAATTTAAAGTCATATATATATATATATATATATATATATATATATATATATATATATATATATATATATATATATATATATATATATATATATATATATATATATATAAAGTAATAATAAAAAAACTTATTTCTTTGAGTAAGGTGCTATTTGTCTACATCAGTGGCATTATATCTTTGGTTCAGTAGTTGGGGCCCATAAAATATCAACCACTGTAAAAGTACACATGTAGTTTGCACGGTGCATATTTTGATGGTGGGTGTGTGCAAGGGCAGAAAATGGGCGGCATGTAGGCAAAGTATATGTCAGACCAGCCAAGACTTCCACATTAAGCAGGAGACTCCCACTTTCGGAGGTCATCTCCCAACTCCCACTGGGGAGTGTAGAACTCCCACTGAGCAGCCACCACCTCCATTGGCAACGATTAAACATAAAAAGCTTAAAGATTAAATCATTGAATTAAATCATAAAACTATATCTCACCATTTTTATTAATACATGTAACAAACTCACACACGAAAAAAATGTCAAGCCACAAACCATATGGTAAGGTAATCTGCCCTATTATTTCTTATACAAATCACAAACTGAAGGGCCCTAACAGTCCAATTATCAAACGTTGACTCATCAAATGTCCTTCAAATTTTTATTTATTTATTGGGATTTATTAACCACCATTAAGAAGAGAGTCACCCGAGGTGGAGTACAACAGTTACAGTTTAACATAAAACTTACAATTTTGTTAACAGCATGGCAATAGTAAAATAACCAAGAATAAATATAAATACAATAAATTAGGTAAACTTGAAAACTGTAAATTGAAACCTAATGATAGAACTACCATGAAACAGTATTAAAAATATACACATTTAACAGCACTGGAATTCAAGTACCAGAGATACAATACAGTGTTAGCATAATACTAATGATACACCTAATAAGAATGCATTATTCAACTAACATAGATATGATACTAAAGATTTCTACAATATGGCTTGGAAGCCACAGAGGCGGAAGACTGTAGCTCACTACATGTAAAAGTACTTACAGAATGAGTAGTGTAGCCAGCTGTCATATATTTCTGTTGGATTGATGTGCTCTACTTTTCACCATGCATCTTTTTCAAGATAGCATGTGTTTCAACCACACAAGCTTAAAAGATATTGACAAACTGCATCAAGACTCCTGAGGCAGGCATTTAGCCAAAACATGGTGCCGTGTTGGGTACTTTAAGGAAAAAAAAAAGCATTTCATATTTCTTTCATCCTCCTGTTGTTTTTGGAAGAGCCCCACTGGCTACACTACTCATTCTGTAAGTACTTTTACATGTAGTGAGCTACAGTCTTCTGCCTCTGCAGCTTCCAAGCCGTATTGTAGAAAATCTTTAGTATCATATCTATTTTCGGCCACCAGGGTTTTACTTGGGGGGGGGGGGGGATGCTAGGGGAGGGGATCTCCAGCCCCCACCAACGTGTCGAGGGGGGGCTGGGGGGGACTGGAGGTCCACCGGACCTCCAGCCCCCGTGTCACTTGCTCAGGGTGGGGGATACTAGGCCACAGGGTCATGCTGTTTGGGGTCTGGTGGTCCCATGGACCTCCAGAACCTGTGTTTGACAGGTCTGGGCTTTTGACAAGTGCGGGAAGATTTGTACAACTGTGTTTGGTACCCAAAGAATCTCTGTTTTATTTGGGTTCAGGCAGAGTTTGTTGTTGTTTGCCCAGTCTTGAGTTGCGGTTAAGCAGACAGTCACAGCTGTGGGTAGATCTGGTTCAGTGGGTATGAGTAGTTGCACATCATCAGCATTTTACTTCAAGGAAAAAATTATAAAGCTCTGACTCATGATACCCACCAACAAAACAAACTACACAAATATCCTCTAATGTCTAGACCCAAAACCCGGGGAATACCCAGTAGATCGATCATGGACCAACTTCGACACACTTTCATCAAATGAAATCTCACATTGGCTCGGAAATTACGCCAAATCGCAATGTAACTTATACATCTGCCCTAACAGTCTAATAAGATCAGCACCCAAACAATTCAAAATAGACATCACGAACCACATAAATCACAGACTTCAAAATGGGTTGTTTCCTACGGACAAAGGAAATATCCTATTTACTCCACTACCGAAAGATGCCAAAAAAAGCACAATGGACCTAACTAACTATCGACCAGTAGCATCTATCTTACTCATAACTAAACTCATGGAAGGCATAGTAACGAAACAACTTACCGAATACCTAAATAAACATTCAATTCTCCACGAGTCTCAATCAGGATTCCGGTCAAATCACAGCACCGAAACTGTTCTAGTGTCTACAATGAATTCATTTAAACAAACAATTGCAAAGGGCAACAACATACTCCTCTTACAATTCGACATGTCCAGTGCCTTTGACATGGTTGACCATGAAATACTATTACATATACTAGAATACTTCGGAATAGGAGGCACAGTTCTCAAATGGTTCAAAGGATTCCTGACCACGAGATCAAACCAAGTATCAACGAGCGCGGACAGATCACTCCCATGGACACCTGAATGTGGAGTACCCCAAGGATCCCCCCTCTCATCAACCTTATTCAACTTGATGATGATACCGTTGGCAAAACTTCTAGCCAATCAAAACCTCAACCCCTACATATATGCAGATGACGTCACGATTTACATCCCGTTCAGACACGATCTAAATGAAATCACTAACGATAGATGCATTCCAGCTGAAACTTAATGCAGAAAAAACACAATGTCTTGTTCTCACCTCACAACATAACACAAAAATCTTCTCCACCATAACCACACCATACTGGCTGCCTGTTTCTCAAAACATGAAAATCCTAGGAGTCACCATTGATCGAAACCTTACTCTCGATGCCCACGCCAAAAACACGATGAAAAAGATGTTCTATTCCATGTGGAAACTCAAAAGAGTAAAACCTTTCTTCTCGAGATATATATTCTGTACCCTGGTACAGTCAATGGTAATAAGTCATCTTGATTACTGCAATGCACTGTACACAGGCTGCAAAGAGCAGAACATCAAGAAACTCCAAACTGCCCAGAATACTGCTGCCAGACTCATATTTGGAAAAACTAAATACGAAAACTCAAAACCCTTGAGAGAGAAACTTCACTGGCTCCCACTTAAGGAACATATTGCATTCAAGATCTGTATGATGGTACACAAAATCATTCACACAGGCGCCCCAATCTACATGCTAAACCTCGTGGATCTACCTCCCAGAAACGCCACAAAATCATCTCGCAAATTTCTCAACCTGTACTTCCCCAGCTGCAAAGGACTAAAATACAAGCTGATGCATGCTACCACCTTCTCTTACATGAGCACGAAGATATGGAATGCACTACCCAGAGACTTGAAAACAATCAACGAAACAACTAACTTTCGCAAATCCCTCAAGACATATTTCTTCAACAAGCCTACAATGAAAACCCAGAATTTCACTAATCCACTTCTGAATACCCACCTTCTACTATATCTAACAGATTCCTTCCTTCTTCTCTTTACCTACTTCCGTTAACTAATCTCTGCTCAATAATAAATGTACCTGACATTCAAGATTACATGTGTTAACAAACTATGTAAGCCACATTGAACCTGCAAATAGGTGGGATAATGTGGGATACAAATTCAATAAATAATAAATAAAAATAATAGATGTAGACTTTTCTGTCCATTGACCAAAGCAACTCAGCCAGAGGCTTGATGTAGATACTAAATAAAATGGGATACAGTTTGGATCCCTGTGGCACCCCACAGTTCAGCACCCAAGGTGATGATGTACTGTTGCTGAACAGAACTGATTTTTGTCTATCCGACAGATAGGATTTGAACCAAGTGCTGTGTCACTGATGTTTCTGCCGGTCTTGTAAGAATGATATTATGATCCACGGTGCCGAAGGCTGCCGAGAAATCGAGCAACACTAGTATCGAGGCAGATCCTGTGTCACAGTTTCTGTGCACATCATCTAGAAGGGAAACAAGAACTGTCTCTGTTCCGTACCTAGGTCTGAAGCCAGACTGACATAGCCAATTACTTTCAAATAGACAGTCGTCGAGTTGACTGCAGACTGTCCTTTCTATAACTTTTGCCAGGAACGGAATGTTACAGACTGGCAGTAGTTTTCAAGCTTGTCCTGATCCAGTGAGCTCTTTTTTTTAGTAAGGGGCACACCACAGCTCTTTTAAGTGTCGTTGGCAGCTGCCCTTCCATAAGAGAGGAGTTAACAATTTTAATGGCCCCTTCAATGAGGACTGTGCCCGCTCGCTGTACAATCTTTGCTGGGAAGGGATCAAGAGGGCAGGTTGTAGGCCCTTTCAGGATATTTTCAAGAGCTTCCTCTGTGATCTGGTTGAACGAGTCCCAGACGGCTGTACACGGTGGGGAAGAGGGAGTGTTCTCTTCATTAGCTGGTAGGAGATTTGATGGGACTGTCTGTAGGTCCTGACGGAGACTTAATTTTTGTTGGCAAAATCATTGAATAAACTAGACAGGCTAAAGATAGGACCCAAAGTGGTGAACTGGATTAGGAACTGGTTAACGGGCAGACGCCAGAGGGTGGTGGTAAATAGAGTTCGCCCGGAAGAGGGAAAGGTGAGTAGTGGAGTGCCTCAGGGATCGGTGCTGGGGCCGATTCTATTCAATATATTTGTGAGTCACATTGCCGAAGGGTTACAAGGTAAAGTTTGCCTCTTTGCGGATGACACCAAGATTTGCAACAGAGTGGACACATCGGATGGGGCTTTACTTGGGGGGATGCCAAGGAGGGTCAGGGGGGCTCAGTACAGCTGAGAAAGAAAAGTGAAGTGTAGCTGGATAGAAATGAAGTTACAGTAACCAGGAAAATCTCAACTTGATAAACATGGATTGATTCAGCTGATTCTGCACAGGGAAACACCGGTTATGCTGGGGAAAAGGAGCCCAAGCTGAGAGTAGATATGAATGAGACTCCAAAAAAGAGAACTCCAGCAAATCTGAGAGAGAGAGAGAAACGCCTTCAAGTCTGAGAGACGAAGATCAAAGACAGCAAAATATTTCAAGAAATTCAGGAAAAGTCAGATCACTCTGGTATTGTGAGAAAAAAAAAAGTTGACATATCAAGGCATTCCATAAGATAGGACCAGCACAGTTGTACACTAGAGCAGTGGTTGTAGTGGTTTCCAAACTTGGGGCAAGATGCACTAAACTTTAACGACCCTTTAACGAAGAAATTTTCAACCGTGGCATGCATTAAAGGCCATTTTCCGACGACGCTAGCAGCTAAAGAAAACGGAATGCAAACGAGTAACTACCATTGAAATGTGGTCGATTCAGAATGCACTAACCATAACGACGATTGCACCGAATCATTTACCGTGAAATATTTAACGTCAGCTCAGAGCTGTCATTAAGGCCTGAGCTGTCATACACACACTGCTCCCCGCTTCTCCCTGCAGCATAAAACTCCAAGCTGGCATGTTTGAAAATAAAAAAAACCCACACAAACACATGGATCCCCGCTTCCCCCTGTATTAAAAAAAAAAAATCAAAAGAAAACTCAAAACTGTAGCAGCTACGGCCCCCCTCCCTTCCTCTCTCTATTTCTCCTCCCACAGCTTTGAAAATTAACACTCTGCTCTCCTCTGAAGCCAATTTCCCAGGTTCTGTAAACAACTTTAAGCTGCCCCGGTCCCCCTCCCTTCCTCTGTTTCCCCCAGCCGGGGGCGGGCCCAGGTCTCTCTGCTGAGCTAAAGGGGATCACAGTGAAAGAGGTCTTTTGTTAGAAAGGGGGGTTTATGAAGGATGTCCTTTTTGGAATCTTGAGGAGGACATCTTCAACTGCACTCTCCTGCTAGGATCACAGAGCTAAACGCTCGCATGTCCCGATCCTCCCCCCCCTCGCATGCCCCTGTCTGACGTAAGCAACCTATGTTTGTGTTGACGTTTGTGGCATGCGCAGAGCAGCCAGCATAACGCTTGGCTGCTCTGCGTATGTTTTAGGGGCCGATTACCGACGGGGATTATGAATCTGTAATGCATTGTACTTTACAATACCGCACCGAACATGTGCAACTTGTTTTTTTGGTGCATTCTTCGTTTTTTCAAATTTGGTAAGCACTTTTACGTTTTAGATTTTTTTACGTTTGGTTGATGCATCTGGGTCTCAGTCCTGGAGGCACCCCAGCCAGTCAGGTTTTCAGGATACCCACAATGAATATTCATGAGAGAGATTTGCATGCACTGCCTCCACTGCATGCAAATCTCTCTCATGAATATTCATTATGGATATACTGAAAACTTGACTGGCTGGGGTGCCTCCAGAACCAGGTTTGGGAACCACTGCACTAGAGGGAAGGCAACAGCACCACCCTAAATAATATCCTTTACAGTTCTGTTTGCTGCAGTACTCAATATGATAAATACATTTTGATTTGTGTTCCAAAACTGAATAACTCATAAACTGAAGTAATGCAGAATGATGTAACTTAAGGAGAACTGATTCCTTGAAGAAAAGACACAGTAAGATCCTGAAGAGAGCTAGATCTGAATTAGCGACACTGAAGCTCAAACAAGCTAGTGAAGTTGATCGGAGGCTAGAAAGGCAGATACTGAGATTGAAACTGCAAAGTGAAGCTCTGCTAAGAGAGTGATTAGGAGTTTGCAGATATTATGAGAATGAAAGTAATAGAACATGTTAAATAAGGAGTCATCAGTGCCTAAAAGTAAGGATGAGGAAAGCCTGGAATATAAATCCAGCCAAGCCTGTGACCATGAATAGAGAAGAGTGAGGTGTGCCCAGAAGCAACAGATAACAGATGCCCAGTATATTTAGTATTTCATAAGACACACAAGCCCTGAGGAATTAGACAATACAAGCTCAGAAAGCTAAACAGCAAGAACCTAGTAGAGACAGCTAGGATAAACTCAGTAAAGAGCTAACATGAGCTCAAAAGAGAGGAAGGATAATCTCAGGGTGGACAGCTAGTATACCTCCATAGAGCTTTTAACTTTGAGTACAGCAAACATTGTAAAAATCACTTCAGCACTGTCAGAAACCCAACAACGAGTAGAACCAAAAGAAAATGTAAGTATGGCATGAGGTTAGCTGCTAGTGTGTCCACAAGCTCAATAAAGCACAGTAGAGGAGGTGTCCACAAAAACAACTGAGAGTACATGCTGAGCACCACAAGAATAAGACCAGCATAGGATGTGTCAACTAGATCTTTATCGAGTGTGAATATGAGCTCAGAAGCTTAGCTAGGAGTGTGAGCATGATCTCAGCCTAGATATTAGCCATGATTGCCACAGAAGGTGTGAGAATGACCTTAGTTGAAGATTGGATCATGATCTGAAAAACAGTGATGTCACAGACTCAGAAGAGTAAAAGACTGAAATTTGAATAGTCCTAGAAGATACTGGAACTGTACTCCCAGTACAAAGCTTATGCACAGTCTTAGTATAAAGCGTGTAGTCTCAGGCCAGAGCATGACCACAGTGCCAATACAAAGCAAGACCACAGTCTCAGGTCAGAATGAAACCAGATCGCAAGTACAAAACAAGACCTCACTTCCAGGCCAGAGCAAAACCGCAGCGCCTATACAAAGCAAGACTGTAATCTCAGGCCACCGTGAAAATGTACCAATACAAAGGAAGACTGCAGTCTCAGGCCAAATCAAAACTGCAGTGCCAGTACAAAGCAAGACCTCAGTCTAAGGCCAAAGTGAAACTGTAATCTCAGGCCAGAGCAAAGCTGCAGTTCCAAGCCAGAGCGAAACCACAGCACCTATACAAAGCAAAACCACAATCTCAGGCCAGCATGCGATCACAGTCAAGATAGTGAGAGTGGCGTGGCAACAGGGGTCTGCCCCCCAAATTTTCCTCTGGGCCCCTGGTTTTGCTGGTAGGGTTCCCCAACCCCCGCCAGCTGAAGCTTTGTCCAGTGCCAGTCTCCAGCGCCGCTATCTCTTCCCCCTCAAGTCCTGCATGCTCCACCAGTGGGTGTGTGTGTGTGGGGGGGGGGGGGGGGGGGGGGGTCGGCAGACCAAAATATGCCCCCCCACACCTCGGGCTCTGGCCCCCTCCCACTGCGAGGTCTGGCTATTCGGTCCGCACTCTCAAAATAGAGTGATTATTTTCTCAGAAGAGAATGCAATCTAAAGCTCATTAGAGAATATTTGCATAAGCTGAATAAGGAGTGACTACAAGATCTATCGAGAGAGCTATAAATGCAACTGCATTAAAAAAAAAAAAAAAAACAGACCAGCCAGGATTGTTTAAATAAAATTAGTAAAAATAGTTAACTGAGAAGGCAAAATAGAAAATTACAACATCCAGAGAAGGTCACAGCTGAAATTAATTAACACTGTGAAAGTGTCAAACTAAATTGAAATGGCAGCTGAAACAAACAAGAGATTTAAAGAGGTCACACCAAGAGGAAAACTAGCAGCATTAAAAGCAAGAAATATTGTGCAAAGCTCATGTAAAGGTTCACCAAGTAATTAAAAATAAAACAGATACAAACTAAGATACTGTATTAAAGAAGGTCATTTGTTATGAATAAAGGCAGCATGCTGCCCGGGCTTCCACAAGCATCACAACTAACTCTGAGACTTTTTTTTTTTTTTTAAACAAACGAGGAACTTGTCATTATGTCTGGAGGTTTTGTTAAACAAAAAATCATGCTCGACGAGAAGGAAGTGACATTACGGTGCCAAATTGCTGCCTAGATCTTTTGCTCCTGCACCTACCTGCCTTTTAACTGCTTAATCCTGCACCATCCGTGCCAATGCCTGACTCTACTTGCTAATAATTTAGTGGGGACGTTGGTTCCATTATGAGCAAGGCTTCATCTTCTGTTCGGAAGGAGGGGGAATGTCAGTCGGTCCGGCAATCCAGTAAGGGCCCTCATTGCCATGTGCTGTCGGTGCCCCTCTCTCCCTCGGAATCTGACTCTGCACTGTATCTTGCAGATACTCGCGTGGCTCCTGCTAAGCAGGGTCTCTTGAAAGATCTCAAACAATGTTTGACTGAGATTTGCTCCGAAATAAAATCTTCAAAGAAGGAAATTCTTGAGCACACTGACGCCATTAGCTTCAATCTCAGGGAGTTGGGGTGGGCTGCATGGAGGGTTTGGAGGCTTGAGTGGACGAACATTCGGAACAATTCCCACCTCTTCCAGTTAATGACACAGTATGAGGATCTCCAGTATAAACTAGATGATTTCGAGAATCAGAAGTGTCAGAAGAATCTTTGATTTCGCAGGGTTCCAGAGTTGGGAGCTTCGGAGGATGTCCCTGCTATTGTGTGTGTGCTGTGCAAGGAACTGCTGGGAACAGAGCCCGCTTTAGGTAATATGGAATTGGAGACAGTGCATTGAGCTTTTGGGCAGCCTGCTGATAATCGGCCCTGGGACATTGTTGTCCAATTTGCTAAATTTGCCAACAAAGACTTGTTGCTAGAGTGGGCCCGTCAACTTTCTCACTTGGAGTATAATGAGGATAAAATTACAGTGTACCAGGATCTGTCTCAATACACGTCGGCACAGAGATGTACTATGAAGCCTGTCTTGGAGATTTTGACAAAAAAAAAAGACTGTTTACCGGTGGGTTTTCCCTTTGTGTTTTGTAGTTACCTGGAAATTATACCAGATTTGTAAGCTCACAGAGGCATGGAAGATTTTACACGAGGCTGGACTGACGACCACAGCCCTATCTCCTACAACTGTTACACCTTCTACCCGGGCCACACTTCAAAAATGGAAGTGTATTTCTAATAAAATGCATCCATTCTGCAGCCCCCATTACCTCTCCACTCTCATCTCTCCCTACATTCCTCCCTGTGAACTCCGCTCACTGGACGAATCTCTCTTGTCATCCCCCTTCTCCTCCACCGCTTACTGGACGAATCTCTCTTGTCATCCCCCTTCTCCTCCACTGCTAACTCCAGGCTTCGTTCCTTTTCCCTCGCTGCACCTTATGCCTGGAATAGACTTCCTGAGCATGTACGTCTAGCTCCATCTCTACCTTTTCACCACTGCTTTTGGCTCCTAGCCACTACTCAATTGCCTCCCCTTGTTCCTTCTCACCCAGTACTTCCCTCGCCCTTAATTTGTCTTGTCTGTCTGTATTATATTTTTAGATTGTAAGCTCTATTGAGCAGGGACTGTCTCTCTATGTCAGGTGTTCAGCGCCGCGTGCGTCTGGTAGCGCTATACAAATGTTAATAATAATAATAATAATAAATCTAAGAAGGTTGCTGCCCCTGTATAACTCTGGTCCACAGGTGGCCCCTACACTGGGGCTTTCTTGGTCTCTTTCTTGCTCCTTGAATATGGGAGCTGTGGTTTTGGCCTACATCCTTGTTCTTGTATTTTGCATGGTTGGTTGCCGAGATGTGCAGTGAGCTATTGGGGAGGGGTGTTGGGTGGTGTGTTTGGTGCTGTGAGTCAGGTCCTTCACTTCCCACTCAGAGGTCCCTGTTTAGTCCCTGTTTAGTGTAGGATGGGGGTTGGGTGTTTCGATAGGAATTGTTTATTTGGTTTGATCCGGGTCGGGCTCGAAAAATGTCTGTCCTTTGCATAACTGTTATAATAAATGCTATGTGTGTGCTGCTTTAAAAGTTTTGACTCTGGATTCACTTCAGAAACATCATAGGCTGTTTAAGGAGATTCTGTAATTCAGACCTCATGTGGTGTTTTTACAGGAGACACACTTTAAGCAGGACCACGAGAAATTCCTGTCTCGTCCTCAGTATCCTCATATTAATTGTGCCTCTGCTGCTGATGCGTCTAAGAAGCGAAGGGGTTGCAATTTTGATCCAGGCACAAATTATGAAGTTTAAACGGGATCCGGACAGACAATATTTGATATTAAACTTATTGTTTGGCAATTTTGCTATTACTTTAGCATTTACTTATGCTCCCAATGAATCCCAAGACCGTTTTTTCGATAAGCTCTGCCCAGTGTTTCAATCTTGTTTCTATGGTAAATTAATTGTAGGTGGGGACTTTAATACTACTTTTCACGTGGCTCTTGATTGATCTGGGGTTCCAGTTGGCAATGGTTTTAAGATCTCATATTCTTTGGATAATTTTGCTCGGGACCTCGGTCTCTGATTTGTGGCGTTTGGTCCATCCTATGGTTCAAAATTATACATTTTTCTCTCATTCTCATGAGTCCTACTCTCATACTGACAATATCTTTGGTGGATATTCAATTAGCTAAAGTGGGTGTACATCTGATATTGGATCTATCACTATCTTGGATCATGCACCTGCCTGGGCTAGTATCTCTCCCCTTTAGGATGAGGAAAAAGATAGGAGATGGACCTTGAATACTAGTTTGTTACAGGAAGAAGAAATCTTTGCTGGGTATAGGACTTTGCTTCACAACTACTTGGATATTAATTTGAACTTGGGCCCTTCTTTGGGGGTTGTGTGAGATGCCTTAAAGGCTGTAACTCGGGGATCTTTTTTTGCAGAAGGATAGTCAACAGGCTCGATCTCAGCGTGCAGAAGTGGCCAAGGGTCTCTCTCACATTAGTCATCTGGAAGAGTGTCATAAGTCCTCTAGCTCGGTTTCTATTTTGCAAGAATTACAGGCTACACGTCTACAGTTAGATATTATCTATTCTGATCAGCTACAATTTTTATGTAGACAACATTTGCAAACTCACTGATGGGCTCATTTTCAAAACAGAAAAAACGTCTAAAAAGAGGCATAAAGCAGCATTTGGACGTTTTTCTCAAAAAAAAAAAAAAAAAAGGTCCAAATCAGTATTTTCAAAACCAATTTTTAGACATTTTTCTTTGAAATCTGTCTGAAGTGCGTCCAAATCTCAAGGGGACATATCAGGGGTGTGTTCAGGGCGGGACTTAGACATTTTTCAGCCATAAAGGAAGAAAACAAAAACATCCAGGACTAAAACTAAGACGTTTTGAGCTACAGCTGTTTTTATTATGAATAAGGCACCAAACGTTGCCCTAAATAACCAGATGACCACTGGAGGGAATCAGGGATGACCTCCCCTTATTCCCCCCCTTATTCCCCCAGTGGTTACTAACCTCCTCCCAGCCCCCAAAAATGTGATGAAAAACATTACGTGCCATTAGAATAGCATGCAGGTCCCTGGAGTAGTCTAGTGGTGGGTGCAGTGCACTGCAGACAGGTGGACCCAGGCGTCTACGTCTCCTTACCTGTTACACTTGTGGAGGAAACTGTGAATCCTCAAAAATCACGAGAAACCCACTGTACCCACATATAGGTGCTCCCTTCACCCATAAGGGCTATGGTAGTGGTGTACAATTGAGGGTAGTAGGTTTTAGGGGAGGGTTGGGGGGGCTCAGCAAGGTAAGGGAGCAATGGTCAGATGTGTGCCTGGGAACATTTTATGAAGTTCACTGCAGTGCCCCCTAGGGTGCCCTATTGCTTTCCTGGGATGTCAAGGGAACCAGCCTATTAAAAATGCTGGCTCCTCCTACATCCCAATGGCTTGATTTTGTGCATTTTCCACTTGGATGTTTTTTTTTCCTAAATGGATTAAAAAATAAAATGTCAAATCACGAAACCTTCTATTTTCGAAAACAAAAAAATAGACATTTTTCTTTTTTGAAATTGACTCTTTCCTATTCAGATTTTGGACGTTTTTTTTGCAAAACGTCCAAGTCAGACTTAGACGTCATATCGAATATGCCCCTCCACGTCTATAATAATAAACCGGGTTGGTCTCTGGCCTTCAAATTGTTGCAGCAACAGGTAGATTGTACCATTCTCAAAGTGGGAGGTGGTAGGGGTCGCCTACTGACTAAATCTTTGCAGATTTGTCAGTGTTTTCAAGACTTATCAGTCTATCTATAAAGCTGATCCCTCCATTTCCCCTGAGCATATAGATGCATATCTGTCTGCTCGTCCACTTCCTGGTTTAATGGAGGTGCAACATGCAAGTTTGGAGAGTCCTATTATTGCAGATGAGGTTCGTAAGTTTATCAAAGAGCTTCCAACAGGTAAATCTCCGGGTCTTGACAGTTTGCCTAATAACTTTTACAAACCATTTGCTGGTGAATTGGCTTCTCTGTTGGCTGCCCTTACTAACAAAGTCCATACTGGGGATGCGCTGCCTCCATCTATGATTGAGGCCTGGATAGCAGTTATTTCGAAGCCAGAAAAGGATCCAACGGAATGTACCTCCTATTGTCCTATCCTTAATTCTGATGTGAAACTTCTGGCTAAGGTCTTAGCTAATCGGCTCACTGTCATTCTCCTGGATTTGATCCATCCTGATCAGGTGGACTTTGTGCCCCGTAGACAAGCTATAGACAATATATGCCGTATGGTGAATTTACTTTATTTTGTTTCACAGAACATTTTGTTTTGCCTTCTTGGCCTTGATGACAAGAAGATGTTTTGATAGGGTCCATTGGATTTTTATGGATAAGGTACTGGATCAGTTTGGGCTTGGTTCTTGCTTCAGAGGTTGGATTCAGACTCTCTATGCTTCTCCTTGAGCTTATGTTCATATTAATAGGGGCAACTCCGCCATGTTTCCTTTGAGAAGGGCTACTTGTCAGGGCTGTCCTTTGTGTCTCATTCTTTTTGCTTTGGTTATGGAGCCCTTTGCTATGGTGGTTCATTCTAATCTGAAAATTTCTGACCTTTGCGTAGGAGATTGAGAATACAAGTTAGCATTGTTTGCAGACAATGTCCTTCTTTCTTTGACTGGGCTACTGACTTCATTCCCTAATCTTATGAGACTTTTAGCTGATTATTCCTCGGTCTTTGGGTTTAAAATCAATATGCCATGGCTCTCGGTGTTCCCCCGAAGATTTTTGGACTTTCAACATTTGTTTCTGTTTGGATGGGTTCATCGTGGGATTAAGTGTCTTGGACTTCTTTTGATGCCATCATTTTCTGATTTGTTTTCGACGAATTACCCTCCCCTGGTGTAGGAGGTATATAAAGACTTGGAGCATTGGGACCATTCTGAATTGTCTTGGCTCGACAGGATTGCCACTTTGAAGATGAATATTCTACCAGTTTGTTGTGCCTATTTCAGGTTCTTCCTCTTCGTTTATCCCGGGCTTTCTTTCTGGTCTGCATGATCGGCTGATTCAATTTATCTGGCAAAATAAATGTCCTAACTGCCCCATTCCTTTTTTTATCAGGACTAGAAGAAGAGGGTTTTGGGGGTTCCCAATTGTTTTTGGTATTATAGGGCAGCTCAAGGATGGGCTGCTCTTGAGTGGTTCCAGGCACATCCTCACAAACTCTGGGCACAACTCAAGCAGGTTTCTGTCAACCCTCGCCTTTTCCATTTTCTCATGTGGTTTCCTCGTAAGTATCGTAAGTTGCCTGTGGGTATTTGTCCTTCTATTCATACCACTTGTTATTATTGGGATGGGTTGTTCTTTAAGCCTGATTTGGTGTTGTCCTGACTTACTCCCATAGCTTTTAATCTGATTTTCTCTCCAGGTCTTGATTCGGGTCCATTCACTCATTCAGCGTCTTTTGGATTAGTGTTTTATGAGGATGCTTTGATATCTTTGGCAACTCTGTCAAAAGAATATCCAGTTTTGCCTCACAAAATATATGCATATACTCAGCTGTAGCACTTTTTGTTTTCTGCTACAGTCTGGACTCAGGTGCTCCATGAAGATTCCTTCCTTGAGGATTTTTGTGACGACGCTAGGGGGACGAGGGGTTTGATTTCCTACCTTTATAAATATCAAAGGGCTTGAGCCCATCCTCACCTTTTGTACCACCTTCAGTGGGACAAGGAATTGGAGATTACTAGTGGAGATTATGTTTGTAATCTCATGGGGAGGGCTTTATTGAATGTTTCTATCTCTGTCCCGGTTAAAGAGAATGCTGTTAAAGTTTTGTATAGATGGTACCTTACTCCTGTACGTCATAATCATATGTTTCCAGTTATCTCTTTTCTGTGTTGGAGGGATTGTAGGGAGCCTGGTACCATGGGCCATATTTTGTGATCTTGTATAAAGGCTCGGGCCTATTGGAAAGCTATTCAGCATCGGCTTCAGAGTTGCCTGGCTCGGCCGATTCAGTGGTCTCCAGTTTTCTTTTTATTTCCTCGGAAGTCTCTTGGACTTACTAAATCACAGGCTCTATTGGTGCGCCATGCTATGTGTGTGGCGCATTTGACCTTGGCAGCTCATTGGAAACATCCTACTGTTCCTTCTCTGATGAAGTGGATGAATAAACTGAGGTATATACAGTATGTGATATGGAAAGCTTTTGGGCTGCTCGGTGCTATATGGGAGACAATTTGGGATCCATTTTTATAACACTGCTCTTGTTGACTGTTTTACTGTGCTCTTAGACATGCCTGGGTCATTTTTGAGCTTATTTTCGAAAGAGATCGCCAGCCATCTTCCGACACAAATTGGGAGATGGCCGGCGATCTCACGATCCCGGCCAAATTGGTATAATCAAAAGTTAAATTTGGCCGGCACCAACTGCTTTTTCATCGCAGAGCCGGCCAACCTTCAAGGGAGGGTACAGAAGGTGGGACGGGGTGGAGTGGGGGCGGGATGGGGGCGTGGTTACGAGATGGCCGGCTTCACCCCATAATGGAAAAAAGATGGTCGGCTCAGACGAGCATTTCGCCGGCTGGACTTGGTCCATTTATTTTTAGAACCAAGTCTGAAAAAAGTGCCCCAACTGACCACCGGAGGGAATCGGGGATCACCTCCCCTTACTCCCCCAGTGGTCACCAACCCCCTCCCACACACAAATAAAATAGAACATTTTTTGCCAGCCTGTATGCCAGCCTGAAATGTCATACCCAGCTCCCTAACAGCAGTATGCAGGTCCCTGGAGCAGTATTTAGTGGTTGCAGTGCACTTCAGGCAGGTGGACCAAGGTCCAGCCCCCCCTACCTGTTACACTTGTGGTGGTTAACGTTGAGCCCTCCAAAACCCACTGTACACACATGTAGGTGCCCCCTTCACCCCTTAGGGCTATGGTAATGATGTAGAATTGTGGGGAGTGGGTTTTGGGGGGGGGATTTGGGGGGCTCAGCATCCAAGGTAAGGGAGCTCTGCACCTGGCAGCTATTTTTTGTTTTTGTTTTTTTTATTTTTAGAAGTGCCCCCTAGGGTGCCCGGTTGGTGTCCTGGCATGTCAGGGGGGCCAGTGCACTACAAATGCTGGCTCCTGCCACGACCAAATGCCTTGCATTTCGCCGGCCCCAACCACATTTCGAAAATACGTTTTGCTCTGCCCCTTTGCAGAGCCGGCCCCGAAAATGGCCAGCCATCTATTTGGCCGGCGCCGTTCGATTATGCCCCTCTTTGTTTGCTGGGAGGAGGGGGTTTCTGGGGGGGATGGTTTTGGAGGAATCATATGGTGGAAAAACAAAATTGTTAGAAGTTTTGGCTTTATGTCCTTTTGTTTTTTGTTGGGACCGCAGTTTAACTTTTAATGAATTCTATCATTTGCTCTTTGCATTTGCTGTTTGTATTGCCATTTTGTGCTTCTACATTGTTTGTTTGCATTATTGATGTCATTTCCTGTATTCAATAAAGGCTTCTCAAACAAACAAACAAATTATCCCCTATGGGGAGAAATAAACAATAAAGGAAAAAAACAATTTATGAAAACTTGGCTAACCAAAAGCCTACTTCTGGTGGGAATTGAGAAAGAATGCCTGTGCCAGTACTGTATGAGAAAAAACACAGTATACAGCAAACCTCAGTTTGATAGACAGTAAGATAAAACAGAGAAATTCACCACAGAAATGTTTATAGAGAAATACTTCATCAGTCAAGGTACAGACAACCTACTGACACAACGAGCATAGAATAGGCTGTATAAATGCTTGCTATTTATAGACAGAAATAGCTCAGGCCATGGTGGGAGAGAAGGTAAGGGACTCGGCACCACCAAGTATTGCAGACAAACACCAAACTTGGCTTATGTGTCCTGAAGACTTTACCAGGAGAAATCCTCAGCATAGCCGAGCTGTGGCTCCTCAACCCTATTAGATCACAGACATGAGGAAGCAAGTATTTCCACCACAAACTCCGTACTGTTGTCTTTCACTTATAAATTAAGATTTCTAGCTGAACTAAACTAGAATAAACCGGTTTAGGAGCTGAAAAACCAAGTCACGTGCACCATCACCATTCCACTGGAGACAGAGAATACTGAGGTTCTGTGGAGGCATACAAGGGCAAAACAAAAAGAACTACTTTGGTTTTCTGTCTCCATCCGCTGGCCAACAGACATAGCCCACATGTTCTAGACTGATTATTGTGGACGATAAGCAAGGCAATCAGCTCAATGCAACTGATCAACTATAATGTGGAAAGTCAAAATAGCAACCGGTAACATGTTTCATGCTTATAATTAAGCATGGAACTTGCCTAAAGTGGAAGAGTAATCCAGTTTAGCAGGCTTTGATCCTGGTAAACTAGGTTTGATTCCCACTGCAGCTCCTTGTGATTCTGGACAAGTCACCTAACCCTCCATCGCCCCAGGTACAAAATAAGTACCTATATATAATATGTAAACCACTTTGATTGTAACCACAGAAAGGTAGTATATCAAGTCCTATCCCCTTATAGGGGTTACAACTGTAGTGCATACTACAGTGATAGTATATAACAACCCAGAATAAAAATTAGAACAATATAAACTACTCACTTACACAGCTGCTAGAAACAGATTTTGGCCAAGTGATGCAAGACTTATGAATACCATTGTATTTGATTAGAAGCACCTGCTAACCAGACAAGTTCCTTTGAATATCTGCCAGTAGTACTTTAATACAGGCAAAACACTGACCCAGATTCAGCGAAGAAAACCACTCACTGAACGTAATTCCCTCTGCCATTTAAGAAAGAAATCTGAAAATTGTTCATTTATGCATGGAGAGCACAGAGATTTATATGCAGGGCAGAACCCCTGAGGGCCATTCCCAAACTTCCATGCTAAGCAGCTATTCCAGTTTCTCTCTCAGGTCCCACATAGGTTTGCTTCTTGCAGGGAACATACACTGCACATCTAGATAGGATGTTACGAGGTAATGTGGAAAAGTTTGAAATCATACAGAGATGGCTGCATTCGAATAATGAACAAGACAAAATTTGAATATTTAGAGAATTTTAAGGAGGGGAAAGAGAATAGAGAAGTAAGGAGGAGTTAACAGAATGAATCTTAATGGGATTAGTATTCTAATATGGGAAAATTAGGTTCTTACCTTGGTAATTTTCTTTCCTTTAGTCACAGTAGATGAATCCATTAACTGATGGGTTATGTCCGCCTACCAGCAGGTGGAGATAGAGAACACTGAAAAACCATAGTGCTCTATGGACAGCTAGCTCCATCTGTCTTCAGTATTTGAAAACTTTCAAAGCAGAGTGTATCCTCAAAGTAGAATAACATGAACTTTCCTCACAGCAAACGAATGCCCCAGAACAGGAGCAATAATCACACAAAGAAGGGACGATCTCAACCTCCTGTAACAGAACAGTAAACAGAAATCATGAAGACTATTTTCCAACTTCTCCCAATGATGGAACATATCTGCAGGAAAAACTGAACAAAAAAACAGATTCAGACAGGGAGGGATCATGGATTCATCTGCTGTGACTAAAGGAAAGAAAATTACCAAGGTAAGAACCTAATTTTCCTTTCCTTGTCATCAGCAGCATATGAATACATTAACTGATGGGATATACAAAAGCACTCCCTAGTTAGGGCGGGAATATGCCACTCCACGAGCAAGCACTTGCGCTCCAAACTGCGCGTCCCACTTTGCTGCAACATCCAGCCTGTAATGCCATACAAAGGAGAGCTTAGAAGCCCAAGTAGCCGCACTACAGATCTCATGAAGAGAGAGTGCTCCTGTTTCGGCCCAAGAGGAGGAAATCGCTCTCGTGGAATGCGCTTTAAACGCATCAGGTGGAGACAGCCCTGACAGCAGATACGCAGAAAAAAATGACTTCTTTGAGCCAACGGGCTATAGTGGCCTTAGACGCCAGAGACCCTCTTCGAGGACCTGACAACAAGACAAAAAGGTGATCAGAGGTCCTGAAGTCATTTGACATGTGCAGCTACTGCAAGAGAGCCCTGTGAACATCCAGAAGATGTAACTGCCCAAAAGATTCCGGAAACTCCTCCCTGGTAGATAAATGGGCTGGTTTAGGTGAAACGCTGAAACTACCTTAGGCAGGAAAGAAGGTACCGTACGTACCGTTACTCCGGACTCTGAGAATTGTAAGAAAGGGTCTCGACAGGTGTTGCGTTCTCGAGGGCCTTGGCATACTGTCAGGTCCTCAAGGCAGCACTGGGAAATGTGAGCCCTTGGGCCCCTGCCGCGGAGCGGCAGAGGCAGGCAAGACCATCTTGGAACTGGACATCCGGAAGGACCGGACCGGAAACTCTGGACTGGAAGTAGGCAACTGAACCGGCAGAACAGAAACCGCTTCACCTGTACTTAGCCACCTTTCCGCTAGAGTTGAGCTCTAGCGTGCGGGCGGCCGACAGGACTTGTAGGGCAAGGCCGGAACAGAAGATCCAGAGGACCCACCTCGGGTCTAGGAAACACAGGGGAACAATACTAGACTGCACTAAGCGCTGCACGCAGCCGCTAAGCCAGACACACCAGACAGACTAGACAGACAGAAGCTTATCAGGAGCAGGAACTAGGGCAGACATGCAAGCAAGGAAGAAGGGGAGACTGGGAATACCCCCTGGGCAAACCCACTAGCTAGGTTGAGGCAGGTAACAGGATAAATCCCCCAGAAGATACACGCTAGCTAGACAGATACAGGAATCAGGATACATAAGCAGGGATCCGGATAAGCACACAGAATATACAAGCAAGGTACAAGGTAGACACATGGGACAGAAGGTAGCTAGGCAGAGCGGGAAACCGGATAACACTAGCTAGCCAACACCAGGACTCAGGACGAACAAGCAGGGACCAGGATGTGCACACAGGATATACAAGGATCAGGATGTGCACACAGAATATAGAAGCAGGGAGTAGGGCAGGCTGCAAACACAGACGGGGAAACCAGGCCTGAACAGCAGGCTCTAAACACAGACTAAAGGCAGAAGGCTAGCAGCCAGGATGTGCACACAGGATATACAAGGTTCAGGATGTGCACACAGAATATACAAGCAAGGAGTAGGGCAGGCTGCAAACACAGACTAAAGGCAGAAGGCTAGCAGCCCACAGGTACTGGGAACCGAAGGGCACTAGCCCACACAGAAGGGCAAGAAGCCCACAGGTACTAAGCAGAAGGGCAAGCCCACACAGAAAGGCAAGAAGCCCACAGGTACTAAGCAGAAGGGCAAGCCCACACAGAAAGGCAAGAAGCCCACAGGTACTAAGCAGAAGAGCAAGAAGCCCACACAGAAGGGCAAGAAGCCCACAGGTACTAAGCAGAAGGGCAAGAAGCCCACACAGAAGGGCAAGAAGCCCACAGGTACTAAGCAGAAGGGCAAGCCCACACAGAAGGGCAAGAAGCCCACAGGTACTAAGCAGAAGGGCAAGCCCACACAGAAAGGCAAGAAGCCCACAGGTACCAGACAGAAGGGCAAGCCCACACAGAAGGGAAAGAAGCCCACACAGAAGACAGGCTTAGAGGCAGCGCAGCAACACACTAACTAACCTGTCGGCCTCTGGGCATGACACCAGACAATGACACCATGCGAAGGCCCTGACTGCAAGCACAGGCCTTCCTTATAAAGTAACTCACTGATGAGTCACCACCAGCAGGACAGAAGCAGGAAGTTCCTTGCCTCCAAATAGAGGCTTGACACACAGAGGAAGTGAGCCCACAGGAAGTACAAGCAGGAGCCATCTTGGATACTGGCATAGAGGAGGAGGCGGCAGCCATCTTGGAAGAGGCATAGCCCACACAGGTGAGGTCCAGTAAGGCAATCAACACACAGAGCCAGAGAGAAACTAAGACGGACACAGAGACAAGCAGAAGCCAGCACAGCCACTGACTCCCAGAAACAGGGTAAGTCTGAGGGTGGTCACGGCCACAGACGTGACAACAGGATAGCGCCTGGAGCTCAGACACCCGCCTCGCCGATGTCATGGCTACCAAAAAGACTGTCTTTAGAGTCACATCCTTCTCTGAAGCTCGCCTCAGTGGCTTAAAGGGCGAACACTGGAGAGCCTTCAACACCAGCCCCAGGTTCCAGGCCGGACACGGCAGACACGGCCAGACACGGATGAGCGGCCAGGGACAAGCCAGAGACCTTCCCTCGAAAGCATGCCAATGCTGCCACTTGTACTCGCAGGGAATTGTAGGCCAAGCCTTTTTGTAAACCATCCTGCAAAAAGTCCAGTATCGGTGAGACTGAAGCCTGCGTGGGTGTGATCGCCTTTGAAACACACCACACCTCAAACTGGCGCCAGATCCGAGCATAAGCAACGGAAGTGGACCGCTTGCGGGCCTGCAAGAGAGTGGAGATGACTTTGTTAGAATAGCCTTTTCTTTCAATTGCGCCCTCTCAAGAGCCATGTCGTAAGACCAAAGCGGCAGGGATCCTCCATGGTCCACCGGTCCCTGCATCAACAGGTTCAGCACCAGAGGCAAAGGAAGAGGGGACTCCACCAGCATCCGCCGGAGATCCACATACCACGGCCGCCTGGGCCAATCCGGGACAATGAGAATCACCACTCCTCGATATAGCTGAATTCGCAGGACTCGCCCTATCAAGGGCCAAGGAGGGAACACATACAGGAGGCCCGAGGGCCAGGGCTGAGCCAGCGCATACAACCCCACCGAGCGAGGATCTCTCCGTCTGCTGAAAAAGCATGGGACTTTGGCATTTGCGCCTGACACCATTAGATCCGCTACGGGTGTTCCACATTTGGCACAGATCTGAAGAAACACTTCATCTGCCAGTTCCCACTCCGCTGGGTCGATTTGATGCCTGCTTAGAAAATCGGCTTGCACGTTGCTCTGACCTGCTATATGCGCTGCAGAAAGAAGCTGCAGGTGTAGCTCGGCCCAGTGGCAAATCTGAGCGGCCTCCGCAGCCAGTGTCCTGCACTGTGCCACCCTGTCGATTTATGTAGGCCACCGCTGTCGTGTTGTCCGACAGAACTCTAATAGTCAGCCCCTCCAGGGTCTTGTGAAAGGCCAGAAGAGCCTGGAATATCGCTCTCAGCTCCAAGCGATTGATGGACCACCCCGATTCCGCAGATGTCCACAGACCCTGGGCATAGCTTCCCTGGCAATGTGCTCCCCAGCCGACCAGGCTGGCATCGGTTATCACCAGGCACCAGGAGGGAAGCGCCAGCAGCATTCCTCGCCGCAGCATGCTGTCGGAGAGCCACCACTCCATACTGAGCCGGGCCACAGGGAGCCACGTTAGTCTGCGTTGATAATCCTGGGACATGGGAGACCATCGTTGAAGCAGGGCAATCTGCAGTGGTCTCAAGTGCGCTCTCGCCCTTGGCACTACCTCCAAAGTTGCCGTCATCGACCCCAACAGCTGGACAAAGTCCCAAGCTCGCGGGTGAGGCATCCGCAGGAGCAGAAACCTGATTCTGAAGCTTGCACCGCCTCTGGTCGGGTAGAAAGACAAACCCCGATGCCGTGTGGAACCGGACCCCCAAATATTCTAGAGACTGAGAGGGGGTCAGGTGACTTTTGGGTATATTGACGACCCAGCCAAGAGGCTGCAGTACTGAGACCATTCTGGCTGTGGTCAGACGACTTTCGTCTGCCGAATCCGCTCTGATGAGCCAGTCGTCAAGTTACGGGTGAACCCTGATACCCTCTCGCTTGAGAACGGCAGCTACTACCACCATTACCTTGGAAAAGGTGCAGGGAGGTGTGGCGAGGCCAAAAGGCAAGGCCCAAACTGGAAATGCTTTCCCAACACCGCAAACCGGAGGAACCATTGATGCGGGGGCCAAATTGGAATGTGCAAGTAAGCTTCTTTTAGGTCCAGAGACGTGAGAAACTGTCCTGGCTGAACCACCGCAATGACGGAGCACAGGGTTTCCATGCAAAAATGCCGCACTCTTAGTGCCTTGTTGACTGACCTTAAGTCGCGGATCGGTCGGAAAGACCCGCCTCTTCGAGGCACCACAAAGTAAATGGAGTAGCGACCGCAGCCGCGTTCGGCGGGAGGAACAGGGATCACCGCTCCGAGGTGCAACAAGACTTGTAAGGTTTCCTCTACCGCCGCCCGCTTGACAGTACCGCATCGGGACTCCAAAAACACGTCTCTCACCGGGTCGCTGAATTCCAAACGGTAACCTTCTCTGATCAGGTCCAGGACCCACTGATCTGAGGAAATCTTGGTCCATTCCTCGAGAGAGGGAAAGACGTCCTCCTACTGCAGGAATCGAGGAATGGACCGGCGCCCCGTCATTGGGGGGGACGCTCCTGAACTCCAGGCCTTGATCCAGCTGCTGCGGAACGCTTGTCCGAGCGAAAGGAGTTCCTCTGCTGAAAACGGGCACATTGAGAAAACCCACCAGAGCGCCCCGGGCGATACCTGCGAGCTTCACGGAACCGAGGTCTGGGCCAAACAGAGCCCTTGGAAGAAGGCCTCAGCCTATCCTCGGGTAACCACTGCGGCTTAGGGTCCCCCAGGTCTTTAACAATTTTCTCCAGCTCCTCTTCAAATAACAGGTGGCCCCCGAAAGGGAAGCTTCATCAGCCTGTGCTTAGAGGCCATGTCCGCCGCCCAATGCCGTAGCCATAGAAGGCGGCGGGCAGCAACCGCCAGAGACATCTGTTTAGCTGAAGCTCTGACCAGATCATAGAGGCGTCAGCCAAAAATGACAGGGCGGACTCCATCCGTGGTGCAACCTCAGTGAGGGACTCCGCACCATCAGCGGGCTGCTCCACTGCCTGTTGTAACCAGGAAAGGCAGGCCCGGGCAGCATAGGAACTGCAAATAGACGCCCTTAAGGCGAGGCCCGATATTTCACAGGACCGTTTCAACGCGGATTCAAGCCGCCGGTCCTGCATATCTTTCAGGGCAACCCCTCCCTCTACGGGGAGGGTGGTCCTCTTAGTCACCGCCGTGACCAAAGCGTCCACTTTAGGCATCCCCAAAGGGGCCAAGTGCTCCTCACTTAGAGGGTAAAGCTGACCCATAGCCCTGGCCACCTTCAAAGGCCCATCAGGTTCAGACCATTGAACTGAAATAAGCTCTTGGATGGAGTCATGCACAGGAAAGGCTCGAGCAGGCTTCTTAGTACTCGCCATCCTCGGATTACCAGAGGAGGCCTTACCCTTGGCAGGATCATCAATCGAGAAGGCCTGCAAGGCGTCAGAAATGAGCGCTGGCAGTTCATCGCGGTGGAAAACCCTCACCGCATTGGGATCATCCAGATCCGGTGGCAAACCGGCGCCTTCCTCTGGTTCATCAGACCATGAGGCCCTACCAGAACCCTCAGAATACACATCGCCCGACCAAGGGGGGGGGGGGGGGGGAGTGAAGTGCGCCACTCTCCAATGGGGAATTTACCGGTCTGTGTTTAGCGTCCTTCCAACGCTCGGGGGAAGCAGCCAGCCCCGGGCCATCAACACCCGGGGGGGTGGGGAACCAGGCAGCAGCGCAGTGTCAGACACCTGCGGCAGAGCTCTTTTCAGCATTGAGGCTTTATGCATTAAAAGCACAAACTCCAGGGACAAAACTCACCCTGACCCTCCGATTTGTGTCAGAAGATGGCCGGCGATCTCCTTCGAAAATAAGCAGGATAGTAAATGATGGCAGATAAAGACCTGATTTGTCCTTGCCTTTCTCAGGGCACAGACCGTAGAAGTCTGCTCAGTACTGTTCTTGTACAAAGTTCTGAAGCTAACGTCGAACCCCCTTAAAATTTACACTCTAGCCCATCTTTATCTATTCAGTCACGATCAGGGCGTAGACCGTAGAAGTCTGCCCAGCTTCCATTTTGTTTCCCCAATTACCGGCGTCATCACCCAATCCCGCTAAGATTCCATGGAACCATTCCTTCTAAACCAGATTCCTTTGTGTTCATCCTACGCATATTTGAATTCCATTACCGTTTTCATTTCCACCACCTCCCCCGGGAGCGCATTCCACATATCCACCACCCTCTCTGTGAAAAAATACTTCCTGACATTAGTCCTGAATTTGCCCCCCTTTAACCTCAATTCATGTCCTCTAGTTCTACCGCCTTCCCTTCTCCGAAAAAGGTTCATTTGCGGATTAATACCTTTCAATGAATATGCATGAACGATTTTCATACCCTGCCTCCATTATATGTAAATCTCTTTCATGCATATTCACTGTAAATAACCTGAAAACCTGACTGGCAAGGGGTACTCCAGGATTGGACCTGGGAAACACTGCTCTATGCTATCAAAGGATGAAAGTTAAAAAAAAAACAAAAATGCAGAAATCATTTCACATAAATACTTTGCATCACTGATTAAATTCCAATGCATCCTCCAGTGGAAAGAAACTTATTTCTTGCATCTGTTGGAATCTTCTCTTTTACTTTTATCTTTTCCTGTGATGCACTGGCAATGATATTTAAAATCAAGTAAATAAAACAGCCTATTCTAGTAACTATGATTTGCTAAGCTTCACCTGGAATCTGTGTTTCAATTTGGACATCTTTGCCACTTCATCACAGTATTAAACAATGTCAATCGCCCCACCTCCACCATTTTACCAGCTGTGACTGTGTCATTGTAACCTGCTGGTGAATCACACAGTCTCCAGCTGCTCCTTTTGCTTTACTCTGTGCTTACCTTTGAGGAGTTGAATAGTCATAGGTCATGAGGCTGAAGCTGTCCATGACTGGGGCTAACTGATCAAATTCCTTCTTCCCAAACATTCCCAACTGGTTAGTCCTTGAGAAAAGAAACAATATTTAATTCTTATTTTTCATGGCTTTAATGATTTTTTTGTGCTGTTCATTTATCCTGGAAATGTCATTATAGATAGCAGTAACACCCAGCAGGTATAATATTAGTAATAACAATAGCACTAGAATTATTATGTATAGTAGCTTGGATTAAGTCAACAGAGCATGGTGCAGTCTTTGGTTTAACAATTAGAGAATAGGCTTTGTTATATTAGCTTATAATTTAATTTCTTTTTCATGGATCAATTCCTAAATTGTGGTCGATATAGAGTTTTTTTTCTATTTCTCTTTGTATTATTGTTTCCCTATGATGATGTTGCATATTTTGTGTATTTTATTCAAGATTTATTGAATATTGTAATTAAAATTTGAAAATAAATTTAAAAAAAAAAGAATTATTATGAGTAGTAGTAGCAGCAGTAGCAGTCTGGCAAATGTGCCAAAAATGTTGGTTTTTTTTTAAATTATTTCTTGTGTGCTCTAATATTCATTTAGGATTGAAGAGTGGTGGAATAAAAAAATAAATAAATAAATGCTTTAACAATGTGGTGCTCGTTTTCAAAGCACATCGACTTACAACTTTATAAGTCTATGTGCTTTGATAATGACCCTCTATGCAAATAGAAGTCAGTAATTATATCAAATATGAGCAGATATTTGCTAGAACACAAAACCTCCACTGAAGCCTTTTTATGACACATAGGGGTCCTTTTAATATGCCACAGTAAAAAGTGGCCTCTGGTATTGCAAGCGCATCTTTTGGGCGCATGCTGGGCCATTTTTTTTTTACCATGTCTAGGAAAAAGGGCCTTTTTTTTTTTTTTTTTTTAAAGAGGCCGGAAAATGGACGTGCGCTAAATTTGAACAGCGCGTGTCCATTTTCGGACTGAGACCTTACCACCACCCACTGACCTAGCGGTAAGGTCTTGCGCCCTACACGCACGGTAAGCATGCAGTGCGCGCCAACTGCTGTTTACCATTGGAAAATTATTTTCTACCGCGGGATTTGGCGCATGCCAAATTCGGAATTACTGCCCAGCTCACGTGCTAGTCGGGTGGTAGAGCTAATTTGGCATGCGCTGTACGCATGTAGACACTCCTGCACCTTTGTAAAAGGGCCCTATAAATACATAATGGGTCGTGGTAAAGGCTCATGCAATAATCTGTTTTAATGGCCACGTGCTAATGGAAAAATTAAAGTGTGGCCATTACACAAAAAATAGGAAATATCTCATTTTACCCCAGCGGGAAAAATGGCCTTAGCACGTAAGAATGACCTGTGTAAGGGCACACTAAGGCCACTTTTTACAGCTGTTTGGTAAAAGGGCTCTTCGTGTGGCACCTAGCAACACATAGCTACAATTCTTCTCAATGGGCTTCACTTTGCATTTGCCCTCAATTAAATTTCATCCCCCCAAGCCTTCCAAAGCCTTTATGCAATTTCTCACAATCCTCATGTAGTTTAACAACTTTGACAAGTTTTGGGTCATATGCAAATCTGCTCACCTCATTCATCATTCCAATTTCATGATCATTTATAAATATGTTGAAAATCATCAATCCCAGTACAGATCCTTGCAGCACTTCACTATTCACCTTCCTCCATTTAGAGTATAGGCCATTTAACTCTACTCTCAATTTTCTATCTTTTAGCCATTCTCAATCCACAACATGAGTCCCTCATGAGGGAATTTGTGAAAGGCTTTCCGAACATCTAGATATACTAAATCAACTGGCTCACTTTTACCTATGTTTATTCACACCTTCAAAAAGATGTAACAAATTAGTAAGGCACAGTTTCCCTTGGTTGAATCCATGTTGTCCTATTAAACCATATTTGTCTATGTGCTCAGTAATTTTAATCTTTATAATAGTTTCTATTATTTTACCCGACACTGACATCTTACTTACTAGTCTGTAATTTTCCTCCCCTGGAACTCGTAAAAAAATTGGCATTATGTTGGCCACCTTCCAATCTTCAGGTACTGCAGATGGTTTTAATGACAGATCAGCCTCCCACTCTCCTACCCATAATATATTGGTTTCAGCAGGATTTATTTCTATTCCATTAGATAGCATCCATTGATGACTTTTTTCAAACACTAGGTTCATGAAAGCAAAAGTCTCCGTTAAAGTATGTTCAATAGGGAACAGCATCGAGAATCCTAACATTATACAACGCAGGTTTTTTTAAAAGTCAATTTCCAAACTTTTTTCCCCCTGGTTTGTTTTATCTACCCCTGCTGTCAGAATTGAGTTTGAAAGAAGTCATATCCTTTCCACTTGAGTATCACTGAGCTTCATTTTTACATAACTGTTTTAAAAAGCTCTACATGCATCCTCTGTACCTTTAGCTAATGGGTTCTCAAAGGGGGTGATGTAATACTCTGCTCTATAAAACAGCAAGGCAACCGATCTGCAAAATCTAACGTGGAAAACAAACAAGCAGATCAGTATAATATCCAAAAAACTTTATTGAAGATATCGTGTATAAGACAAATGCCCGACACAGGCCGTGTTTCACCCAACGATAGGGCTGCATCAGGGGCTATAATAAACGATAAATATATTGAATTATAAAACATGTCAATTCTTAAAAGTATATATATGTATATCTAAAATATATAAGACATCAATATAAATTATAATATACATGTGAAACATAGACATGAATCGTGAATATGTATAAAAATATGTAAAACCTCAATATGAACTGTAATATAAAAACATAAATATGAATTATAAACATTGAGAGTCCCTTTCGATTCAAAAATTAAAATAAAAATATATACATTAGACAAGTAAAATAATAATAGACATTAACTGGCAATCAAAAATATAATATAGAGATGCATTTAAATATACACAAAATATATAAATATATCAACAACCAACAAATTAACATCACATATATTCCATATATATTGCACTGAAATTATAAAATGAAATAAAATAAGATAAAATAAAATAAAATACCAGCAAAAGAAGGGCACAATAAAAAAAAAAGTGGTCCATAAAATGGGTTATAAAACCATTGGAAAATGAAAAACGTAAATCAATAAACAAAATATTAATAAATGAACAAACCCAAAAATTCAAGACACCTACCTAGTCTATATCTTTCTCAAATAAGAGTGGCTGAAACAAGAGGAACAAATATATAGAAAAACCATAATTATCTCAAATATATATATATATTGATGTCATATATTTTAGATAGACATACATATATATATACACTTTTAAGAATTGACATGTTTCATAATTCAATATGTTTATCGTTTATTATAGCCCCTGACGCAGCCCTATCGTTGGGTGAAACACGGCCTTTGTCGGGCATTTGTCTTATACACGGTATCTTCAATAAAGTTTTTTGGGATATTATACTGATCTGCTTGTTTGTTTTCTACACTCTGCTCTATTGCAAAGACTCAGGAGATATGTCACAAGGTCAGTGCCAGCATGGTAGCACAGTGTCCTACAGAAAGCATGATAACAGGAGATATAGACACAGAAGCCCCAACATTCTTCCTTAATTTATTGTGACATGCACTCCTTCCCTGGGCAAGTGGCACTTAATATGTTTTCATATACTGAATTCAAAATAAGTGTCCCAGGCTGCTGTGACCAAAAGACAAAGTGTAACTCAACAAAATTTTGTGTGGCCACTTCTCCTGCCACATTGGTGGTGGTGGTGGTGGGGGGGAGGGGGAGGGGAGGGGAGTGGAGAGTGAGGGGGCAGGAATATGCTGGACCATAGGGGTGGAGAGGAAGTGAGAGGGGGCAGTGAGATACTGGACCATAGGGGGTGAGAAGACGGAAGAGTGGGAAAGGGGGATGTTAGGCTACAAATGTGGGAGGAGATGTCGCTAAATGGGTAGGGGAGGGAGGCGAGATGCTGAGTATGGTGGAACCATATGGGAGAGACCATTGGGGGTTGTCAAAGAGAAGAGTGAGGAGAATGGAGAGTACAAAGGGTGGAAATGTGGTAATGGGGAGTGGGTGAAAAACTGAACGGAAAAAGAGACCAGGAATGGAGTGAGACAGGGGAAATGGAAGAGCCAGGGGATGAGGAGATGGAAAATTGATAGGTAAAAAGTAAAACGAAGATTGGGGGAATGGAGGGTAAGAAAGAGTGAAATTTAGTGGATAGGCAAGCAGCAAAGAAAGAGCTAAAAGGGAAATATCAATGTCAGAGACAGATGTAGAAAGGGAATGGAATGCAAGGAAACAGGAGAAAGGAAATGGACAGCTACCACTGAAAATAGCAAAAGACAGGAAAGCAGACAGGAGAAACTTGAGTTTCAGCAGTCTTCTTCACAATAGTTATGACAGGATATGTGTACAGAAGACCCTTTTCCCAGTCAAGGAGAAAGACATCTGTTGCTAGTCGGCCATGTGAACCCAGCCTGGAACAGAACTGAGGGACTCTGTTGTTCAGGTGAGTGGCAAAGAGATCCACCAGAGGGATGCCCCATGCTCAGAAGATCTCTGCCAACACCCATGTTGAGAGACCACTTGGGCAGTTGCATCAACCTGCTGAGTCTGCCAGGCTGTTGTCTTTTCTCACCAGGTATGTGGCCTTGGGCATCATGCCATGGCTGGTGGTGAACTGCCACATCCAACCTCTTCCTGACACAAGAGGTACAATGCCATGCCTCCCTGCTTGGGGTTTCTGGGTTCACTGCTGCCAGGGGTGGAAATGGGAACCCTGGGTCTGTTGGGGGAATAAGTAGACAGGGTGCACCTATGCCTTTGAGAGTAGTAGGTCCTCCTCTGACCGTTGCCCAAAAATCTCCAAGATGTGGAAGCTGCAGAAAGAGTGGTCCGAGATGGGGACTTTATAGAATGAGCATGTTTTTAAATAAGGTCAGCGACTCCCTCCACTTTATCCCCAAAAAGATTATCACCTTAGCAGGGGATGTCCATGAGTTTCACCTGAACTGCTGGTTCTAGGTCTGAAACATGCAGCCAGGTGAGTCTGTGTATGCCAATAGCTAAGGCGGAGACTCTGGAAACCACATAAAAAGCATCTTAGGTTGCCCAAACCATGTGTTTTCGATACTCTTTCTGTTTGGCTACTTTCTGGCAGAGCTCTGTGGTCTGTTCTCCAGGCAGAGTGTCTGCACATTCCACCACACTGCATACCAAGTTCTTCCAAGTGAAAGCTCATGTCGATCTGAGAAGGACTGTATGTGAGAAATATGCATAGAGCCCTAAAAACTTCCTCCAATGGGGTGAGGGGGTGGTTAATGAAAAGGCCAGGAATTTACAGCTTTATAGACTGATATGGAGGCTTTTTTTTTTTTAACAGGCTTATTCAAGAAGCTGCTGAAAACTCACCTATTTGGATTAACCCCCTACTCCCCCTATACTCCTACCAATTAATGATTCCACTTGCTTCTCCTTGATATAGATATACTCCTTTCCCTGCTTAATGTCCCTTACCATATCTCTTACTGTATTGTGTATTTATTTTATTAATCTTATGTAACCCACATTGTGCCTGCATGTGTGGGAAAATGTGGGGTAGAAATGTACCATAAATAAATAAATAAATAAATAAATATTCTTTAAAAAAAAAACAACAAAAAAAAAACAACAACAACAGGTCCATTTGGAGCTCACTGTATTGCTCATTAGGAAAGGGATGCAAAATAAGACCAAACGTATTATAATGCCTCTGTGTCACTCCATGGTGCGACCTTACCTTGAGTATTATGTTCAATTCTGGTCATAGTATCTCAAAAAGATATAGTAGAATTAGAAAAGGATCAAAGAAGAGCAACCAAAATTATAAAGGGGATGGAACTCGTCCCAAGGCTAAAGAGGTTAGGGCTCTTCAGCTTGGAAGAGAGATGGCTGAGGGGGGATATTATTGAGATTTATAAAATCCCGAGTGGTGCAGAATGGGTAGAAGTGAATTATTTTTCACTCTTTCAAAAAGTACAAAGACCATGGGACACTCAATGAAATTACAATGAAATATTTTTAAAATAGGAGAAAATATTTTTTTCACTGAAAGCACAGTTAAGCTCTGGAACTCACTGCCGGAGGATGTGCTTGCCCAGGGATTGGTAGCATGGAATGTTGCTACTATTTGGGTTTCTGCCAGGTACTTGTGACCTGGATTGGCCACTGTTGGAAGCAGGATACTGGGCTAGATGGACCATTGGTCTGACTCAGTATGGCTATTCTTATGTTCTTTTGCCTTTATGATGGGAGTAGAGGAGTGGCCTAGTGGTTAGGGTGGTGGACTTTGGTCCTGGGGAACTGAGTTCGATTCCCACTTCAGGCACAGGCAGCTCCTTGTGACTCTGGGCAAGTCACTTAACCCTCCATTGCCCCATGTAAGCCGCATTGAGCCTGCCATGAGTGGGAAAGCGCGGCGTACAAATGTAACAAAAAAAATGAATGATGTCCCTTGACGTAGAAAAAAGAAAAATACCATGGAATGCATTAACCTACAGTACTTTTCCACCTATGTTTCTGTGAACTCTCAGCCAATTTTTATAAGTTGAACCACTGAATATGTGGACCTGAAAAAGGCTATTTATGAAGTCCTATATGGATACATTTGACCAAATAGCAACAGAATATCACCATTCTCTGGATAAATTTAAGCCGTGCTCCAGAAATGCTTCTGAATATTGATCATGGCAGTACTATAATAAATGAGTTGGTTGGGTACATCTTAGTGATTCAGAATATCACCTTTCAGAGCAGAAGAATAATAATTTGGAATTATGCAGTGACTGAAATAACACCTGATCTCAATAACTTTATGATTACAGTAGCCACCTCTGGGGTGAATAACATGACAGCACATTTTTCATGCCTGAGTCAATGAAAATTTGAAAGCAAGCAGAGAAAAAATTCACTGTATTTGTTTTTATTCCCTAAGTACTGTACTTGTACATTGTAAGTGGACAGTGACTGTGAGCCATCACAATGTAGTCATTCCATCTCATCCTAAGAGTTTTCTACATTCATAAATATGTAGATGGGAAAGTATGGGTCTAATTAACAGTCTACTATGGCCAGGATCCGGAGGCTCCCATGTTTCTATGGCCAATGCAGCAAAATTTATACAACTGCAAAGAAATTATGTCTCACCACAGAAATTGTGGAACTTGTTTTTTTGTAGGTATAGGAGAAAGTGGGATGTTTGACCACGGAACACCAAAAACTGGATAGATTGATCTTAAAAACACGTGTTTATTGATGAAAAAAGACTTGACACAAACGTTGTGTTTCGGCCGTTAGGCCTGCATCAGGAGTCTCGGTCAACGGAGAACAGCTGATATAAACATTTAAATGTACATGGTATAGTGCCCACATTTAGGGCTTCTTTTACAAAGCCATGCTAGTGATTCCCAGAGGGCAAATGAGAGGAAGCCCACAGAAACTGAATGGGCTTTCTTTCATTTACTACACAGGAATCACTAGCGCGGCTTTGTAAACGAAGCCCTTAGTTACTACCACATCTAGCTACTTAGCCCTTTTTCAGTAACTCAGAGCTACCTGTTGATTTAGCAGAGCTACACAGCAGCAGTAGACCAACAGACATGATTGGGGATGAAGGAAGAAAGGAAACATGATGGGGGAAGGGAATATATGGAGTCAAAATGGGAGGTAGGAAATGAAATAAAAAGGCAAAGAGAAGAGATACATTGGGGATAAGAAGAAAAGATGATTTTTTTTTGGGGGGGGGGGGAACGGAACAAAGTCATAGGATGATGAAATGGTTTAGGGAAGAACTGAAGGAAGTTGAGCAGATGACACCGTTTTAGGCGCACAAAGACAAGACAAGTAGGAGAACGGCAACAGCAGGAACATGGCATAAGATGAAGGGAAAGAGAAGAATAAACTTGTTTCATGACAAACTTTTGTAAGGCTCATAGGTCTTAGATCTGATGATATCCCTCTGTCTTCTTCAGGCTCGAGAAGTACCAGAAATAAAATAACTGCTTGTGAGAGAGCAGTTTTGAATGCCAGGATCTGCAAGAAGGTGGAACTCTCCAAAATTTGTAATTCCTGGTGAGACTAAGAATTGATGCATTAGAGGGCAATCAGAGAGTTGCAATAATTATAATTTATAGACTCAACAGTTTCATAAAACTTCAGCCTCCCTCCAATTGGGGCATTTCATAACTTGAATACAGGAGTGCTGACTCTGGCTGCATTCAAAAACCTGATCCTGGAGTGGAGCTTAGATCATCTCCATTCATGGTGGTAAGGCCTAAAGCCCTGTCGTTGTCTAGGATGGACCTTAAAATTGCGTCTTGAATGGACAAACTGCCTCTTAAGATTCCTTACTCCAGTATCTCCTGGCTGCAGAGATTGGTTTATTTGTATTTGTTTTATACTTTACAATTGTGCATTGAGTTTTTTTCTCATACTGCCTAGAATACTGTCTTCCTTAGGCAGCGCTTGTGAAACACGGTCCATGTCGGAGACCGTGAACAGTGAAGATATAAGTGAAGTGATTCTTTATATCTTTTTTAATGAGAAAATGTAAGAATCTATAAAAAAAATGTTTGGCTTTCCAAGATATGGGACTTTGTATGCTGGCATTTTAAACTGAACTAGGACTAATACAGGGTGCGCTAAAGCGTTCTGCATTAGTTTTGCCACCTGTGCATGCTAAGTGCACAGTCTTTTTTTTTTTTATTTTTTGGAGAGGGTGTGGAGAATCAGCATAAATTCAGCTAGCATGCTGACATTGCCGCTGCACTATCTGGTTAGTGCATCCATAACACAGGCGCTCTATTTAGGAGGCAGTAAGTGCTCCCATGTTCATTTTTTAAAGGACTGTGCGCTAATGCTAACCGCGCACGGACATATATTCAAGAAATAGAAAAGAAAAGCCCTTTTTGACAGCTGCTCTAGAAATAGAGATTTTAAAACATGGAGGCTCATTTTCAAAGCACTTAGCCTCCCAAAGTTCCATAGAAACCTATGGAACTTAGCCTCCCAAAGTGCTTTGAAAATATGCCTCATAGTAACATAAAAATGTCACTATACAAATACACCTCAAGCAGAAATTCATAATTCTTGCTTTAAAGTAATATCTAGAAAATACTACAGGCAACTGAGTTTGCTTCCAATAAAAATACTAAAAATCCCCAAAGACAAGAGAAACAAATAAAATACACTGACTGATTCCTTAAGTTCAAATTTTTAATATATGCAATGTGAATTAAGACTTCAATATATATTCTGATTTTGAACCCCTACTGTTTTAAATATTAACATAAATAAAAATAACATGAATGAGTATTAAACACACATCCAGTTATTAAATGCATTAAATGGAACTAATGGCATGTCATATTGGTCAAACTAAGCAGCCTTAGTTACATTACCTGCACAAGAAATAGCACCATAGGCAGCCACTTAGAGGTTCATTTTGTAATAACCTATCTAACCTAGGAATCAAATGTGTGCACAGCTCACCCCAATGTAGAAAAGGAAATGTACAGACATCCTTTCCCTTTAGAAATTATCCCACTGCAAGTACCAGCATCTTAACTGCTATTTAGGATGCACAATATTTTCAAGAAAATATACACACATTTTTGATAATTCAAAAATCCATCCCAAACCTGCCTCAGCTCTGCCCCCAGGAGTGTCTCTGCTTGCCACAGTTAGAAGTTTGCACATCATTTTACCTGTATTAAATCTGTTTGATTTTATAACAGGCTATTTTCAGACATAAACCACTGAATTATGCACAGAAATGGCTTTGAAACTTATCCCCTTGCTGTATACAGTGCAAGAGAAACATCTCTACCAGAAATTCTGGAAAATAAGAACTGACTTGTCAGCTGAAATGCAAAAGATTTCCTGCTGTGTGGTTACTACTGTGTGTTCAACAAAGGACACGTCTCTTAGTAATGTCTGTTACTGATTAGAGGACCAGTGTACCTATATCTAATATGTAAACTGTTTTGGTTGTACCATTGGAAGGCGGTATAGCAAGACTGAGAAACTAGCATATGAATATTAAGCGCCTACAGTAGCATTAACACAGTTAAGTAAAATGGCCACCAACTGAGAAGTACAGCCCCTAAGTCCTTCTCATCTTGACACTCCATCTCTAACTTGTTGAATGTATACTCCCTATTGCTTAATTATATGGACATGAAATACAATCGGTCTATCCCAGCCCAAACATGTTCTGAGATCTTGAAATAACCTTAAAAATGTATTCCATGGCCTATAGTTTGTCTTGTTACCATAGATAGCATACCAGTACCTGCTTGTTACAGTAATATCAAGTACACTACAGAGACCTATGCGCCAGCATTTTTGAAATTACACCAAATTATACATAACTCCCTGTTGTACTACAGAGGTGATACTATTCTTGAGATTGGTGTGATGAGCCCTTTGCCTCCTTTGCCCTCCTCTCAAAAAAAGCCCACGATGGCCCCCTTCCACTTCTCAACCCCCGAAAAGAATTTATGGGAGCCCCCTAGCACCTGCCATCCCCATCCCCTCCTCCAAACCCATCCCCTCAAAAAAATTCATTGTGATCCAGTGGCTCACTTGCACCTCCTTCCCTAAAATCCATGGTAGTCCAGTAGCTCCACTGCATTCCCTCCAAGAAAAACACACCAAGGCAGTCCAAGTGGTTCCCCATATACCATCCCCTAAAAAGATTTATAGCAGCTCAAGAGACCACATTCCATCACCATACATCTCTAAATGCAGGAGTAATGCCCAAGCACTACTGCTTCCAGCAACGCACCCTGCACACCACCTTAAAACACCCAGACTTCTGACCCCTCCCCCTCCCACCACCATCTACCTGTAAAGACGCCTTATTTGTGCCATCAGTTTGAAAGACGGCAGCACCGAAGGGTGGAGATATGCACCCAGGAGGAGGGGGGAACACAGGAGATAGAAGTGTTAGGACGTTGGTTCATATCTTTAGAGGAAGGTAGGGGAAGGAGAGTTGGGAAGTCTGGACAGGGCCACAGATGTTAGGCGAAGTTAGGAAGGGTAGGTTGTGTCAGTCTAAGGGGGCTCCAATGGGGGAAGGAGGTTTCAGGGCAAATTGTATGATTATGTGTGCTCTCAATAATGATACAGGGAATTATGGACATGCATAACTGTGTTTTTCTCTGGGGTGTAATTAACCAGCCACAATTATGTGCATCTTTGTATTCTGATTAGCTGATAATTGCATAGCTGCATCATGTTTAACCATAATTATTATGAAACTGTTTCTAAAATTATGAAACATTCAAATATTCCAGAATAACTTTTACATCTAATGTGCTTTAAGAGAAAGCTTTGCATGAGTTGTTCTACATCCTCATGTGTTTTAAGGATAACCATTATGATTAATAGCCTTATGGTATCTATACATTTTATCTCCCTCATGTTGTGTGAAAAGGAAGTTGAGCTGTAAATCTATCAAATGTATCACCTATTAGTATTAAAGTTCTGTTAGCCAGCTCGATGTTAGAAAGTTGAAAGGTAGTCAAACAGAACCACCAAATAAATAAAAACAAAACCTTCTTTAACTATTTAGAGAAGGCAGCCATAAACCTAATGCAAAACAATGATTGCTAATGCACTAGTGGCATGGCTGATAATGCAGAACACCTTTAGGTACATGGTTTGCTTCATTAACACTAAAAAAACAATCAAACATATAAACGGCAAGTGACCAACTCACCTGCAAATGCGCAGTAGAGTCGGAACGCTGAGAGTGTAGAAGTCCAAGCCCCGCCTCCACCAGCAGTACAGCCCAATAGGGAGGAGGGCTTGGACATGGGCGTGGAAATCAGAGGAGGGAGCAGGGAGGGAAGGAGGGGGCGGAACTGAGTGAAACAGACGCTGGGGGGAGGGCAGGGGAGAGAGCAGGGTTGGTGGATGGGGGGGGGGGGGGGGGAGGCCATAGGAAAACAAAAAAACTAGCCCATTGGTACAGGCTTAACGGCTAGTTAATAATAATAAAAAAAGGAGGTGTTAGAAACTGCACAATTACCCCCAAATTGTATATATGGCGCCTTAAGTTGTGCACACTAATTTGGCTGTTGCACTTTGATCCAGAGCAGTGTCTGTTAACAAGCACAGCTTTTTTTGAAGGGGTATGTTGATCACCCCTGATTTTTAGTTTTACCCCTGACACAGCCTGAGGGCGAAACGTGGCCACGTCTGGTACTGCTTTTATCTTGGTTTGAATAAATTATTTCTTTGTTTTTATATATGTGTATCGGTCTACTTTTTATAACAGACTTTTATGTAGCAAGTAGACTGTTGCCTTTTGTGTTTTTCTTTAAATTCTATCAGAGGAAACCTTTGGATTTAAAAAGCAAAACCATGTTAATCTTGCCAGGTGTATTTGTGACCTGGATTGGCCACTGTTGGAAACAGGATACTGGGCTTGATGGACCTTTGGTCTGTCCCAGTATGGCAATACTTATCTACTTATGCAAGGGCTGAATAAATGAATTAAAACGAATTCCCTTAATATGTAATACTTGGTAGCAATAATGAAACAGTGACTGAATACTCAGATAGCAAGCAGCCCAAGCCAACAGATTTATTTTCCACTGAACATAATTAACTTTGTATGAACTTAGCTGCTAATAGCTGAACTGGACAATGTTGACACATTTAGCCACACCCCTGTTACTAGACATGGCTCATAAAAACAGTAATCTTTGAAAAAATTACACCAGGACAGGAGAAGGAAAATAACGTTTTTATTCCATTATAAATAATTTCTGTAAGCTGTTACGGCTCCACTATACCCAAAATGACACAAACCAAATTAGCATACAGACTCTACATGCATGCAGCACAATACCTGAAAAACAGAAAGAAACACATTGCTATACATTGCAAAACAAGACAGCAGATGTAAATTCTCAAATTGGACATATTCCAAACACTAAAATGAAAATAAAATGACCTTTTTCTACCTTTGCTGTCTGGTGACTGTTTTTTTCTGATCATGTTTGTCCCAGTCTCTGAATCTGCTGCCATCTGTTCCCTTAACTCCGTTTCCAGGGCTTCCTTTCCATTTATTTCTTTACTTTCCTCCTTTCTTCTTAATTTCTTGCCCTACATCCATAGGTAAAAGCTGGGTCCTCCGCAGAGTTGACTGGAGGAGGTGTGGAAGGGCATTTTTTAAAGGACGTCCACGTTTCGATTTGGACATCCTCGCAAAACGTCCCAATCCAGGGGTGGGGAAATCCGTATTTTCGAAACAAGATGGATGTCCATCTTTCATTTCAATAATACGGTCAGGGACATCCAAATCCTGAAATTTGGTCGTCCTTAGAGATGGTCATCCCTAGACATGGACGTTTCTGATTTTCAGTGATTTTCGAACCCAAGGACATCCATCTCAGAAACGACCAAACGCAAGCCATTTGGTTGTGGGAGGAGCCAGCATTTGTAGTGCACTGGTCCCCCTAACATGCCAGGACACCAACCGGGCACCGTAGGGGGCACTGCAGTGGACTTCATAAATTGCTCCCAGGTACATAGCTCCCTCACCTTGTGTGCTGAGCCCCCCTAAAACCCACTATCAGAGCCCTTATGGGTGAAGGGGGGCACCTAGATGTGGGTACAGTGGGTTTCTGGTGGGTTTTGGAGGGCTCGCGGTTTCCTCCACAAACGTAACAGGTAGGGAGGGGTATGGGCCTGTGTCCGCCTGCCTGAAGTGCATTGCACCCACTAAAACTGCTCCTGGGACCTGCATTCTGCTGCCATGGAGCTGCGTATGACATCTGAGGCTGGCATAGAGGCTGGCAATCAATATTTTCAAAGATATTTTTTGAGGGTGGGAGGGGGTTAGTGACCACTGGGGGAGTAAAGGGAGGCCATTCCCGATTCTCTCCGGTGATCATCTGGTCATTTCGAGCACCTTTTTGTGCCTTGGTCGTAAGAAAAACAGGACCAAGTGTTTGTAAGAGACGTCCTTCTTTTTTTCCATTATGGGTGAAGGACGTCCAAGTGTTAGGCACGCCCAAGTCTCGCCGTCTCTACGCCTCCGACAAGCCCCCTTGAACTTTGGCCGTCCCTGCGACAGAAAGCAGTTGGGGACGTCCAAAATCGGGTTTCGATTATACCGATTTGGATGACCCTGGGAGAAAGACGTATCTTCCGATTTATGTCGAAAGATGGGCGTCCTTCTCTTTTGAAAATGAGCCCAATAGAGTGGATCCAGCTTTTGCCTATTTTCTCCATTCATGTGCAGTTTTACTCTTCTCCCTTTCCCTCAACTCCGTCAGTATGCATCTCCTTCCTCTCTCTTCCCTCTCCTCCAGCCATGTCCAGGATTTCTCCTCTCTCTCCTCCCTCCATCCATGTTCAGCTCACTTCCTCTCTCTTCCCTCCATTCTATCCAAGTCCAGCATTTCAACTCTCTCCCCTTCCCTCCACCCACGTACATCTTCTTCCTCTGTATTCCCCCCCCTCCATCCATGTCCAGCATTTCTCCTCTCTCCCCTAAATTCATGTGCATCTCCTCCTCTGTCTTCCCTCTCCTAAATATGTGTCCAGAATTTCTCCTCTCTCCCCTAAATCCATGTGCATCTCTACTACTACAACAAATTATTTCTATAGCGCAGAAGGCAGGAGATGCAGTGCAGGATGGGGTGGGGCTAGCAGGGGAGGCCTCTTTTCCTCAGCTGGAGGATTGCAAGGGGGAGAGTGATAAGACTCCCAGCGGCCGGCTCGAGGAGCGGGTTGGGGGGTGTCCAGTGCGCGGGCAGGCTGTTGGGGCATGCAGGGTGGCACGTGATGCTCCTAGGGCATCTGCAGAGTTTTGCCAAGGCAGTGCAGGGGAAGGAGTCCCATGGGGAGTGGGCAGTGCCACATTTGGGTGGGGTCCGCAGCAGTGGGGGGCCTGGCCCCCTTTTGGGCTGCCTTCGTGGGCAGCTCCGGTGTCCCCCCCGGACTGTTCCCTGGATGGGCGGGCAGGCTGCGGGAGATCTGCGATGGGGGGTATGGCAGGTGGAGGGGCTCTCGCCTGGGAGGCGGGGTGGGACGACAGGTGGGCTGGTCCTGGACCCTAGTGGGAGGCAGGGTAGGAGTGCACGGCGCAAGCAGAGAGGGTGGGGGAAGCAGAGTAGGGACTCTTCTTCCTCTTCTGTTTCCTCCTCTTCTTCTTCTACATCATCTTCCTCCACTTCGCAGGCAGGGGGCGGGACTAGGTAGGTAGGAGGGTACGGCGTCAAGTGCCGGGGAAGGGCCCAAGGACCGCCAGCCTTAGTGCCTTGTCGGAGCAGGTGCCGCGCTTGTTACGGAAGAGGATCAGGCAAAGGCGGTGCATTGATATATTCCATTTCCTGTAAGGCAGGAAGAAGCGGAAGCGCGCGAAGCGCGATAAAAAGCAGACCGAAGGACTGAGGGAGCACAAGGTCGCAAAGACGGTGGTCAATTGGATGCGATCCTTTTTGCGCCTGACCAGCGTCTGGGGGTGGAGGTACATGAATCAGTACATCTTATTGTTGGCCTATGCAGACTCCGTGTTAGATGCGTTCCAGCGCTTTGGGGGTTGGGCGTAGCTAAACTACGATGAAGCATTCCGGGACAAAATGGAGGAGAACACGCATATGACCTGGGGTACACAGGATATCAACCTCTGGTTTGTCTATATGGCCCCGAGATCTGTGGCGGTGGGGGGAGCAGGAAAAGGGGGGTTTACTTCACCTGGCTTGAGCAAGCCCTTTCGTGCAACGGGGAGGGGGGAGGGCACCGCCGTGGGGGTCGTCCCAGGCCCAGCCTCCGAGGTCTGCTGGCAATTTAATAGAGCGGCCTGCCTTTTCCCGGATTGCAAGTTTCATCACGCCTGTTCCACGTGCGGGCAAGGACACGCCACAGTCAAATGTCCGAGGAAAGGGGCAGGGGGCGCGCCTGTCACTAAACAGTAGATGGAACGAACGGGCACCCACACCGGTGAAGGTTGGTGCGATGCAGCCATGGCTCCACCAATACCCGGCGAAAAAAGCTGCGGTGACACTGGAGAAGGGCTTCACAGAAGGGTTCATTATTCCGTACCAGGGGTGGGTAGTTTCTAATTGGGTTCGGAACTCGGCGTCTGTTTCGAAGCTGAAGGGGGTGATGCGCGGTAAACTGGATGAGGAGTTAAGGTTGGGTAGGGTGGCGGGTCCATTCGTCAGTCCCCCCTTTTGCCCCTTTATGCTGTTCCCGTTGGCAGTGATCCCCAAAAAGCAGCCAGGAAAGTTCCGTTTGATACATAACCTGTCCTATCCGCTGGGCGGGTCGGTGAACGCGGGCATTCCCAAAGACTGCTGCTCAGTGCAGTACACATCGTTTGATTGTGCGGTGCGAATTGTGTGACAGTGCGGGGTAGGAGCTCAGTTGGCAAAAGTCGATATACAGGCGGCCTTCAGGTTGCTGCCGGTCCACCCGTCCGCCTTCCCGGTGCTCGGTTTTCATTTTGAAGGGGCTTTTTATTTCGACCGCTGTCTGCCGATGGGCTGTTCAGTGTCATGTGCTTACTTCGAGCGTTTCAGCTCCTTCGTGCATTGGGTGATGGTGCAGAGAGCGGGATTGGACATGCTGGTGCATTATTTGGACGATTTCCTGTTCATCGGGGCCCATGAGAGTGGAGATTGCAGTAGGTTGTTGGGAACCTTTTTACAGATGGCAGCAGACTTTGGCATACCGTTGACCACGGACAAGACAGAGGGCCCCACTTCGGTCCTGACTTTTTTGGGCATCGAGATAGATACAGTGAGCATGGTGACGCGGCTGCCGCAAGAGAACGTGGCGCAACTGGAGGAGCAGATCATGGGGGTGTTATGGGGCAGGAAGCCCACGCTGGGGGGCCATCCAGTCGCTATTGGGGAGTCTCAATTTCGCTTGTAGAGTCATCCCGATGGGGTGTGCCTTTTCGCGGCGGTTAGCAGTAGCAACATCCGGGGTAGTGCAGCCCCACCATCATGTCCGCCTATCTGCAGGGGTGCGTAGTGACCTCAGGATGTGGTTGGAATTCCTGTCGGCATTTAATGGTACGTTGGCACTCCGGGGTGCAGAGGTGTCCAATGTGGATTTGGAGCTGTTTACGGACGCAGCGGGGAGCTTGGGTTTTGGAGTGTACTGTGCGGGCGCGTGGTGTGCGGCCCCGTGGCCAGACTGATGGGTGGAGGCGGGACTTACAAAGAATATCACCTTTTTGGAACTGTACCCATTTGTGGTAGCCTGCGAGTTGTGGCCGGGGCGGCTGCGGGATAAGAATATACTGGTGTGGTGCGACAATCATGGGGTGGTGAAGGTGGTGAACAAGCAGGCGGCGCATTGCTTGACAGTGAATTCCTTGAGTCGGGAATTGGTGCTGCGCTGTTTGCACCTGAATGTATACCTCAGGGCTAGACATGTCCCGGGGCTGGATAATCGGGTGGCTGATGCGCTGTCTCGCTTTCAATTTCAGGCGTTCAGGCCCTAGCACCGGAAGCGGACTTGGAAGGGCGGCAGATGCCGGAACAGCTTTGGCGTCTCGGAGACCGGATGTGTGGAAGATGCTGAGGGCCTCAGTAGCACCTACAACGTGGTATGCCTATGTCAGCGGCTATGGCCGGGTGTTGAGCTTTCTTCAGAGTAAGGGCTGGTCCGGGGGACAGGCTACCGATGAGTTGCTCGCAGTATACATCGCTGCAACAAAAAAACAAGGGAGCTCGCGCAGTGCGGTGAGGAGGCAGCTGGCGGGTTTCACGTTTTTTAGCAAGGCATTTGGATGGGGTCAACCTGGCACCCGTTTCCTAGTGTGCAGTGCCTTGAAAGGCTGGAGCAGAGAGGTGCCTCCGAGGGAGGATGCGCGGAGGCCGATCACCCATGGCTTGCTAGTGCGCCTGTTACAAGCAGTTTGGGAGGTGGCGCGGTCGGGTTTTGAAGCCAGGCTGTTCCGCGCAACCTTCGCCTTGGCCTTTTATGGGGCCTTTCGGCTGGGGGAGATTGTAGCGAGACATAGGTTAGCTGCGGTTTCCGCTGGGCTGCTATATGAGAATGTCTGCATTAAGGACGGAGTCTTGCGTATCAAGCTGTCAAGGTCTAAAACGGACCAGAGAAGGGTGGGTAGCACGATAGTGCTGAAGGGGGTTCGAGGTATGGACTCTTGTCCAGTTGCCTTGCTGACAGACTACTTAGAGGTATGGCTCCCCATCACTATTGGTGTATGCCAATGGCGCGGTGCTGACGAGGTACCAATTTGCAGCAGTACTTCGGCGATGTCTCGGGGCAGTGGGGGTGAACACAAGTCAGTTCGGCACACATTCCTTCCGCATTGGGGCAGCAACAAGCGCCAGTCAAGCGGGTTTAGGAGTGAACACCATTCGCAGCATTGGCAGGTGGGCTTCGGGGGCCTATCGGGGTTACATTCGGCCTTCTGGAGAAGAAGGGGGCAGGTGGGGCACTGACTAGAATTATTGTCTGTTGGGTCGAGTCTACAACACTATTACGTTTTTTGTTTGTTCCTTGATGGGCTTGGGGGTGGGCTTGGGGGGTAGTTGATGGGGTCCTAGTCTCCCTCCCACTTTTAGAAGCTGGTTCGACTATGCAGTGTGGATCGTCGGTCACTCATTCGTCCACTGGGCTAGCGTCAGAGCGGCGCAGTGGCCCAGAGGGCTCCATCTGGGATTGGCACGGCGAGGGATCAGGATATCCTGGTGGGGGGCGCGTGGAATGCGATGGAGTCAGCTCCTGCCACTGTTGTATCGGGTGCGGGATGTGCCCCACCACCCGCAGATGTTGCTTCTCCATCTGGGTGGCAACGAAGTGGACAATTGGACATGCAAGAGGCTCATCGACACTGTAAAGGAGGACTTGCAGCTGGTGATGGCATGGTACACCCATACAAAAGTGGTGTGGTCAGACATTATACCCAGACCGGCCTGCCTACCAGCCCGCAAGTGGCGTCGGGGATTGAGTAAGATCAACCGGCAGGTCAGTGTGTGGCTCATGGCAAGAGGGGGGTCTGCAAATCAGGCACGTTTGGGTGGATACTCAATGTGCGGGATTATTTGCAAGGGACAGGGTGCATTTGTCTGACGTGGGATTAGACTTATTTTTGCTACATATTCAGGAATGTCTTGAGAACAGTTGGGGGGTCAGGGTTGGGGTAGGCCGCAGCTTTCTGGGGGGGGGGGGGAGGACAGTCCTTGCGGGCACAGAGACCTCCCCCTGTGGCAAAAAGAAGCAATCAAACCCCGAGCTACAGGAGCTATGGCTCATGGGGGCTGAGCCACGGCATGACAGGCGGGTCGGGCAACCCGGAAGATGTGCGGAGGTCCACACGGATCAGGGCCCTTGCTGGTAGGGCGGGGCCCTGGGAGATGCCGACAAATTGCCGCTTTGCTAATATGGCGAGCGGCGGAAGGGGGGGGGGGGCTAACTGTTGTTGTTAAGCCTGGACATATGTAGCTCAGGGTAGGGGGGCACATTGTTTATTCCTGTTTATTCATGTTAATTAAAGTTATGTAATACATGGTTAATAAAGCAAGCTGTGGCCTATGGTTACCCAACTCTAGTGTTAGAGAGTTATTAGAGGGGGGGAGCAAGGGCGGCAGGAGGAGGGGGGTAAGTGGGGTCGAACGGGGTCCCAGCTCCAAGGTTTATGAAGAGGGTGAAAGCCAGAGTGAAGTTGATCAAGAATAGCTTGAGATGAAAGAAAGTCAAGACAATGGCAGTGATCGTATCTTGGATAGGAAAGGGAGGAGGGAGATGGAGTGATAGTTGGAAGGACAGGTAGGGTCCAATGAAGGTTCTTTGAGGAGTGGTATGACTATGGCATGATTGAAGGCATCAGGAACAGATACAGTGGAAAGTGAAAGTGAGGATATGACAGATAAAAGGGATGAGAGTAGGAGAGATAGTGCTAAGCAGATAGGTGGCAATAGGATCAGAGAAACAGGTGCTTAGTTTTGAGGAGGAAAGAAAAGGAAGAAAAGGAGGCAGGGGTTAAAGGAGGGTTGAGAGAATGGACTAAGGGAAGGCGAGGTGGAGATGACTTGGTTGAGAATTCAAGTTTAATCTTGTGAACCTTATCATGAAATTACTCAGCCAGAGTCTGAGGAGAAAGTGAAGGAGGAGCAGGAGGTGAAGGCACTTTGAAGAGTTCAGTGGATAACATAGTGGCTGAGAACAGATTTAAAACACTGGAGGACAGAGTAGAAGGATCAACAGCCTGAAGATTCCTAAATGTATTGGTTGAGACTGGATGGGACTAGGGGGAGGGTGTTTTAAGTGTGAAAGTTATCAGATGACGGTCAGAAAGGATAAGAGCCAAGGTGCAGAAACTAGAGAATGAGCAGTTTGAGAAGAAGATAAGATCAAGACAGTGGTCATTCTGGTGAGTGGGGGTAGTGGAGCACAGTTGAAGACTGAAAGAGGATGTTAAAGCGAGAAACTGAGAAGCTTAAGAGTCAGAGGGATCATTAGCATGAATGTTAAAATCCCCAAGAATGAGGGAAGAAGATGAAGGTTCAAGAAAGAAGGAAAGCCAGGTGTCAAAGTCAGTGAAAAAGAAAGAAAGGGACTTATCAGGGGGTCAATAAACGACTGCTACTCAGAAAAGCAGAGGAGTGAATAGGCAGATGGAGTGGACTTCAAAGGAAGAAAAAGAGTGAGAATGAGGTGGAAGAAGAGGTTGAAATCTACAGGAGGGTGAATTTGGTAGCCCGGCACCACCTCTGCGGCCAACAGGGCAAGGAGTGTGCGAGAAAAGGTAATCTCCATGACACAGGGCCGTAACTGAAGCAGAGTCTTCAGGGCAAGGCCAAGTCTCCGTTAGGGCAAGCAGATGGGGAGTACAAGAGACAGAGGTTGTGGATGTAGGAAAGTTTGTTGCAGACAGAACAGGTATTCCACACAGCACATGAGAAAGGCAGGAAAGAAGAGGGGAGGCGAGGAACAGAAATTAGATTGGAGACATCATGGTGTGACTGCACGAATAGGATGAGAGCTGATGTGCAGGACCAGGATTGGGATTGATATCACCAGAAGAGTAGGAGAGGCATGACAACAGCGACAAAGGCGAGATGTACTGAGATAGAATGGAGATGGTTGAATGGAAGGAAGGAAATGCGGAAGGTTGAGAGCTGAAGAGAAGGAAGAATATAAAAGAGATGGTGAGATGATGAAAGCAGAAGGTGGGCAATGTGTTCCTGCAGTATACAGTGGTTTCAGATGGAGAAGAAGATTAGGAAAGGAAGAGACAGTACCAAGAAGAGAAAGTGTACTGAAGCCATAAGAAGTAACTGGGAGAAAATGCAAAGTGTACAGAGAAAATGCTCTGGCATGCAACACCTGAAGCAAATGCCCTGAGCGGATCAGAGTGGACCATTATTAGTATGTTACCTTCCCCCAAATCCTACCAAACAGGCATGGGACGCTTTTGTTCAGACTTTAGCAGACTTGGCCACTCCCTTTCCCAATCTCATTGTCACTAGTAACTTTAACATTCATATGGACGAGGCTCATGCATCGAGATCAATAATGTTTCAGTCTTTTTTAAATGACTTACATTTCACCCAGCTAGTGCATATCCCAACACGTACTGCAGGGCATACACTTGACCTTATTCTATTGCATAATGATATCTCACTTCCTTTGACTTTCTTTGTGTGCTTCTGTTCTACAAACAGACGTGTGTCCCCTTTGGCCTACCATAGAAAATTGTATTATCAGTATCTCTACACGATTTATCTAGTGTAATCTGACAACTTTTTAACCACTATTTACGGTGTTACCCTGTGACTTTCTTGATCTTCCACTTGATGAAACAGCCACAGAGTGGAATTCATCCTTATCACCTCTTTTTTGTCCTCCGAATTCCCACTCCTCTGTCCATTCTACCTCCTCTTTCCAGCATTGTAAAACTTTCCTTGGATCCACCATGGTCTTCTACTGTTGAAACATCAACTGCATAAGGTTGAGCACTTTTGGAAGAAACAATCGCAGTGATATCATGGCTCATCAAAATTATCATACCCTTGCTAATCGATATAATTATGAAGTTAAAAAGGCTACTAGTGCAAAAAGAGTGGGCAGTGGACCAATGACTCCAGGAAAATAGGAAAAATTTCAGAATACCACTTTATTCAATGACTCATTCAATGACTCGACACAGAAACTGTGTTTCGGCCACAGGCCCGCCTCAGGAGTCTGTATGGAATTCGACTAAAAAGAATGAGATATCAGATATTTCCAAATATTGGAGTGTCAGATATCTTAGTTGAGCCTTGTGATTCGAATAGGGGTGGAGTCTTAAAATAAAATGGTCTTGAATGATCCTTATAATTATATAATTATACAGAATATATCGAGACGCCACGTCAGCAAGAAACCGCAAAGGTCTTTTTCAAGACCACTCGACTTCATAAATTTTTTTTGAACCATAAGGATCATTCAAGACCATTTTATTTTAAGACTCCACCCCTATTCGAATCACAAGGCTCAACTAAGATATCGGACACTCCAATATTTGGAAATATCTGCTATCCCATTCTTTTTAGTCGAATTCCATACAGACTCCTGAGGCGGGCCTGTGGCCGAAACACAGTTTCTGTGTCGAGTCATTGAATGAGTCATTGAATAAAGTGGTATTTTTAAATTTTTCCCATTTTCCTGGAGTCATTGGTCCACTGCCCACTCTTTTTGCACTAATATATTTACGTGGGAGTCAGTGTACATCCACTTAGGTGGATTACTCTCTCCGTTAAAAAGGCTACGAAATCCTTCTATACCAAAATTATTTTTGATCACCATTATCACCGATCCTCTTCAACTTAATGATGACCCCACTAGCCAAGTACTTATCCAGTCAAGGCCTTAACCCTATCATCTATGCTGACGATGTCATAATATATATTCCTTACAAACATGACCTGACAGAAATCACCAACAAAATCAATCTAAGCTTGAACATCATGAGCTCATGGGCAAACGCATTCCAATTAAAATTCAATACGGAAAAAACACACTCTCATCCTCTCATCCCAATATGACGTGAACAAACCCACAAACACCTCAGATCACATCCTCCCTATCTCAGTCAACTTGAAAATCCTCGGCGTTACAATTGACCGTAACCTCACACTCGAGAGCCAAGTGAAAGCAACAACAAAGAACATGTTCCACGCAATGTGGAAGCTCAAACACCTGAAACCATTCTTCCCGAGAGAAACATTTCGCAACTTGATACAATCAATGGTACTAAGCCATGCAAATTACTGCAATGGTATCTATGCAGGATGCAAACAACAACTCATAAAGAAACTACAGACCGCCCAAAACACAGCAGCCAGGCTTATATTTGGAAAAACGTGCTTCGAAAATGCCAAACCCTCTGAGAAAAACTGCACTGGCTCCCAAAGAACGTATTGCCTTCAAAATCTGCACAGTGGTCCATAAAATTATCCACGGTGAAGGCCCAGGATACATGACAGATCTCATAGACCTACCAACCAGGAACACAACCGGATCAACAAGAACATACCTAAACCTCCATTACCCTAACTGCAAAGGACTCAAATGCAAATCAACCTATGCAGCCAGCTTCTTCTATATAAGCACAGAACTATGGAACGCACTACCAAAAGCTGTGAAAACTACATATGACCACCTAAACTTCCGGAAATCACTAAAAACCAACTTATTCAATAAGGTATACCCTACGGACCCAACTTAAATGCCTGAACCCTGCTACACAAGTAAACCTGAGCTTGTACTTGGACATATAACTCCTCCTCTCTATAATTCCCAAATGTATCTATAACACATGCACCTCATTCTACCTCAACACAACATTGTATTTGTTCTTACCGGACTTGGCGAAAGCCTTACTGTACTATGTAAGCCACATTGAGCCTGCAAATAGGCGGGAAATAGGTGGGATCAGGCGACCCTCAGGGAGAGGAATGCTGGCTTCGGCCTAACCCCTGGTAAGCCTTTTCCTCAGCTGAGAGGTGCCCAGCTCTACCACCGGCTGCCTTTCAGGTGCTGTAGAGGACTTGCAGCTCATCTGCATATCCTTTCAGTCTTCTCCGGGGTGACTCCCAGGTCCGCTCCGATCCACTCAGGGCCTCCGCTCTAGGTGCCCAGCGCTCCCGCCAGGTGCTGTGGAGAACTTGCAGCCCTTCTGCATTTCCTCACAGCTGTATCCGGGGTGACTCCCAGGTCCACCCCGATCTTCCCAGGGCCCTCGCTCCAAGGGCCCTGTGTTTCCAGGTGCTTTTTGGCTAGGATCAGGCGACCCTCAGGGGGAGGAATGCTGGCTTTGGACTAACCCCTGGTAAGCCTTTTCCTCAGCTGAGAGGTGCCCAGCTCTACCACCGGCTGCCTTTCAGGCGATGTAAAGGACTTGCAGCTCATCTGCATATCCTTTCAGCCTTCTCCGGGGTGACTCCCAGGTCTGCTCCGATCCACTCAGGGCCTCCGCTCTAGGTGCCGCGCGCGCTGTTTTCTCTTTACATCTATTTTTCTCCCAGTTACTCTATCTGTTGCTTAACACCTCAGTCACTAGTCATGGCCCCTATACACATTCTTTTCCTTGCCCTGTCCCTTCCTAATCTTTCCCCCCCCCACCACTGTCTACCACAGGAACTCACTGCCCATCCATGTCCTCTCCCGTCCTGCTCACTACTACAATACCCTACCCACCCCTGTCCCTCACCACCTCTTCTATCCCCCTCCTCCTTCCTAGCTCTCAACCTTCATCACTTCCTTCCTGCCATTAACCCATCCCCATTCCTCCTAAGCGCATCCCGTCTTCGTCGCCCTACCTACCCCACCCTCCTCCGCACTCTCTTGCTCCTTCTCCTGCTATCCGTGGGAGACATCAATCCCAATCCAGGTCCCCCACACCTGTCTTCGTCCTATCCATTCAAACGATTCTGGGATGTCTCCAATCTCATCTCTATTCCCCTCCACCTCCCTTCCCTCCCCTTCTCGTGTGCCCTGTGGAATGCCCGTTCAGTCTACAACAAACTTTCCTTCACCCACGATCTCTTCATCTCCCGTTCCCTCCAACTGATCGCCCTAACTGAAACCTGGCTCACCCCCGACGACTCTGCCTCAGTCGCGGCCCTGTGCCATGGAGGTTCTTTTCTCCCACACTCCCCACCCAGTTGGCCGCGGAGGAGGAGTCGGGTTTCTACTTTCGCCCTCCTGTAGTTTTCAACCCCTCCTCCTACCGCAGTCTCACTGCTTCTCATCCTTTGAAGTTCACTCCATCCGTCTATTCTACCCGCTGCCACTCAGCGTTGCAGTCATTTACCCCCCCCCCCCCCCCCGATAAGTCCCTCCCTTCCTTCCTTACCGACTTCGATGCCTGGCTCTCTGTTTTTCTTGAACCCTCATCTCCATCCCTCATTCTTGGAGACTTTAACATACATGCTGATGACCCATCCGACTCCTACGCTTCTCAGTTCCTCACTCTGACATCCTCCTTCAACCTCCAGCTGAGCTCTACCACCCCTACTCACCAAACTGGCCATTGTCTTGACCTCGTCCTCTCCTCTACCTGCTCACCCTCCAACTTCTGCACTTCTGCTCTTCCTCTCTGAGATCATCACCTGATCACCTTCACACTTCATCACCCTCCCCTTCAGTCCCGCCCAACACTAACCACTACTTTCAGGAATCTCCAGGCTGTCGACCCTCCCACTTTATCCTCTTGTATCTCTAATCTCCTCCCTTCCATCATGTTCTCCGAGTCTGTCGACAACGCTATCTCTGCTTACAATGCCACTCTCTCCACTGCTCTGGACACACTTGCACCATCCATCTCCCGTCCCACAAGGCGTACTAATCCCCAGCCCTGGCTGACCCCTTGCATCTGATACCTTCGCTCCTGCGCCCGATCTGCCGAACGCCTCTGGAGGAAATCTCGCACCCATACCGACTTCATTCATTACAAATTCATGCTATCCTCCTTCCAGCCCTATTCCTTGCCAAACAGGACTATTACACCCAATTGACTAATTCTCTCGGCTCCAACCCTCGTCATCTCTTCACCACCCTTAACTCCCTCCTCAAAGTGCCCTCTGCTCCCCCCCTCACTCTCTCCTCAATCACTAGCTGACTACTTCCGTGACAAGGTGCAGAAGATCAACCTCGAATTCACTACCAAGCCACCTCCTCCTCTTCACCCTTTAACCCACTCCCTCAACCAACTAACCCAGGCCTCCTTCTCCTCTTTTCCTGATATCACAGAGGAGGAAACCGCCCACCTTCTTTCCTCCTCAAAATGCACCACCTGTTCCTCTGATCCCATCCCCATCAACTTACTAAACACCATCTCTCCTACCATCCCCCCCCCCCCATCTGTCATATCCTCAACCTCTCTCTCTCCACTGCAACTGTCCCAGACACCTTCAAGCATACTGTAGTCACACCACTTCTCAAAAAACCATCACTAGACCCTACCTGTCCTTCCAACTACCGCCCCATCTCCCTCCTACCCTTCTTCTCCAAGATACTTGAACGCGCCAGTCACAGCCGCTGCCTTGATTTTCGCTCCTCTCATGCCATCTTCGATCCGCTGCAATCCGGTTTTCGCCCTCTACACGCGACAGAAACGACACTCACTAAAGTCTGTAATGACCTGTTCCTTGCCAAATCCAAAGGTCACTACTCCATCCTCATCCTCCTCGACCTATCCACTGCTTTTGACACTGTCAATTATAATTTACTTCTTGCTGCACTATCCTCATTTGGGTTCCAGGGTTCTGTCCTCTCCTGGTTCTCCTCTTATCTCTCCCACCGTACCTTCAGAGTACATTCTCATGGATCTTCCTCCACCCCCATCCCGCTCTCTGTTGGAGTTCCTCAGGGATCTGTCCTTGGACCCCTTCTTTTTTCAATCTAAACCTCTTCCCTGGGCTCGCTGATCTCATCTCATGGTTTCCAATACCATCTTTATGCTGACGACACCCAGCTTTACCTCTCCACACCAGAAATCACTGCGGAAACCCAGGCCAAAGTATCAGCCTGCTTATCCGACATTGCTGCCTGGATGTCCAACCGCCACCTGAAACTGAACATGGTCAAGACAGAGCTCATTGCCCAAACCCACTTCTCCTCTCCCTCCACTCTCTATTTCAGTCGACAACACCCTCATCCTCCCCGTCTCATCTGCCCGCAACCTCAGAGTCATCTTCGACTCCTCCCTCTCCCTCTCCTTCTCTGCCCATATCCAGTAGACAGCCAAGACCTGTCGCTTCTTTCTCTATAACATCAGCAAAATTCGCCCCTTCCTCTCCGAGCACACCACCCGAACTCTCATCCACTCTCTCATCACCTCTCGCCTTGACTACTGCAACCTACTCCTCACTGGCCTCCCACTTAATCATCTATCCCCCCTTCAATCCGTTCAGAACTCTGCTGCCCGTCTTATCTTCCGCCTAGACCGATATGCTCATATCACCCCTCTCCTCAAGTCACTTCACTGGCTTCCGATCAGGTACCGCATACAGTTCAAGCTTCTCCTACTAACCTACAAATGCACTCAATCTGCAGCCCCTCATTACCTCTCTACCCTCATCCCCCCTTACGCTCCTACCCGTAACCTCCACTCACAGGACAAATCCCTCCTCTCAGTACCCTTCTCCACCACCGTCAACTCCAGGTTCCGCCCTTTCTGCCTCGCCTCACCCTATGCTTGGAATAAACTCCCTGAGCCCATACGCCAAGCCCCCTCCCTGCCCATCTTCAAATCCTTGCTCAAAGCCCACCTCTTCAATGTCGCTTTTGGCACCTAACCATTGTATCTCTATCTAGGAAATCTAGACTGCCCCCAATTTGATTGGCTGCACTTTTTTGTCCTTTAGATTGTAAGCTCCTTTGAGCAGGGACTGTCCTTCTTTGTTAGATTGTACAGCACTGCGTAACCCTGGTAGCGCTTTAGAAATGTTAAATAGTAGTAGTAGTAGAATTTGGGGTACAAATGTAACAAATAAATTCCTCTACTAAAACCTTCCAGGAAGTTGTTTCAGGTTGTGTCTAACCTCACACATTACAGACCACTATCACACACCCAACTTTTGCCTTCAGCGGAATCATTAGCCCTTCATTTCAAAACAAGGTTTCTCACCTTTTACAGTAGTTGCCATTTCCCTCTGGCATTACAGGGGTCCTTTCTCCCCATCCACTATCCGTATTTCCATGGCCTCAGTATCCTCAAGGAATGTATTTTCAGTCCCCACTCTCATCAAATTTGATAACACGATTAAACACACTCATTTGACTACCTCAATCTTAGACCCTATTCCATCCAGCTGGTTACAGCTACCACTTCATGGCCTTTCGCCACTACTTCATATGATATCATTGAGCCTTTCTTTAGGAATTGTTCCTTTACATTAGAAACATGCAATAGTCAAACCAGTGCATTAGAATCCCTCCATAGATCAATCTGACCCCACTAATTAATGACCAGTCTCCAATCTCAGTATAGTTTCAAATATCATGGAATGAATTGTTTTTGATCAGCTCCTTAATCATGTAGTACAAGAGTACTCAACACTAGGCAAACTGGCGTAGATTGAATCACAATACTGAAACAACCATTACTTCTTTAATCTGTGAACTGCATTCAATCTTAGAAAAGGGGGAGATCGCATTACTGGTCTCCCTTGACCTCTCGGCTGCTTTTGATTTGGTCGATCATGAACTGTTACTGTCTCACCTCAGAGATATTGGATTGAATAATCACATTCTCACCTGGTTCCAGCCATTCTTCTCTGATCAAAGTTTTCCTGTCATCACCACTAGCGAGAAATCCTCCATTGTTGACAATCATTGTGGGGTTCCCCAGGGATCAGTTTTCTCCAATTCTCTTCAACATTTTCATTAGTCCTTTGGCAACACTACTGCAAGATCACAATATACGTTTTTATATCTACACCAATGATATTTTGTTGATTTATCCTGTATCTCCCCTGGTTTATAAATCTACCTCCACTTCACAATGCTTTACAATCACTCTCAGCTTGATTATCGACGCATCAACTTGTCCTCAATCCTGCCAAGTCCACTGCATGCTGGATTTCAGGATTTGTATCTAAACCCATAGGTCCACTCTCACTCTTTAATCTATTGATCACCCCGGTAGATTCTTTTTGCTACCTGGGCATTATTCTGGATTCTAGATTGGTCGTTGATATTCAGATTTGTCAGGTTGTAAATAAAGGCTTCTTCTGGCTCTGTAGGCAACACTCTATCCAACATTTTCAGGATTTTGCTTCATTATTTACCACCTTGATTACTGTAAAACACTTTATGCTGGTGCCACAATCTCAACTTTGCCACTTACAAACTTCACAAAACTCAGCTGTTTGTTTACTGTTTAACGTTAAGTGGCTTGACTTTATCACTCCCCTCATGATTCAGTTTCACTGGCTTCCTGCAATATTTCGCATACAATGTAAAATTCTTATTCTTACTCACAAGACACCACATCTTGGTACTACTCTGCACAATCTAGTGTCCTCAATCATTCCTTATACCCCTTCACAGACTCTGCAATCTCTCTTCTCTCCCCTAGGCAAGTATATTATGAGTCTTGAACCTCTGCATTCTTTTTCTTGACCCCTTCCTTTTGGAATTGCTTACCTGCTGATCTGAGAGCTGAGCTTTCTTTATCTAAATTTAAGGCAAAACGAGGCCTTTTTCTTTTCAACAGCTTTCGAATTAGATTCTAGCTATGTATTGGCCTATAAGTTTGAGACAGAGCCCTTCCCCTCTGCTCCCTCCTAACTCTCTCCCTTACCCTCCCCTCCTTTGTTTCTGGTCTTGGTTTACGTGTTATTATAGATTGCATGATTGCTTCTTTTTTCTATCTTAAATGGAGTTCTTTTCTTAACTTTGTGTTGTCTCAATTTTATTGTAAACTGCTCTGACCTTCTTTTAGCTAAAATGGTATATCAGCCTCTAAATAAACAAACATACAATAAAACTTATTTGGATACTGTTAGAGGAATAGGCTTCTTAAAAAGAACATGTTTCCACAAAAATTAAAGGAAACTTGAAAAACTTGGAAACAGGGGCGTAGCCAGACAACAGATTTTGGGTGGGCCTAAGCAAGAAGTGGGTGGGCACCAAGTGTTCTCCCCTCCCCTCCTCCACTACGCTGGCGGGAAAACGCTTCTTTCCACCTTGGCCGTCTGCAGCAGGCATGCACTAGAAACTGAGCATGTGCAGGTGCTGGTATTGTGGAGAGTAGCGTTTTCATTACCATCAGAGGGGAGTCTTCTGCTGGCAAAGCTTGGGATCCCTACCAGCTACCGCTAAACATGTGCTACTGTTGGGTGGGCCTGAGCCCTAAGTGGGTGGGCCCTGGTCCACCCAGGCCCACCTGTTGCTACACCACTGCTTGGAAACATGTTTAAAGTTCAGATAAAATGAAAGTACTGAATTTCTGACAACGTGTGACTGCTGAGACTAAACTTGGGCTGGCTCTGCCCAGTCTAGGAACTTGTATTTGTGCTTGCAGATCCTGGGAAAAGAAAGCTTAAAGTGCTGCTCTTAGTGATATCTATTTGTTGACTTTTGGGTAAGTCTGCAAGCTGCACTCTGTGTCCCAGCAAGGCACTAAACTACTTGGCTCATATTGGGAAGATTAAAAGATGTAGAGGGTTTTTTTTTTTCATTTTTCTTTTATTGTGGTGTTTATGTATTTTATACTATGTATGTTTTTGTATCCCACCTGGATAAATATGCAGGCTAAAAATGTTTAAATATAGAAACAAAAGAGAAAATATCCCCAGCTATTCAAACAAAGGGATGTGAGCAAATAATAATGTTGTGAGGAAAAGGTGACTCTCAGTTATCTAAGCTATGACACTGCCTGCGTCTAAAACTTACTAGGACAACAAGAACTCTGAGCAATTTTGGTTAATGCTCTAGCATTTGATGCCTAGATACATCCTCAGGTCACCTATTCCATGTGCATATAATAGTGAAATTGATTAAATCATCCCAAAATGAAATACAGTGTCCCCAAAGAAACAATTGTTTTGTTTCTTAAATATAGATACAGGACATGTGGAGTTAAATCAAGTGACAACTTCTAAATCAAAATGATGGAAATCAGAAACAGACTTTGAACTAGAGATAATGAAAATCATTTAAAAAAGTTCTTGAATCCACTGTACATTCAAGCATTAAACACAGCTGAAGCATGGTCCTTGGGGAGAAGATTTCCTCAGGCATTAGGGTTTACAATCTCTATTTTAGTACAAACAAATTACAAACCAAATGATGAAATCTACTTTACAAATGGTTGAAAAAATTATAATTACCCTAGGGAAGAATGTAAAGATAATTATGAATACATGAGTGATTTAGAAAAAAAAAGTTTTTTTTTTCTTTTCAGCTAAGTAATCTTCTGCTTTGAAGAACTTTATCCTTCCTAGAGGTATCTTTCAAATACTCCTGCATAAGGGCTTTTTCTACATTTTCCACTTACCAGTATCATTTTGTCATTCTAATCTTTTCTTTGCCCTCTTCTATTTCAATTTATTGATAACTGCTATATTTTAGATCAGTGGTTCTCAAACAGTGTGCTATCAAAATTTTGACACAGATAGCAAGCCCATGCTTGCCTTTCTTAACCGCATGTGCCTGCTGGCTGGAGAGAGTGCAAAGCAGGGAGGCAAGTACTTGAAAATCCTATAACAGATCCCTAATGCTCCTTTCCCTCCCCTGTGACCACAATTGCGGCTGGTAGCCTGGCCTAGAAATGTGGAGTCTAGCTCCCTCCCCTATGGTTGGCAGCAGAGAAGGAGATTGCCTGAACCCCCCCCCCCCTCTTATTTCTTCTGCTAACTCTGATAAATGAGTGGAGGGGGTCAGTTTTAAAAGAGGGGATGGCAGAGAGAGAGAGAGAGAGAGAGAGAGAGAGAGAGAGAGAGAGAGAGTACATATGCCATAAGAATAGGAAGCATGAAGGATTGAGTGAGATGGGGTGATCCTGGGTGCATAAGAAAGAAGATATGAGCCTGGTGCAGTGGTCTTGCTAAAGGATAGGAACACTAGGAGTGACAAGTGCCGTCTTCCCCAGAAAAATGGCTTCCAGGATTCAGATTAGGTGGTAATGAGGTAAACAGAGTGCAGAGACTTTTATGGCTGAACGGTGACTTGGGGATGGTGGGAGTGGGGATTTAGAAAGTATGCAGCCATTCAGGGATTGCGTGTGCAGTGAAGGTAAGACAACTGGGTAGGAGGAAGTGTAAGAATGTGTTAGATAGACTATGGTGAGTGACAAGGTGTACTGTTGTTCTGTATCTACATGTGATGGAGTGCCTGGAATAAGCCCAAATTTCCTTAACTGCACTCCCTCACTAGGTCAACTTAATGAACAGGAGCTAGTTGACTTAAATGGTCTTTTACTAAAACTTAGCTCGAGTTATCTGCAGCAGGGCCCATTTTATTGCTGTGGGCACTGCTGTAGATAACGAGCTAAGCTTTAGTAAAAGACCCTCTTAGCCAGGAGGGCACTGCCCAGTCAGAGAAAGTTAAAGCCTCAGAGTGGGAGCAGAACAGGGAAGTCTCGAGTAAGATCTCCTCCAAGGTTGCTCCAAGCTGGGCTGCAGTATCTGAAGGGAAGTCTTGGAAAAAGAAAAGCAGCCTTCCAGCAGATGCCCTTCCCAAAAGTTTACTTCAGGTAGGCCAAGTGCATAGGAGTCAACTTTTCAAAATGATTGGAGGTGCTGAACAAAATCCAATATTCTCCCTCGGCCTGCCACCACCAAAAAAAGAAATAGTCCTAGATTGAATTCACAGATAACACAAGGCTCCATTTCCAGAACTTTAGCTCGCACACCATTCCTTATTCCTGAGACATTACTACACCAAAGCACTGCCCCTGCATGTTTAAAATCCAAACCGCACCTTGTTAAGGCATCTTTAACAGTATATTCCAACCTGGGCAAAGACACACTAAGAACTTACCATACCATAATAGCACTAACTGACAGGACACAAAGAGCTACAACCTCATGTGTAAAAAGGCAGCAGTGTATTACACTGGACCCTAAAACACCAATACACTACCTAATGAAAAAAACCCAAAACAAAACGAAGATCTCTATGCAGAATACCACACTGTGGTCATACATGAAAAACACATGACACAACTAATATATCACAAGGGACCAGAGATCAATATGATGGCAAAAGAACTGAACTAGAAACCTCAAGAAGTCAACTAGAATGGAAAAATTCAAAATAAACCACCCTTAGGATTCACCTTGGGTTTAAAAAGCAAAACCATGTGCATGTAAGGCCTGGATAAATGAATTAAAACAAAGTTTAAAGTAAATGCCCTTAATATGTAATACTTGGTAGCAATAATAGTGGAATATTCACATAGCAGGCAGGATGAGTCACCAGATTTATTTTCCACTGAACATAATTAACTTTGTATGAACTTGGTGGCAAACAGTGTGCTGAACTGGACAATGTTGGCACATTTAGACTGCCTCTGGTCAGAACTTCTGCATGAAGGACGCTCCTACCTCATTATTCAATACCTCTCTGTGAAACAGCATTAATAAAAAAGGCAAGTGCATTTCTATAATAACCACTGCATTCCACAAAACAAAAAGGAGCAAGTTCCCACATGCCATCTTTTTCTTTTGATGTAGGCACAAGAAAAAAAGGACTTTAAATGCTTCCAGGTCTCAACCTAATTAATGTTTTGTATTTTTTTTTAAATTGTAGCTATAAATAGTAAGTTTGATTTTTAAGCACCTGATTCTCATAACATGATATCTGTTTTGGTGGCCCTTTACTAGGTGAAAACATCTCTGCATGAAGACAGAGTCCTTATAACCAGCCCCTCCAAATGACACAATGATTTACAATTTAGAATGAATTACTCAATACTTCTTCTCCTGTGTACATCCGTATGCTATAAATTCAGCATTTTTGAAAAAAATGAGCGAGATCAAATAAAAATGTTACCAACAATAAAGAACAACAATGTAGACAGAGTGGATCATAGGTTTGCTTGCTTTGTTTTGTGTGAACAGGGATGACCGACAGATGCACGAAGAGGGAAAAGTAGACTTACCTAATTGGCTTCAGCTTTTTAATGTTGCCTATCCTGGCTCCCTATATTGCTGCCCTTCTTCAACTTTCCGGGCCACCGGCAGCATCAGTGAGGTAAGAACACTGCCTTTGGCGGCCTCCGGAAGCTCTCCTTTTGTTGCAGCGTCCCGCCCATGCGAGTCAGGAAATTGTAGCAGAGGGAAAACTTCCAGGCTACCGAAGGCAGTGTGTTTACCTCACTGACGCTGCCGGCAGCCAGGAAAATTGAAGGTCAGCGGTGCAGGGAAGGAATCGGGACAGCAGGGCCTAAACATAGGCACTTCATGCCATTGCCCCAAATTATTGGGGGTGCTTGAGAACCCACAGCACCCACAGAGTTGGCGCCTATGGTCAAGTTGACACAGCTGAAGGCGTTCTATAAACGAGTTGTTCAAACAGCGGGTAATATAACCTGATTGTTCATTCCACATCTTTGTCAACTTATTATCTTGCTGACCTATAGGAGTCCCTTGACCCCTGATGCAGGCGTTTGTACGCCGAAACAGGGACCGTGTCGGGTCTCCATTATAAATAAAGAACTACATTTTTCTCAATCCTGAAGGCCCAGTGTTTGCTTTGTTTGGTTGTTCAAGTGTACCTTTAAACATCACTAATCCCGGAAGCCTGGTTAGCAGCAGGCCTACTTTGGCTTACATAGGGAGACTAATATACACAGAGAATGTGCAGCCTATCAGGAAGTAGACGTTTGAATTCTCAAGTTATTATGCCTGTGAAGGAACAGATTTCAAGCATCTGATTGCAGAAATAAAGTGTTTTGTTTTACCTGCAACCCCTGTGTAGCTAGGTTTGTTGAGGCCCCAAGTCTGGCTACCACATAGCAGTACTTTTTCAAAGGCATAGTTCTTTCTTTTTGTGTCCTGAGAGTATGTGCTCTTATTGTATGGAAAGTTCGCTACATAGGTTTCAAGGTTTATAGGATTTGCTATCCCACCCATTGTGAAGATGTCAGAGTGGCTTACACTCTAAAATACAGGAGGGAAGGGATAAATAACAAAACATAATTGAGGAAAGGAGGGTAGAACTACAATTCAAGATAGGAAATTTAAAAAGGGAAGCGATTGGGGTAATTTATTCCAACATTCTGAAGCTTGAAATGAGAAAATTTTCTCCCTGGTGTGCACGTGGACAATTTCTCAAAACGGCGGTATCACTAATATGTTTTGAAGAATGAGCATAATGTTTGTGATGTTAAATAAGGTATCAATAAGAGAGAAAGATACAGTGGCTCGCCTGAGTAATGAACCTTAAAAAAAAGAAGGAGCTTAAAGAGTATACAATGAGGAAAAGGAAGCCAATGGGCTTCTAGAAGAAGAGGAGTGACATGATCAAATTTCTTCTTTCCTTTGATTAATTTAATAGCAGTTTTCTGAACTAACTGTAAGAGTTGGATTTCTATTGTTCTTGAACCCATATAAAGCAAGTTACAATAATCAAGTTTACTGATAACGAATGGGTGGATAAGGATATTTATAGCAGCAGGATGAAGGAATGGCTGAAAAGCTGTAAGGAGAAGTATCCTAGCTCTGTTTTTTATAGGCTCTAGAACAGTAAAAAAAAAAAAATTCTTGATGTTGATAGTAATTTAGTTTGAATTTGTCTACCATTCAAACACATATCAAAAAACTATGCGCAGCACATCAATCCCCAATTTCTCACTGACAAAATAAGCAAAGATTACAATTTTTTTTAAAGTAAAAACAAAATGTAAGTTTATTTTTCTAATATAAGCTTGACAGTGAAATCAAATTCAGTTAATATTTGATTTCCCTTGCATCATTTCTAACCATAATAAAATATTTGGGTTTTCGTTTTGTTCAACCACAGAGCGTAACATTCGGTGTGCCACGCAAATGAACATGGCCTGTCACATGTGTCCCACAGTAGCAAAATCCTTAGTGGTGTAGAACAGGAAGAGTGAATCGATTTTTCACTCATTCAAAAACCAGGAAACAAAGACCAGGAAACACTCAATGAAATTACATGGAAATACTTTTAAATCAAATAGGGGAAAACATTTTTTTCACTCAAAGAAAAGTAAAGCTCTGGAACTCATTGCTGGAAGATGTGGTAACAGTGGTTAGCGTATCTGATTTAGACAAGTTCCTGGAGGAAAAGTCCATAGTCTATTATTGAGATGGAAATGGGGGAAGCCACTGTGTGCACAGGGATTGGTAGCATGGGATGTTGCTACTAATTGGATTTCTGCCAAGTATTTATGACCTGGATTGGCCACTGTTGGAAGCAGGATACTGGGCTAGATGGACCATTGGTTTGACCCAGTATGGCTATTCTTGTGATGCTGTAAGAAGCTCCAGACGAGTTTTCTGAGAGCTGATCGGGTGCCCTTCCCCAATCAATCTTAATTCATACTCTGCGCATACTTTTTGAGCCTTCTCTTGATCTACAAGCGCTTTTCTGGAGTATGGAGAAATACCTGACTAGATCTTCCTCAGGGATGGCATACTCTCCTCTAGCCTCCCAACAATCTCTGTGCTCGGAAACCCTGATAGCTGAGCTCACAGACTCTGGTGTGTAACCTGGACTTCTGGGTTTACCCATCTTTCTGAACAGTTCTCCGGTCTTACTAACAACGTTGGAGCTCACACGGTGCACAGGAGAGCTGGAGACCAGAGTCTCTGACATTGAGAACACCTTACAGACGCAGACCGTGTAGCTGACCTGGTTGGAGGAACTCATGCTATCAAAGCAACAAAAGATCAACAACCTCGAAAGCCATTCCCTGGGCACAAAAAAAAAAAGCACCTACCCTGCCTCTCAACCTACCCACCACATTCCTATATAGTGTGCCTAATCAAAAGCCTATCCTTTTCAATTAAGTGTCTTTCTAATATTCTCATTTTTATATAACTGCTCCATATCCTATCAAATAATCAAATTAACTATTACTGAATGTAATATCTGTTGTGCCTTCATTCTAAGGGAATCAATTTGGAGACTTAAATCTTGCCCCATCTGTCTCCAATTCTCTGCTTTGAAAAAAAAAAAAAAAAAAAAAAAAAAAAAGAGTTAACCCAACTGAGTCTCATCCATGACTCAATATGAAGCCTATCCACCCCTCACTCGCACAACGAATTACACAACCCAGGAATAAATGGATTACTGTGGGTTTGGGCAGAGTATGATCTGTTAGACACCCACTCCTGTGTAATGGCTTCTTTGCCCTGGAAAATAAGGATGCTTCAGGATTAAAATCTGAAGTGAGTTCAGCAAAGATAAAAGACACCCACTGTACCCAATTTATCAGATATTTCATAGACATCATCAAAAGAAGATCAAAATAAAAACAAAAATTTAGCACTGCTGAAGTAGCCTAGTGATTAGTGCAGTGGCCTGCGAACAAGGGAACTGGGTTCTATTCCCAATGCAGCAATTTGCGACTCTGAGCAAGTCACTTAACCCTCCATTGCCCCAGGTACAAAATAAGGTACCTGTATATAATATGTAAACGGCTTTGATTATAACTACAGAAAGGCAGTATATCAAATCTCACAACCTTTTCCTTTCCCTTATCAACTTGGGATCACACTTCAAGAGACAGAAAAAGTTAAATATCTCCCAGGATTCTCAGCTAGCAGGAACATAAATCACATTGCTAGTGACATCAGAGAAAAAAATAAGGTTCATAAGGATTTATCTGGGAACAAATGACTTGGATTTAAAAAAAAAATTAAAAACATCTCTACGGTACAAAGAAACTTCCAAAATTTGGGAGTCTTAAACTTACAGTCAATACTGTAGCATTTTCAGGTAAAGGCAGGGTTTTTAAAAGGTTTGGACGGCTTCCTAAAGGAAAAGTCCATAGGCCATTATTAAAATGACTTGGGGAAAATCCACCGCTTATTTCTGGAATAGCAGCATAAAATGTATTGAACTTTTTTGGGATCTTGCCAGGTATTTGTGACCCGGATTGGTCACTGTTGGAAGGAGGACGCTGGGCTTGATGGACCTTTGGTCTGTCTCAGTGTGGTAATACTTATGTACTTATGTAATCTGCTAGGCTAACTGAAAAACATTACACTATACCAATCTTACAGCAAACAAAGTGAACCCTTTTACTAAATTGTGGTAAAATTTGGGCTTAGCATATTTTAACACAGGAAATTCCCAATTGCTAAGCCCAGATTTAATATGACACTTTTTAAGGCTTTAGTTTTTAGTTTGCAGGTTATGCACTAATGTCATTAGAATGCAAGACCTGTAAAATATTAACGTGAAATAGGAGATGGTACGTGCTCCCGCATTGTCTGTGTTATCCAGTTACTGCGTGTAAATCAGAATGTGCTAGACTGATAACGTCCCTTCTACCAAAATATAACAGGCAAAACAGCTTTTGTAATAACCTGTTTTCCCACTCTAACACCGCATTAAAGGCTTAACACCCTTTAGTAAAAGGCCCATCTCTACTATAATAAAAAGCACATCCAACGTTCTGAAGTTGACTCCGTGGCTTCAGTGAAGTGAAGGGTTCGTAAGGTTCGTCAGATTCGTCAGTCTGTCACCATCTCTCTCGTCCCCGCCCTCGCGTCAAAACGTGATGACGTCAAGGGCGGCAGACCTATCAGAGGCGCGAGGGCGGGGCCGAGAGAGATGGTGACAGACTGACGAATCTGATGAACCTTACGAACCCTTCACTTCACTGAAGCCACGGAGTCAGCTTCACAACGTTGCAGGTGAGTTTTATTACACTACACAGCTCCCTAATTTTGCAGTTAAACATCGCAGGGTAGCTGGGGGGGGGGGGGGGGGGGGGGAGAAAAGGGGGGCAACGACCCTGGAACTGGGAGGGAGGGAGGGAGGGTGACCCTGAAACTGAGAGGGAGGGGGAGAGGAACCCTGGAACTGGGAGGGAGGGCCCCTGGCACACACTCTCATTCTCACACACACACTCTCGCTCCCAGTCTCACTCTCTCTTTCACACACACTCACTTTCTCTCTATCACATACTCACTCTCACACACACTCTGAGGAAAACCTTGCTAGCGCCCGTTTCATATGTGTCAGAAACGGGCCTTTTTTCCTAGTTCAATAATATTCTATTATTAGTTCATATAAACCATTAAGAGAACAACTTGAGAAACCCGAATGCCAGATTGAAGATAGCTACCTCTGAAACTGAATCATAAATCATTGCTGGCTGGTATTCTGGAATTCTAGCATCAAATTATAGCCTAAATCAATACAACTAGTGTCCACATGCAGATTCTGTGTGCTGAAAGAACTGTTATGCTAAGTTTATGAGGTAATTTTCAAATGAATGCAGGTAGATTCCATTCCCAGCTGACTTTGTACCACGTCTCAGAGAGAAAATATGAACATGCTTTCCCTTTGAAACTGCCTAGAGAGTCACACCTCTAACATGCTTTTTACACAAAAACATGCATATTTTCAAAAATGCAAAGCTGTGCGTGCTTCTTCCTCTTTTCTAGACCTGCAGTTGGCTCTCATGCATACAAAAATTCATGTACCGCATAAGCTATTTTCAGACATTTACCCATTAAAAGGCTGTTCAGAATTGCTCTCCCAACAAGAGAGCCTTCAGCCACACACCCATAAACCAGGACTAACAAAATTAGCATTTACTGAATCCTCCTTATCCTTATAATGTGATTTCTCTAAGATAAGAGGAAAGGTATTTCTATTTGCTTTTCAGAGCCATTTTTGCCCAATTTATTTAAGAACAAAACTATTTTTTGTTTTGTTCAAATAATGAAAGTGTTGAACAAAGCTTCATCTAATGAAAAAATAATGAAGATACAGGTGCATGTGTGCAGGAACTGGATGACTTCAAATAAATTATAGCAATATATCAATGAACAGCTGTGCTGTTTCATCTAATATTCTCACAAGGAGACACTGGCAATTTTCCCACTGATTTTCTAGCATTTTTTACAACAAAATTTGTCATTAATTCCTTAAAAATGTAGGGAAAAAAAACGAAACAGCTGATTCACATTTCTAAATAAAATGCACTTTACATCTTCCAAGCTAATTTCAGTATTTGTTTTTAAGGAACAAAAATGCTTCTTGATGAATTTTCCTAATCAAATCTCAAATGTGTGCTGGTTATGATCAACCTGGGCATAATGACTGGTAGCAGCTTTCTTCCTGTACAATTTCTTAAAGGGTTCTCTTACAATAAAGTGTAAGAATGTGTCGTACAGACGCTTGTTATTTGCAGCCCCTGTCATCAAATGATATCCTAAAATTATATATGCATTGTTATGGAAGCTTAGGTTGTAGGGAAAGTGCAAGTGTCAGACTACAAGTACATTTCACCAAGAGAGAGTTTAATGCATTCATGTGGTTTATGTGAAGGAGTGGCCTAGTGGTTAAAACACCAGTCTTGGCATCCAGAGGTGCCCAGTTCAAATCCCATTGCTACTTCTTGTGATTTTGGGCAAGTCACTTAACCCTCCATTGCCTCAAGTACAAAAGAAAAACACCTTAGATTGTGAGCCCTCTAGGTACAGGGAAATATACAATGTACCTGAATGTAACTCACCTTCAGCTACTACTGAAAAAGGTGTGAGCAAAATCCAAATCCAAATAGCAATGGTAATAGGAGCAAAGCACAAAAGCAATACTTAATAACATAATTTGCAGATCTTAGTGGAAGAGGGAATTTTCAAAATGCATATGAAAAAGGAACTCCAAGTAAAACATCTTGGAACGCAAAATTAAAGTGCTAGCATAGCAGTACTTCAACTGAACTGTGTAGTTTACTACTGAATACTATGGGGTCAATATGCAAAAAAAAAAAAAAGTTAAACCCTGCTGGCTTAATTAGATAGTGCCAAATATCCCCTCTCAGTGCTATAGGACAGGCTAGGACAGGAGCAGTCCGGGGCACAGTGTGGGTGGAGCCAGCACTTAACTGGTTAGCAGTGATATTCAGTCTGCTAACCTGTTTAGGAGAATTGAAAGGCTATCTTTACTTTATCTGCCAAGCTAACCACGCACTGGTCTGAATATCAATTGATCTGTCGTTAGCTTCCAGGTTGCTGCACTAACCTCGATATTCAATGTCAGAGGCCAGACATACATCAGAACTAAATATCTAGGGTTAACTCAGCCCATGGCTGTGAGCAGCTTACAAGCGTCTTTCTGCCGCGGGCTGAATATTGACCCCTACGTGTAGTCTTCTAGTGGTGGAGAAGCACAATATCTGCTGCCATGAGACATGGACACCCTGTGGTTAAACTGTAAAAGCATCCTCTGAAAACAGCTGAGAATTACATCTAATGGTTAAATATATTATCACACTTGGTTACATCTTATTCTTTCTAAACCAATAGAATATTTGGAAATGACAACCTTCAAACTGCTTCTCCCCTCTAGATCAGAAACACACACAACGATAAAACAGATACAAACTCAGAGGGGTTTGAAAGAATTACATAAGCTATGCTCTGCATGCTTTCACCACTTAATTATCATACATTTTCCCCCTAATTCTAGATAGTGCGCCCTAATTTAGGCACTAATTTGGTGTATAATATTTGGTGCTAAAATGGAAGTGCCAAAACGAGGGTAAACAGCAGTTATGCGTACAACTCACTTAGGCACTATTCTGTAAGATAGCATCTAAGTGATTTAGATTTTGTCCTACATAGACTATTGTACATAGACTATTGTAATATTGTCTATGTTGGCTATAATTCAGAACTGTTACATCAACTTTAATCAACTCAGAACACTGGGGCCCACCTGATATACTGTATATCTAAATATAAGCATGTAACTCCAATTTTATTGAGACTTCAGTGGTTACCAATAGAAGCTCATTCCATTTTTAAGTTATGGTCTATCACCAACTTATATGAGGAGTTTGAGGGGGTCTTTTATAAAAGCGCACTAGCATTTCTAGTGCACGCTAAACGCTAGAGACACCCAAAGGAATATATGGGTGTCTCTAATATTTAGCGCATGCTTATTTTTAGAATGCTAAAAATGCTAACGCGCCTTTGTAAAAGGGGCCCTGACTGATTTACCAGCACCTAATGCTTCTGAAACCATTTCTTAATGTTGCATTTTCCATGTTGTAAGAAGGTTATATATACATCCATTTATTCTTCCAGCTTTGCATACTTAGCAATGAAGTGGAGGAATTCTCTTCCACCACATATAAAGTTACAAATTTTTAATAGTTTTTGGAAAATTTTGAAAACATTTTTTATTCAAGAAATTTGTAGTTAGGTGATTTAACTGTGGTTCTTTGGATGTAGTTTGTTTTTTTTTTCTTGATACTGTTGTGTAAGCCAGTGTTTCCCAAGTCGGTCCTGGAGTACCCCCTTGCCAGTCGGGTTTTCAGAATATCCACAATGAATATGCATGAAACTGATTTGCATATACTGCCTCCCATGTATGCAAATCTCTTTCATGCATATTCATTGTGGTCATCCTGAAAACCTGACTGGCAAGGAGGTGCACCAGGACCAACCTGGGAAACACTGACATAAGCCACATTGAGCCTGCAATTGATGGGAAAATGTGGAATATAAATATATTAAATAAATAAATATAAGTGACAAAATAAAGAATGGAACCAAACTTAGTGGTGCTTAGATGGCAACTCCAGCAATTGCCTTTTTAACGGCATCGCATTGGCAAAGCCAGTGCCCAGCAGACTTCTACGGTCTGTGCCCTGATCATGGCTGGACAGATTTGGACAAGCTGGAGTGGAACTTCAATGACAACTTCAATAGTTGGGGGAAAAAGGCCAGTGCTGCGCAGACTTCAACAGTCTGTGCCCTGAAAACGGCAAAGGACAAATCAAGATCAAGTATACATATGCTATGAGTTTATCTTGTTGGACAGACAGGATGGATCATATAGGTCTTTACCTGCTGTCATCTACTATGTTACTGCTTGGTGCCTCAGAAATATTCAGCTGACATCAAAGACATTTCTGTGGTTATCATATGTGACCATCTATGGGAAAAGGTGATTAAAGTTACCTGACACAAAAAATGAGGTTTTAATGAATTCTGTTAGAGCAAACAATTTGTAAACAAAAGTCCAAATTTCATCCTTTGATGTGGAAAGAAAAAGTTACAAAACTTCAAACATATAACTTTTGCAAACTGCTTATGGAACCATGTCATGAAAAATCAACATTTTGGATCCATTACTCTAGTCACCTTTTTCCAGGGACGGTCACATCTTTCTAGCAATCAGGCAGGGACCAATCAAGTATCAAGATGCTATCATGATTTGAAGTTCAAGTCTAAAGGCACAAGTCAGGACTTAGCACCGGCAACATTCAGCTCTGGTATCTTGAGCACTGATTCTGATCTCAACAAGAACACTATGAGCCAGCTGCCTGTGTGAAGCGACAACCTGGTATCATCATCACTGTTGTATAGTTCTGTTATTCTAAAAGCCTGTGAAAACTTTGGGTTTTAAGCAGTGGTGTGCTGGTAAATGTTTAACAACAGGCTCTCTCCCCGGTCCCCCTCTGCGCCCCCCAGTCCCCCTCTGAGCCCCCCCCCCCCCCCCCATATTGTAGAGCTGGCTATAGCTGGGGAGAGAGCCTGGGGGGGTGGCAATGCATTACTCCAGGAAAAAAAAATTAAATGATCCCAGGTTGCAACCTAATTCATGTTTAATGTGCGATAAAATGCCATAAATAAGTAAATAAATATAAACTTTTAATGTTGAGCACCTGATTCTCAAAGTGAACATATTCCAAACACTATAATGAAAATAAAAATGATTTTTTTTCTACCTTTCTTATCCGGTGACTGTTTTTCTGATCATGCTGGCCCAGTATTTGATTCTGCTGCCATCTGTCCTCTTAACTCCGTTTCCAGGGCTTCCTTTCCATTTATTTCTTTCCTTTCCTCCTTTCTTCTTCATTTCTGGTCCTCAGTTTCTGCCTATTTTCTTCATCCATGTGCAATTTTTCTCTTCCTTTTCCCTCATCTCATCTCCTTCCTCACTCTTCCCTCCCCTCCATCCATGTCCAGCATTTCTTCCCTCCTCTCCCCTGCCCTTCATCCACCCATGTCCAGCGACCCTTCTCTCCCCCTGCCCTCCATGCACCCATACCCAGCGACCCTCCTCTCCCCTGCCCTGCATGCACCCATACCCAGCGACCCTTCTCGCCCCTCCGTCCACCCATGCTCAGCGACTCCCTTCTCTCCCCTGCCACCCCTCCCGAGTTGTTCAGCGGCGACTTCTCCTCCCTCCCTCCGGATCCGTCCCTCACTGACCTGCCCTTCGAATTCTTCGGGGCAGGCAGCCTTGCCTGCCCGCGGCCAGCTCTGACTCTCCCCTGCCGGTTCGCACTTCAAAATGGCTGTCAAGACTTACAAGGGCGAACCGGCAGCAGGGGAGAGTTAGCACTGGCAGCGGGCAGGCAAGACTGCCTGCCCCGAAGAATTCGAAGGACAGGTTGGTGAGGGATGGATCCGGAGGGAGAGAGGAGAGCCAGCTCGTGGGTTTTAACAACCGGCTCGCAAGTCGGAAGAAAAGTTAACAACCGGCTCTTGCGAGCCGGTGCGAGCCAGCTCCAGCACACCACTGGTTTTAGGTAACTAAGGGGATCTTTTACTAATCCGGAACTACCACGGCACAAGTGTGCACCATTTCCGCAGCACTGGAAAAAAATTTTTCAGTAGAGTGGCACTAACCCGGCGGTAACTGGACATCGACATACGCTGGCCGGTTATCACGGGAGCCCTTACTGCCACCTCAATGGGTGGCGGTAATTGCTCCCCATCGCATGGCCATGCGGTAAAGGTTATCTTACCGTGTGGTCATTTTGGGGGGGGAGGGGCATTTTATCTACTGCGGTAAAATGGGCCCTGGTGCATGGGAAAAACGGCCCCCGCTGCTACCGCAGGGCCATTTTTCCCCGCAGCTTAGTGACAGGACCAATAACTTTTATAATAGGAAGTCTCTGTTAGTTCATCTGAGGTCTATAGATTTTTCATTCCATATGCTTGCATTAGGAACTTTTTCTTCTAATCTTTTCTTCTGTTAAAATTTGCTTCATAGTTTGTCTTTGTAAATAAAACCTATAATTTTTTTCATTTTAACCGTGTAGTCTTTATAGCTTATCAGTAAATAATAAGAGGAATTTTGAACTCTAAGCCAACTAATATAGGATGCACTTTTTCCCCCTAGAGTTCTAAAGCCATTATTCACATGTCTATGTCCTTCGTAGACTAGTAGGAGTCGGTGTGATTACTGCTATCCTCGCATGCTGATTCCATGATTGGTTGAACACAACCAAAACAAATGCAGCAAAAACACTTGCTGTGGTTCTTTTAAGATCAGCTTTCTGGGCTTCTTGTACTTACCCTGGTGCCACTGCAGGAGGGATCACCAGTATAAACTTCAGTGTAGCTTTGTGTAAAGCTTCAGCCAGGTGAATAAGCATGTGAACGAGTTCTCTGAAAGAAAAAACAATATTTCACTACAGGGAAACACCACAAGCAAATATATTTTCAACACACACACAGGCAATGTTAAACTCCAGAAGCCTGAAAGATCTGCTCCAGTAAAAGAGACAGCAGTAAATAAAAAATGGTGGGAGACTGGAGAAGTTCCTGTTGAAGCTGTCAGCTTTCATTGTACTCAGAACTTAAAGTCATGCTGAAATGCAGAGATACTTTCATTAGGTATATATTTCATGTGTTATTTGTTATAGCCTTTTATTTAGTCATAACAAGAAATAAACTATGACACTTGGGGTAACATTAGACAAGACTGAGTAAGGAGCCAATTGTATATATATATATATATATATATATATATATACACACACACATATATAGCTCCCCCTTTTTTTACATATAATATTTTCTCTAATGAACGACATTCCTAATGGGTACATATTTAATTTTAATTTCATTTTTTAATTTTTAGGTTTACAGTAGAACTAAATGCAGCTCTCTAATTTTAAAAAAGAAAAGATTCAAAAAACAGATCCTATTAATGAATAGCAAAGCAAGTTGTTTCAATAGACCTCTTTTAAAATTGAACAAAAGTGGCTCTTCAGGAACATTGTAAGTAAATTCTTCAGCTCTCTCCAATCATTCTTACTGAACTCAATTTCTTTTACAGGAGGAAAACCAGCTGTTTGCTGTGCTACTACATAGTAAATGATGGCAGATAAAGACCTGTACGGTCCCATCCAGTCTGCTAGTGGAACCTACAGCTATTGTGCAGTGCTGGGGTAAACAATTGTTGTGATATCTCACCTTTTTAATCTATGTTATATTTTTGTTGTTTTATCAACTGAGATTGAGATTTTTATTATTACACTTTATTATATGTACTATTCCAGTCTATTTTTTATAATTTAGTATTTATTATTATTATTTTATTTATGAATGTTTATATTTGTTTTTCGATCCCTAACACAGGAACTCTAGCTGAACCCCAGCCAGTTGGCTCATCATCACAATAAAGTTACCCTTGGCGATCACTGGATTGTTTTTCTATCATTCTTTCTGACCACCTCTATTTTTGTTCCACTTGCAGTTTGTCAGCATTTCCACATGTAAAGTGGAAAAAAAATCAGTATTTACATGTGTATCACCTTGAGTGAAACTTTTTTTTATCTGTTTCTTGTTTGTTTTAAATAAAATGATAGTTCCCACAATTTACGATGGCATATACATGTCTATTTCTGTACATCCTCATATGTATTGACAAAAGATACCTTCTTCACTGAGCGTTTTGTAAAATGCCCATGAAATTTCAGCATCCTCATTTGGATGTCCCTTTTCTAGCACAGACATCCCATGGAACATGGAGCTTCATTTTGATAGAACACATTCCCAAGTTGTGAATTTTTTTTAATAAACTTGTTTTGTTACGCAGCAGAAAATGTTATCTAATTTAGTGGTCGTTTTACTAAGCTGCAGGAAAATGGGCCCTGCGGTAGCGGCAGGGGCCGTTTTCCCTTCGCACCAAGGCCATTTTTAACCCAAGCGGGTAAAAAGCCTCTAAAAAATTGCCATTTGGTAGAATTACTCTTACTGTGTGGCAGTATGGGGGGAGCACTTACTGCCACCCATTAAGGCGCTGGTAAGGGCTCCCGCGGTAACCAGGTAGGGCACGGCGATGCCCGATTATTGCCGAGTTAGCGCCTTGCTATAAACTAAAACCTTTTTTCTGGCACAATAGAAATGGCGCATGCTTGAGCCAGAACTACTGCTGGCAGTTACGTTGGGCTTACCGATGCTTTGTAAAAGGACCCCTTAATGCTTTCATTTTCCGCATATGTATATATCAGGGAGTTTAGGATATGATCTATAGTTAGGTGGGTCTAGAAACATGCACTGGAAAATCTTCCTCACCCAGTGCACTGGAAATTGATGATGGTGCAACTGGCATCAATTCCAATATTCCTCTGAGAGTCTCCAGAATTTGATGCACATCTGCCTGCATCCCGTCCAGTACTGTTTGTGGCAATGCACTGATCCTAATCAAACAGCAGCCACCCACTTCTTTCTGTTCAATTTCTCCGCCAAAGCTACTGGTGAGCAGGATGAGAAATGACATTCTCTTGGGTCAATTGAGTATCGGCAGAAATGATCTGGACCCTCTGGAGGCTACTGCAATCTCCTTGGAGAGTGAGCTGCTCTCTCTGTGAGGAACAACCTGCTATTCAAAATCTGATAGAAGAGAAGCTTACAATACACAACTACGCAAGATCTCTTTACGCATTGTAAGCTCGCGCCTCCTTAACTCATCCGTCGCAGCTCCAAAAATCACAAACAAATTCAGGTACAGTTCAATTAAAAAAAAAACACAAAGAAAACTGTTCAGGGGATAGGAAGAGTCTCTCTCGTTTGGTCTGGCTTTTTATTCAAGTCCCAGCCCCCCAACACTTTTACTCTCTTCAAGCCGGGCGCTACACAGCCCTGGCTTCAGCAGCTACTTCCCCTCTAGCTCTTAGAAGAGGAAAATTTGCCACCAAAACAAATCAATACTCCAGTCCCGTGTTTCTCGGCTGCTTCCCCTCTCCCTCTCATGGAGAGTTGTAGCAAAAAAAAACACCCCCCCACATTAAACTTCTGGCCTGTTCTCTCTTCACAGGTAAGTGGCTCTTGTGAAACAAAAAACCATGAGCCGCAGCCCAGTCCTTCTTTAGCTTTTCAAACAAGTAACAAGTCCTTCACGCCGTATCTCTCTCTCTCTCTCTCTCTCTCTGGCTCTGCGCGGGAACAAAGCCAAGGGCCTCCACCCTCTTGGTCAGTCACACTCTCACCTGACCTCCTCCCGCATGGACCCACTTTGGCATCCGTTATCTCCCGGGCTTTCGCTGAGCCAGCGCTGAAAAGTCCATCGGCTCTTCCTGGACGTTCTCTGGTTCAGTCAGTTCCATAGGGCATGGGTCCGCCTCCTCCTCCCCCTTTTCAGGAGCCCAGTCCATATTCTCTTCACCCCGCCCTTCCCTCAGCTGCCTCCCCTTTTCTTCATTAAGGATCTTTTGTATCTTTTCTTTCTCCGCCCACTTGTCCCACCACCTCCTCCACCAGGTTGGAGACTCGGCCTTACTCCTTTCCCTGCAGCCCTCCTCTGGTGACTCCCGGGAATGCACGTACCCTCTCCTACCACTGGGTTCCTTTAGTGCATGTTGGGATTTGTAGTCTCTTTCTCTTCTTTTCTCTTCTTGTCCCCTAGACCGTTCCACCTCCTCTTTACAGCATACATGTACACCCCCCTTAAAACTGAAATTCAAATGTGTTTCAAAACCAAGCAAGCTCGCCTGAGAAGAAAAGCAGCTGTTCAGCAATGGACAGAAGAGCAGAGCTGGAGGAAGCTCCGGATCCTCCCCAGTCTCTAAGGGGGTCCCGGAGCCAGAGTTTTCTCTCTCCTGCTCCTGTCAAGATGTGATCACTTGGGTCCCATCAGGTGCAGGAGAGAGAGAGACCCCGGTGCCGGCCCCAGGGAATTTTGCCTCCCGGCGGCCCCCTTTGTCAATGCAAGTGTATCAAATTTTTCAGGTGGAAATTCCTTCTCCATATACCCCTTTCCAGTTCCGAAGGCCTCTGAAGGGCATCCTCTGGCACATGTCACACTCAAGAAAGACATGCAGGAGTGAGGACGCTTGCTCCATGAACTGGTAAGACATCATGAAGAAGTCCCACTTTAATTCTCAGAGCCCGGATCTCTATTCTGGATCTTGATCGACTCTCATGCTCGAACTGAAAGGATATGTTGGATGGAGAGTGCGGAGTCACTGTCTAGCTGCATTACCTTTTTTTTTTTAACATTCTCCTCTAGAACTTTCTCACATAAAGCAGAAAGTATTGTTCTATCAATGATTACACTACATTACAGTTAATGCTTGTAGGCCACGCATACCATAAAATAGTTCAGCGCAACAAAAGAAATAAGGGAGGACAAACTCCTGAGCTCACATAAAATACAAAACAGAACTTACACAATCAATATTTTTCAAATTTTAAAAACAGCCAAGTTTTTAGCAGTTTACGAAAGGTCCTCTAATTGAATTCATATAATGAATAAAAGCTAGAAGTTCCACCATTTTGTAGCCTGATACATAAACCCTAGCAAAAGTATAGTTTGCGGAGTAATGGTCTGACACTTATTTTGCAATATCTGAAGATGACACTTAATGGCATTACTGCAACCCACGCAAAGGCAGAAAAGCAGCCTCATACCATGATATCTCCACTATGATGCTTGGCAGTCAGAATTAGTTTCTTACTTTGGAAGGCAGTGTTTGAGTTTTGCCAAACTAAACATTTGTCATTGCTGTTTGATGTCATTGAGTTCTATGTTATGTTCTTAAGCCATAGGATGTGGTGTCAACGGTTAAAAAGGTTTTGGACACATTCCTGCAGGAAAAGTCCATAGGCTGCTATTCAGATAGACATGGGGTAAGCCACTGCTTGTCCTGGGATCAGTAGCATGAATCTTGCCACTATTTGGGATTCTATTAGGTACTTGTGATCTGAATTGGCCACTGATGGAAGCAGGATACCGGACTAGATGGACCATTGGTCTGATCCAGTATGGCTTTTCTTATTTTCCCAGTAAGCATCAAACACATTGGCATAGTAATATAAGTATGTATATTTTAAGCAGGAAGTTCAATTCTACTTTACTCAAGGACCATACATTACATTTGATCTTAGCTAAAATAGAGGCTGAAAAGCAAGATATTTTAATGAGGTGCCTGTTTATCATCTGTAAAAAAAGCATGATGTTTACATGGGAGAAGCAAAATATACATATATAGATGCATATTGTAGAATGAATGTCCAAATCAGAATTGAGATCTCCAGCTTGAGCTAAGTCAAGTTCTACTAATATTCTAGAACAGGATCAGATTATGTAAAGGCTTTTCTAATATAATACAGCCAGAGATGGGCATGTATGCACCAGTTACAAGCGGTGGGGAAATCAATTTTACAAGCATCAATATCTATAACATGAAAGGGTGGGGTGGGGGGGTCAACCAGTTTAGAAACATAGACGTCCATGTCTACTAAAGTTGTCACAGTGCCCCATATTCTTTGCCAGTACTGCTGGGGGGGGGGGGGGGTAGCAGCACAAAACACAGTGGGGTATTAATGGGGAAACCACTTCAAGTCCCTCCAGTGTGGCACTGAGCAAAATGAAGAACTATTCTCTATCTAGATGTTCCCAGGAACAGATGTAAATCCATTAATTTCCAAGAACATACATGGCAAACAACAGAGAGGCTCCTTAGATCTGTAGCAGAAGTGATGCAAAAAACAAACAGACAAACAAAAAAAAAAAAAACAGATTCAAGGCATACTGCACCAAACAAAATCTCTTCATTAAAACAATAACCCAGCGTGGTCCACGTTTCACCCACTCATGGGATGCTTCAGGAGTACAATACTAAAAACAATAATAATAAAAAAATAATATAAATCAGTCAAAATAGATATAAAATTTCAATACATAGTACAAGCATAAAAAGTTGTGTGGGATCTAGGAATAACATACAGTGAAGGGCTACTAAAATGATAGTGGGGATGGGACGACTTCCCTATGAAGAAAGACTAAGGAGGCTAGGGCATTTCAGCTTGGAGAAGAGACAGCTGAGGGGAGATATGATACAGGTATGTAAAATAATGAGTGGAGTGGAACAGGTGGATGTGAAGCGTCTGTTCATGCTTTCCAAAAATACTAGGACTAGGGGGCATGCGATGAAGCTACAATGTAGTAAATTTAAAACAAATTGGAGAAAATGTTTCTTCACCCAATGCATAATTAAACTCTGGAATTTGTTGCCAGAGAACGTGGTGAAGGCGGTTAGCTTAGCAAAGTTTAAAAAGGGGTTAGACGGTTTCATAAAGAACAAGTCCATAAACCACTACTAAATGGACTTGGGAAAAATCCACAATTCCAGGAATAACATGTATAGAATGTTTATACGTTTGGGAAGCTCGCCAGGTGCCCTTGGCCTGGATTGGCCGCTGTTGTGGACAGGATGCTGGGCTCGATGGACCCTTGGTCTTTTCCCAGTGTGGCATTACTTATGTACACCATACAGCAAAGGTAACACAGAAATGTAAACTAGACAATGTTCACTGGAGTAAAACTTAATTCAAACACACCCAAGCCTCAACATGAATCATGTTTTAGCCTATGTGGCTAGCATCAGGAGCTTTCTATAGGATGTTTAAACCCTTCTATCTTCCAAGCATCGCCAATCAAACCATAAAAATAAACTTGACGTAGTTCAAAAGAAATGAATGTCATGCAACACAGCCAAACAGACCACAGCTCACAGTAGTAGGTGCAGAAACCAGTCTCTCCACTGAAGTGACCTATTTCACAGATATATAGCTGTTCACTCCTGGTCAGTATTCCGATCCTTGGGGCAGTGTGGACCTCATTGAGTCCCTTTGTGGAGGTTCTCTCATAGCTGCCTGAGGAAGGGCAGCAGGACCAGTCCTTCAAAATACCTAAGAAGCGAACTCCCCTCCCATCCCACCCCTTCCAGTGAACATCGTCTAGTTTCCAGTTCTGTGACACCTTCGCTGTGTGGTGTGTGTTTGAGACTGCAAGAGTGTTTTGTTTTGCTTTGGTTGTTCTGTTGTACCACTGGACCCAGGAATAACATCATGTGCAATATCAATAATGATAGAACCACCAAATAAAAGTACAAACATATAATCATGCAATCAGAAATATAAATAATCATCAGCAATATCAAAAACATAAGGACAAGTCTGCATGGTGCATTAATTATTTCATTAAATGCTTAATGAGTGTATCATGTGAACACTGTCATTAATTATAAAAACAGGCATCAATAGTGCATACAGGAGCGTGTCATACATGTATGTCAAACATCAGTCCAAAGTGCTTAAACACAATCTTGTTTTAAAATTTTTTTTTTAAATAACGTACCCAGAAGTGGGAAGACTAAAGGATTCTAAATCTCACACAATCTTGTAAAAAAAAAATTTAACATATCCATTAAATCGCAGGAGGATTGTGAAAAATTACAAGAGGACCTTACAAGACTGGGAGACTGGGCGTCTAAATGGCAGATGATGTTTAATGTGAGCAAGTGCAAAGTGATGCATGTGGGAAAAAGGAACCTGAATTATAGCTACGTCATGCAAGGTTCCACGTTAGAAGTCACGGACTAAGAAAGGGATCTAGGTGTCGTTGATGATACGTTGAAACCTTCTGCTCAGTGTGCTGCTGTGGCTAAGAAAGCAAATAGATTGTTAGGTATTATTATGGTCGCCATATCTCAAAAAAGATATAGTGGAATTAGAAAAGATGCAAAGAAGGGCGCCGAAAATGATAAAGGGGATGGGAAGACTTCCCTATGAGGAAAGGCTAAAGCGGCTAGGGCTCTTCAGCTTGGAGAAAAGGCGGCTGAGGGGAGATATGATAGAGGTCTATAAAATAATGAGTGGAGTTGAATGGGTAGATGTGAAGCGTCTGTTCACGCTTTCCAAAAATACTAGGACTAGGGGGCATGCGATGAAGCTACAATGTAGTAAATTTAAAACAAATTGGAGAAAGTTTTTTTTCACTCAGCGTGTAATTAAACTCTGGAATTCGTTGCCAGAGAATGTGATAAAGGTGGTTAGCTTAGCGGAGTTTTAAAAAGGTTTGGACGGCTTGCTAAAGGAAAAGTCCATAGACCGTTATTAAATGGACTTGGGGAAAATCCACTATTTCTGGGATAAGCAGTATAAAATGTTTTGAACATATTTGGGATCTTGCCGGATATTTGTGACCTGGATTGGCCACTGTTAGAAACAGGATGCTGGGCTCGATGGACCTTTGGTCTTTCCCAGTATGGCAATACTTATGTACAAATATTCATGATTTCAACGTGTATATCTTGGCATTTTAAAATAGGAATTTAGACATGTATGCAATATACACATCTAAATGCAGGTTTACACGTATCAAAAGTGCGAACAGAGCTTCTAAAACAACCTCCATAATTTAAAAAACAAGAGAGTCACAATGGATCTTTGATACGTGTAAACCTGCATTTACATAGTAACATATTTTTACTATATGTTACTATGTAAATGCAGGTTTACACGTATCAAAAGTGCGAACAGAGCTTCTAAAACAACCTCCATAATTTAAAAAACAAAAGAGTCACAATGGATCTTAAAAATTGCCGCTGAAAAACCATGCGCTTAGCACGATTTTATAAACTAAGCCTAAAGTTAGTTGTAGTTTATAGAATATGCTCACGTGTCGTTCTTGCAACTAAAATTTAGCTGCACCCATTTAGGCCACATATAACTGGGCCTAAATATCAAGCGTATTCCAATGCCCATGGTCACACCCCCTTTTTGGCTGCTTGCATTAGAATTATGTGCACCGTTATAGAATACGCCTATAAAATTGTGAATGTAAATTCTAATTAAAGCCAATTAATGTCGCTAATTGGTTGTACCAATTATCAGCGCTGATTGATTTAAGTTGTGTGTGCAATTTGGCCATGTGGCCAAACAAGCATGCACAAATTAGGCCCCATTTATAGAATTTGGGGGAATGTGACCAAAAAATTGCCAGAGTACTTTCAAAATTAAAAGTGAAAAGGATCACATATATATGCTGTGAACAAATCAGAAACTACTAAGCTATACTGTATATATTGCTGGGACCATCTGATAACTGTGTTCCAATAGTCTTCAATATACAGAGACTATACAGGAGCTTTTTGAAAACTTTCAGGGTCAACTGAAAGTTGGATTTTTTAGATTGGTTTGTGAACAAACCAGAGCATAATCACCTGATCAAATCAGCAAAGCATCTAATCATGGTTCCACTGTCCACTTAAATTTCATTTTGTCATTTTTTTTCAATATAATGTTTTAATATTATAATAATGTGGCCTCTACAAGTTCTTCTTAAACATGTTCCACAATAATGATTAATGTACACTGAGTTAGATATGGATTGTACTGTACATACTGCGTATTTCTTCCCAAGGGAAACATTTCACAACCTGGTACAATCAATGGTACTAAGCCATGCAGACTACTGCAATGGAATCTATGCGGGATGTAAAGAACAAATCTTAAAGAAACTTCAGACCGCTCAAAACACGGCAGCTAGGCTTATCTTCGGAAAAACGCTATTTGAAAGCACAAATCCCCTCCGTGACAAACTACACTGGCTCACAATCAAAGAACGTATTGCTTTCAAAATCTGCACTCTGGTTCACAAAATTATCTATGGTGAAGCCCTGGGATAAATGACAAACCTGATCGACTTACCAACTAGAAACACATCCAAATCAACACGAACTTACCTAAATCTGCACTACCCAAGCTGCAAAGGACTCAAATACAAATCAACCTATGCATCCAGTTTTTCCTACATTAGCACACAACTGTGGAACGCACTACCAAAAGCCCTGAAAACCACGTACGATCACATAACTTCAGGAAAACACTAAAAACCAAACTGTTTAAAAAGGCATACCCTGCAAATCCAACATAAATGCCTGATATTTTAGTTGCCCTTCGCTGCACTAAAATGACAGCAGGGATGAGACGACTTCCCTATGAAGAAAGACTAAGGAGGCTAGGGCTTTTCAGCTTGGAGAAGAGACAGCTGAGAGGAGACATGATAGAAGTATATAAAATAATGAGTGGAGTGGAACAGGTGGATGTGAAGCGTCTGTTCACGCTTTCCAAAAATACTAGGACTAGGGGGCATGCGATGAAACTACAGTGTAGTAAATTTAAAACAAATCGGAGAAAATTTTTCTTCACCCAACGCGTAATTAAACTCTGGAATTTGTTGCCGGAGAATGTGGTGGAGACGGTTAGGTTGGCAGAGTTTAAAAGGGGGTTAGACAAGTCCATAAACCGCTACTAAACGGACTTGGGAAAAATCCATAATTCTAGGAATAACATGCATAGAATGTTTGTACGTTTGGGAAGCTTGCCAGGTGCCCTTGGCCTGGATTGGCCGCTGTCGTGGACAGGATGCTGGGCTCAATGGACCCTTGGTCTTTTCCCAGTGTGGCATTACTTATGTACTTATATCTGCAACACAACAAAACTAAAGTACGTAATGGACATAACACAACTCTTCCGTTATATGATGCCCTAATGTGGCTGTGCCACATGAACTTTATCTTACCACAACATCACTTTGTATTTGTTCACACCGGAATCTGCAAACGCCTCTCCGGTACTATGCAAGCCACATTGAGCCTACAAATAGGTGGGAAAATGTGGGATACAAATGTAACAAATAAATAAATGAAAAAAACTTTGGTAATATTTTGAAATAATGCTTTTAGTTTCATAGGCTTTTCAGAATATATTGTTATAATACCTTTATTTTGGACATAAGATAAAGGCAATAAACTCAGCAAAAGAAACCCCTCTCCTTCTGGACATTTTGATGATTGAAAAGCTTGAGGCCCCCTGCCCTATAAGTAACAGTGCCGTTTGTTAGTTATATCTATTCAATTGCTTACCACTCACTATTGCTGGTCTAAAACTATTTTTCATTTTAAGATTAGTAAGTATACTGCTCCCTTGCAACAAATACATGTAAATCAGAAATAGAAAATGAAATAGTTGGGAACATAAGGCAAGATAAACTTGTCAGGCCACTTAAAGAACTGCCCTTTCGTGCTTGGGTTAATGCCTGGAAATTGTAATGAGCTATAGCAAATTTGTGCTGAGCAGATGATTTTTTCAAGTGAAAGGTGGAAGCTCCAGCAGCTCTACTTGCTCCTATCTCCATTAATAAGATGCCTGAAGGTCATAGACTACATTGGGCACTGAGCTGTCACCCTAGCAGTAACAGTATGAAGAGAGTGCCACCTGCTGGCAGGCTTCTGACCCATAAGGACAGGAAGAAAAGCAGTATCACAAAAAGTGCCATACATTGCTTACCTTAAAAATTCAAAACAAAATGGCTTAAATGAATACAGTAGGTGGGTAACGATGATCCTTTTCTGCAGCTAATTGGTGCTTAGAGACACAAGTGTCCTGCACTAGTAAAAATCTTTCCATGGACAGTTCCCACTCATCTCTATTAGAGTCCATTTACCACACACAGGATTGTTGACACCCATGGTGATCTCAAAATATAGAATACCAAGTATATATGACCCATAAAATCCCACACAAAATACTAATTATACCTGTAAAATAACAATTTGATTTTATACAATTATTACTGTCATCTGAAAATGGTTTTGGATAATGTGGTGTATAAATGTAAATAAATACATTTTGAGGGTACATCACAAAAACAGTAGTAATGAAATGCATTTCGGGGACAATTTTTAACAGGACAGCTAAGTAAAAGTTAGAAAAAGACGCCTATTTTCAGCTGATTTGATAAGGACAGCACAAGCAGCCCCAATAGCACAGCAATGCCCACAAATTTACACCTGCTTCAAATCTGCATCACAACTCTATCTCTGCTCTGCCCAAACCACACACCCAGAAGACACTCCTTGTGCATCTATTTTTTAGTCACAACATTTTGTAATTTATAAACATACTTTTTATGTGGAAAAAAGCTCTATAAAATGACCCCTTTAGGGGGCAATTCTATAGCATTAATTATATAGAGAGACACAAGGTTTCCAATGGGAAGTGTGAAGAAACAAAGAACCACAAGGTTCCCTCTCCTTAGAACTCTCCACCACTTTAATCAGACAGCCCAATGGAACACCAGCTCTGCACACTAAGATCACCCAAAGCAGGCACACTGGCTGAATCCTGTAACAACCTGCTGTTTCAACGCCACACGGAGACCAGAAAGATCTACTAAGAGGACCCCCCAACCAGTACACCAACTCCGCTACATCTCATCAGAATCAGAAGCCCGAACACATTCATGCCCACAGAATGAAGGGCTAAGAAAGGAAGGAAGGCATCATGAAGCCAACCGAACTTCAGCTTAACACAGGCTCTCCACTGACTTGTCTTTATAACATAGGCAACAGCTTATCTGGACTGTACCAATAACAATTAATACGAGCATTCTGCACTCGCTCCCCAGCCCAGTCACATGCCACGATCTGGAGCGGATGCTGCTGTGCGACCATAACAGGCAGGCATCTGCGACTTTGCAGACCACAGTAAGGACCAGGATGGTGCAACAGCACTGCCAGAGAGAGCAGGTTTGAAGAACAGAGATAGGAATTCTACAGAGGAAACTACACCAAACTGACTCTTGACCACTATAACACTGTCCAAACCCAACAAGGTACAGCGAGCATCTCACCTCCCCCTCCGAACTCTGGTGGCATCCCCCTATTGTGACAGAACCGCATCCACCACTACTCTCTAGCAGCATGAACCCACTGAGAGCAACTAAAGTTACCAAATACTAACCCGCCTGGCCTCTCTGACTGACTTTTGTACAGTTGTAAACCGCAAACCCCCCCCCTTCCATGCACCAAATTCTCAAAAACAACCTTTGAACACACCTGATAGAGGAAAACAAAACTTACAGTCCCCCATCATTCCCACATCCACCCCCCCAAAAAAAAAAAAACTGGAGCGGAAGCCGATGCATGATCTGGACAGGCACCCACAATCCTTGCTGACCAAAACAAAGACCACGGCGTTACAACAAGGCCAGCGTAAACAGGTCTGCGGAACAGAGCAAGAAATCCTGCAGAGAAATCCAGAACTCATGGCCTGGAACCTACATCAAACCGAAAAAAAGCAACAAAGCAACTGTGACCTGATACTAGCAAAATGCACACCACAAGACTCCTAGTACGTCTTTTTATCCTAACCCTGTGTTGATCACTGATGTTTGCTACAGATACCAGCTACTTTTGTAGTGGGTAATAACACCTCCCTTTTCCTGTCTTTTGGCCTCTGTCTTGTCTTTCTGAGAGAATAGCATAAGCCACGCAGCTATTACACCTGTTACCAAACACAGGAGCTCTCACACCAAGAGACAACAACAAAATACCAATGCTTTACATTTCAAGCCACACAACAAAACACAACACCTTCAAACATGCGGATTAAGCCAACCACATACATAGCCAAAGAGACACACCCAACAACAACCCAAACACAACGAACAGCAAAGAAGGGAACCAACAAAACAGAAATCTAACCAAATGTCTACTGAAAATCAAACAAACCACAACAAAAGAAGACCCCTATCTTCCAATACCGGTGTGATACATCAATGCCAGATCGTCAGTCAACAAGACCGAATTGATGAAAGACTGGATATCAGACAAGGACCTCAGACTGGTATTTCTTAACGAAACTTGGATACAAAACAAAGAAGACCCTATAATCCTTGACCTTTGCCCTCCAGGTTACAAAATCCTACACTGGACCAGAAAAGGGAAAAAAGTTGGAGGTATTGCATTAATTTACAAATCCTTCTTCACAGCAGAATCCATCAAAGAATCCATAGCACCGCAGCTGGAAATCACCTCAATCAAAATAAGAGACAATACCTTACACAACCATCTGTGCTGTACACTATTATATAGGCCACCAGCTACCTGGAAAGCGACTCAACCCAACTTCATGGACTTCAACTCAAACACATGCTTAGCTAATCCTAACACACTGATAATAGGTGACATCAACTTACACCTAGAAGACCAGAGTAAGATAAATACTAAAGACTGCACTGACTTCCTTAAACTCTGAGAATTCCAGAGACCATCAATGCCCTCAACACATGCTAAGGGCCACACACTGGACCTTCTAACATATAGATTTTCACCAAAACAAGAATTCACAATACACAATCTAAGATGGACAGAAACCCCCTGGTCAGATTACTTCAGATTAAACATGATCCTCTACTGGAAAGAGCGAGGGACTTAAACCCAATATATACACGTACCACTTATAAATCACGACCGAAAACTGATGCAATTAAATTCTGGTCCACAATGTACTAAAAGCAATGGTCCCCACATACGGACTCTTTTAGATTTCCTAAAAGAGTGGGACAACAGAAGCACTATCGTACTGGATGAAATAACCCCAGATCAACCAAACTAACACAAAAAAGAAAAACACTGCCATGGTACAATAAGGAACTGAAAGAACTCAAAGCTCAATGCAGAAGGCATAAATGAGTATGGAGAAAAAAACCACATGGATGGAAGCACGGAATTAATACAAGAACAAAATACGACAGCCAAAAAAGAATTTCTACAAAGAACTAGTAGGGTCAGACTACAAAGACACAAAGAAACTTTACAAGCTTACAGACAACCTCTTAACCACCAAATTTCTGATAATACCAAATGATGAGTCCCCAACAGCACATGAATTGGCCAGACACTTCTCTTCGAAGAGAAGATCCTCAACCTACAAAACAGCCTACCACAGGACAACACAAACTTAGAAACTTTAATAGATGAACTAAACAATTCCCTACACTACCACTAGACAGGACATGGACAACTTTCGCTCAACTCACCACCACAACAGTAGCACAAGCGATAAGAAAAATTTCCACCACATGCTGCATACTGGACACATGCACCAATTATATTATGAAAACACCCCCTACCCACTTCATCAACCAACTCACCACACACTTAAACGTCATGTTTTGAGAAGGCCTATTGCTCACCCCAAAACCAAAGGACATCAAGAAAAACATTAAAGATACATCGAATTACAGACCAATAGCATCCATACCACTAATGACCAAAATAATAGAAGGCATTGTAGCCAATCAACTACCAGACTTCATGAACAAATTTGCCATACTACATGAATCACAATCAGGATTTAGATCCCCTCACAGCACGGAAACGGTCCTGACTACACTCCTACCTAAATTCAAACAACATATCTCGGCAGGCAAAAACATCCTACATAAGTACATAAGTACATAAGTAGTGCCATACTGGGAAAGACTACTACTACTACTACTATTTAACATTTCTAGAGCGCTACAAAGTGTACGCAGCGCTGTACAAACACAGAAGAAAGACAGTCCCTGCTCAAAGAGCTTACAATCTAATAGACAAAAAGTAAAGCATTTAAATTTAAAATATTTAAGCAGTCAAGCACAAGAGAACAGTCACAGAAGGACAGAAGATGTTGAAGGGTGGTCAGTGTGATTAGGTGTAACTCTGGTTGGAGTAGTGGGAGAAGGTGATAGAAGAATAGAAATGGGTGAGGTAAAGTAATGAGTGGGTTGATAGGGAGGTTATATAAGACATGTCACTCTAGGGGTGGGTGGGTAGAGGGGTAGGGTGGGTAGGATTAAGTCTAAAGCAGGAGAAGGTATTCTCTGCAGCCTATCTGTGAGATGGAAAATGCTCTCTGAAGCTGCTGCTATAAGTTGTTAGTTTTCTCTCCCTGAAAGAGATCCAAGCCACACCCACGAAGTTCAAACTGTCAGTGGGGAGGGTGAGGGGAGGAAATGGCAGTGCTTGATGAAAAAGAGAGCTCAGTTTGATAGGAGATATACTATAGGATGTCATTCTGAGGCCAGGCTAAGTCTAAAGCAGGAGAAGGTATTCTCTGCAGCCTATCTGTGAGATGGAAAATGCTCTCTGAAGCTGCTGCTATAAGTTGTTAGTTTTCTCTCCCTGAAAGAGATCCAAGCCACACCCACGAAGTTCAAACTGTCAGTGGGGACGGTGAGGGGAGGAAATGGCAGTGCTTGATGAAAAAGAGAGCTCAGTTTGATAGGAGATATACTATAGGATGTCATTCTGAGGCCAGGCTAAGTCTAAAGCAGGAGAAGGTATTCTCTGCAGCCTATCTGTGAGATGGAAAATGCTCTCTGAAGCTGCTGCTATAAGTTGTTAGTTTTCTCCCCCTGAAAGAGATCCAAGCCACACCCACGAAGTTCAAACTGTCAGTGGGGACGGTGAGGGGAGGAAATGGCAGTGCTTGATGAAAAAGAGGGCTCAGTTTGATAGGAGATATACTATAGGATGTCATTCTGAGGCCAGGCTAAGTCTAAAGCAGGAGAAGGTATTCTCTGCAGCCTATCTGTGAGATGGAAAATGCTCTCTGAAGCTGCTGCTATAAGTTGTTAGTTTTCTCCCCCTGAAAGAGATCCAAGCCACACCCACGAAGTTCAAACTGTCAGTGGGGACGGTGAGGGGAGGAAATGGCAGTGCTTGATGAAAAAGAGAGCTCAGTTTGATAGGAGATATACTATAGGATGTCATTCTGAGGCCAGGCTAAGTCTAAAGCAGGAGAAGGTATTCTCTGCAGCCTATCTGTGAGATGGAAAATGCTCTCTGAAGGTCCATCTAGCCCAGCATCCTGTCACCGACAGTGGCCAATCCAGGTCAAGGGCACATGGCACGCTCCCCAAACGTAAAAACATTCCAGACAAGTTATACCTAAAAATGCGGAATTTTTCCAAGTCCATTTAATAGCGGTCTATGGACTTGTCCTTTAGGAATCTATCTAACCCCTTTTTAAACTCCGTCAAGCTAACCGCCCGTACCACGTTCTCCGGCAACGAATTCCAGAGTCTAATTACACGTTGGGTGAAGAAAAATTTTCTCCGATTCGTTTTAAATTTACCACACTGTAGCTTCAACTCATGCCCTCTAGTCCTAGTATTTTTGGATCCTACTACAGTTTGACATGTCTAGTGCATGTGACATGGCTGATCACACTATCTTACAAAGAGTAATGGATAGAACAGGAATCAGAGGAAAAGTGATAGAATGGTTCAGGGGATTTCTGATCTCCAGATTGTAGCAAGTAAAGACAAATTCAACGATCTCTAACCCATGGGAAGTGGAATGTGGAGTCTCCCAAGGCTCCCCACTATCACCAAACTCTTCAAGGTTATGATGGCCCCACTAGCACAATCACTATCCAAAGGGTTTCAACCCCTTCATCTATGCAGATGATATAACAATCTTTATTCCCTTCAAAAACGATCCATCTGAAATCACTACCAAAATCACAAACATCTCATGGAATTATAGGTATCAGCCTTCAAACTGAAACTGAACAGAGAAAAAAAAAAAACAATACCCGATACATCACATCACCATACAATACCAAACGATTCACCACTATAAATGCCAGGGGAACAAACCTCCTCATAGCAGAAGACCTAAAGATCCCAAGAATAATAATAGATCGTGAGCTATCCCTTGACAAACAAGTAGCAACTACCACAAAGAAGATGTTCCACACAATGTGGAAACTCAAGAGAATAAAATACTACTTCCCAAGGGAAATCTTCCGCACATTAGTACAAACCATAGTCCTAGCCCATGCAAACTAATTCAATGTATGCAGTTTGCAAGGAATAAACCCTCAAAAACCTACAGACAGCACAAAACCCAGTGGCAACACTCCTCTATGGCAAACCGCCTCGAAAGTGCAAAACTACAATGGCTACCCCCATCAAAGCAAGAATATCCTTCAAGATCTGCACACTTGAGCTACAGAATAATATTCAGCTTTTCACCAGAATACATGATCAATTTAATAAACCTACCACTGCAAAACACTTCCAAGAACGCAGGTCATATCTTACCCTCCTCTTCCCCAGCTGACAAGGACTGAAATACAAAACATACACACACAACCTGCTTCACTTACATCTGCACCAAACTCTGCAACAATCTACCTAAAGATCTAAAGTCCATAAACAACTATCTACAATTCAGAAAAACCCCAAATCCCACTTTTTTTTAGATTCTCCTATCCCAACAAATGTTTGCAGTAGAGACCTGCACAGGAATGGGGTTTGCGGGAATCCCGCAGGGATGAAAGCAGTTCCACAGGGTTCCTGCAGGAACGGAAGAAGTCCCTGCGGGATTCCCGTGGGGATGGAAACAATTCCTACGGGGTTCCCGTGGAAGTAGAAGCTGCACCTGCGCCAGCCTCTCATCTACTGAGTACCAAGTTCTTTGAGTGCTGTCTCCTCCTACTCCTCCTTGCTTTAACAGCACAAATGTGGAAAGTCTTCCATTAAGAAGGTGGTAGAGACACAAATGATGACGGAATTCAAATAGGCGTGGGATGAACACAGATCTCTAATTAGAAAATGGAAGTTATAAAAAATACTAATCTTAAAAGGCTGCATGTGTGTGGATGTGTTGAATGGCGCTTAGATGGCGACTCTGGCTGTGATGAACTAGAGCCGATACCAGCAGACTTATATGGTCTGTGTTTCATATATGGCAATCTGGTTTAGGATGGGCTGGAAAGGGCTTAGACAGCAATTTCATTGGCTGGAACATGAGGACAGTGCTGGACAGACTTTTATGGTCTGTGTTCCACAAATGAGAAGACAAATAGACTGGAGTGGGCTTCGACAGCAACTCCAGCAATTGGAACATAAGGATAGGGCCGGATAGACTTCTATGGTCTATGTCCCAGAAACACCAAAGAAAGACCATAATCAAGTATTAAAAAAACACACACTGGATGAACCATTCAGGTCTTTATTTGCCATCACTTATTATGTTACTGTTAATACTCTTTGCTCCTGGGCTGATGCGCAGATCTCAGCTCTGACACAGGCACAGGCACCTGATCTACTGGTGCATGCATGTGGCAACTTCTCAGCACACAGTGCCAGGGAATCAGAGATAAATCTTACATGTGCACACCAGAGTGTTCCAAGTGCCATCTTCCATTCCTTCCTTGCCTGCAGTGCTGTGGCTCAAATCCAGAGAGAGACAGAGAGCTGTCTGGAGGATAGGTGAGGATGGGTAAGATTCCAGTAGGGACGGGCGGTGATGGGTAAGATTTCTGTCCCCCGTGCAACTCTCTAGTTCGTAGTTCAAGCAAACAACCTACTAGCATCTCACAAACATGAACCTGACCTAATCAGAACCTGTTCCATCACTATACAAGATCCTATGCCATCTATCTATCACAAATCTCATGGCACTAATCTACCTTCAACATACACCCAACTTTCCTAAGTAGCCTGTAATGTCGACTTGAACCTTACTCTGTAACCTGTTTTCCTATATAACCTGTAAACCACATTGAACCTACTCAAGGTGGGAAAATGTGGGGTACAAATACAATAAATAAAATAAACAAGGTAACTTGGAGGAGTCCGTTCTATAAAGGAATGCAGGTACCTACTTTCCTTTATAGAATACTAGGCTAACTGGGTATTAACTCCTAGCATTTAGACCTATTGTTGGCATTATGCAGCCAGTAAGTGCCATGTTTTGAAGTCAATTCAGTATGTACAGCACTTAGTCCCCTGAAGAAACTTGAGTAAACGTGAAATGGAGAGCCCCGGTGGGTGTGAAAGTCAAAAGTTAAGTGCTTTTAAATGTATTATTTAATACTCAAATACATCACAATGAAGAAATTTTGAATGCACAATACACAAAGCAAATTATAATAAAAAGTTTTGGAAAGGAGGCTTTTTGGACCAATGAGAAAACTGGAGTTCATTGAATGCTGGCACTAAGAATTTATCACTTGCTGCCAAGCTGGGATGTTTGAGGTCTTTTTCCTCATTTTTAAAATAATTTAAATAACTAGATTGTAAATCTTATATTTAACGTTTAATGTCCAAACACTTAAGACTCTTCAGCTCTATAGATTGTTAATTCATTGGATATTTTGCTGAAGCGTTTGCCTATTTAGAGGTTTGAGCTATGTCTACTTATTCTGGCCAGGAGGACAGTAGTATATTCCTATCACTATCATTTTTCTCCTTACATGGAATTTCTATCTATAAGGATACTAAGTTATATTTTGATTCAACATCATCTTTAGCATATATAGGGTTCCCCTTCCACCATTTCTATCCACCCTATTACTGCAACATAGTTTGTATCCTGGTATAACAGTGTGCCATTGGTTAGCTTCCTTCAATCAGGTCTCAGAGATGTCTATTATCTTCTCATTTAGTGCAATATATTCTAACTCTCACATCTTATTTTTTTTAGGCTTCTAGAATTTGTATACAGACACTTCAAATAATGCAGACATCATAATAATGCATGTAAAGAGTACTTTTCAAAACTATTTACCCAGATAAATTGTTCTGGTTGAAAACTCTCCACCTCGGAGTGGCAAAAATATGTATATACATGAACTGCCACATTGTAAATACTATTAGCCACACTAGAAAAAGGCATTAGCTGGGGTCTATTTAGGTTGGGGGGAGGGGAGGAAAACAGTATGTATAGAATTGATTTAAGTTATGCTTGCTTACTTACTTTCTAATCAGCTACCCACAGAAATAACAGGTGCAAACGTACAAGGCCACTTTGTGTACGTTTACCTGTAGCTAATTTTCAAATGGAAACTATGAAAATCAGCTACAAGTGTATATGTACCTTACAACAATGTAAGCTACGCAAAACGCCTCTGGATTTAAGTAGGGCTGAACATTAATTGCACTTAACACCATGATCAACAAGATAATTATTATTGCTAATCGCGTGCTGCTTGCCTTCTGCCTCCCTCCTGCCATGCCAAAATGGCAGAGCGAGTATTATGAAACAAAAAACAATACATTGCCAGAGAATGTAGCAAATGCAGTTAGCTTAGCGGGGTTTAAAGAAGGTTTGGATGGCTTCCTATAGGAAAAGTCCATACACCATTATTAAAATGAACTTGCGGAAAATGCACTGCTTATTTCTAGAATAAGCAACAAAATGTATTGTACTGTTTGGGATCTTACCAGGTACCTTTCACTTGGATTGGCCACTGTTGGAAACAGGATGCTGGGCTTGATGGACCTCCAGTCTGTCCCAGTATAGCAATACTTATTTTGGCACAGCACGCGCTGACTAGGATCTACACCTGTTTAGGCCTTTTTTGCGGCTGCTTGTTTTATTCAGTATATTCTCTATGGTTTGTTTGGATTCAGATTCCTGATGAAGATAGAAGCTAAAACACAGACTGTGTTGAGTCCACGCTCCAGTGGAGCTCGTGTCTTTACCTGATATGCTGTCTTCAACCAAAATAATCACTGCTATATGTAAAGACTTGTGTTACTCCATTTGGTTCACCGCATTGGTCATTCCCACTCCTGCGGACTGTTTGTATTGTTCCTTTTGGGATTGTTTGGTTTTCTCTAGAAGCTCAATTCCACAAACAAAAATAAAAGCACACACATTTTCTAGGGACCTATAAAGCAGCAAGATGCTACTAACACAGCTTCATCCCAAAGCATAGATGTTATGATACAAATCCAGCATGCAAAAATATTTTGTTAGAGCCACTGAATGACACACTGCTCTCCTTCACAATAGACAGAATATAAATAACCTAAAATAATTTTAAATCATAACTAGAAATGTTGGATGGATAAAATTTTTGGATACAGCCTTAAAAGCATAACGACTCACCTACCACAAACGTTCTCTGCAGAAATCAGGAAACATGAATCATTCTTGTTCCCTTAAATCAGGGTTCTCTACCCTTTTTCTACTGGGGGTCACATTTTATACTTTGTAACATTCAGAGGGCCATAACACACATGTCCACGTGCATTCACACTCTCTTCTGAGAATCATGTGTCCCCCACTGTCACCCATTCTCTCTCACATGTACCCGCCCTCCTGCCATTGCCCATTCTCTCTCATATGTGCCCCCACTTTCACCCATTCTCTCGCTCTCATATGTTCCCCCCCCGCCTTCACCTATTCTCTCTCTCTCTCATATGTGGCCCCTCCCCTGCCTTCACCAATTCTGTGTCTTTCATATCTACATTAGCAAGTGTTGTACAACAAGAAGAGAAGCTGAGAAACAAATGGACATTACATGAGAGACAGGGCGTTTCCCAAAAACGGAAGAGTGAAGGTAAGGATCCTGATGATGAAGAGGCCCCGAATCAATGGTTCATGGTTGTAACAGGGCGAGGTGCTTGTGTGAGTGGATCAATGTTAAAAAGGAAGTCAAAGGAGTTAGCAAGAAAACTCGGTCACAACGATTTTAAAGCAACAGATGGTTGGTTGTCACGGTGGAAATGCAGGTTCAGGATAAATTTTAAGAGAGCACATAGTGAGAAAGACAGTGTCGATGTTATAAGTGCTGAACAATGGAAAGCCACAAAACTTCCACGTTTGCTTTGTAAATTTTGTACGGATGACATCTACAATGCCGATGAAACGGGGTTATTCTACCGTGCCACACCAGATGGCTCCTTGACCTATAAACACATTACACTGGCAGGCTCAAAGAAAGAGATAGATTATGTCACAGTGCTATGCTGCTCTAACATGTTGAGAACTGATACATGTAAGCTACTGGTTATTGGAAAAAGTGCAAAGCCTCAGTGTTTTAAAGGGATCAGTATGGAAAAAGTTTACCTGTTCTGTATCATGCTAACAAAAATGAATGGATGACATCTGAAATTTTTACGAACTGGTTAATGAGTTGGGACATCGAATTACAAAGGAAGTCTAGGAGGATTGTGCTAGTCCTTGATAACTGTGCAGCGCACCCACACATCAACTCTTTCAAAAATTTCCAGGTACAATTTCAGTCTCTCAACACTATGGCCATGGGAATCATAAAAATATTTGAAGACCTTATAACGTGCTAAACTGGTAAATTACATCCTCGAAGCTATTGAAGAAAATTTGCTCTCATCATCTTCAACAGCAAAGTAGGTCTGTGCAAAGACTGATCTTTTACAAGCAGTGCAGTTTACTGTTGATAGCGCTGGTGAAATGCTAGCATCACAACTATTCAGCATTGTTTTGCTCACTGTGAGTTTTAACACCTTGAATTGGACAAATAAGGTATGGCTGATAATGTTATGGAAAATGAAAATGATGTTATTGAAGAAAACCACATTGAAACTACAAAGAGTTTTCATCCATTGCCAATAATCTTCACTGTTAGAATGAAAAAGGTAGTGAGGATAAAATTATTCAGCAAATTTCAGCCAGGCATCTGAAGACATCAGAAAATCAGGAAACTGAAGAGGATGACACAACGGAGCATGAACAAGTGGCAAACAGTGTCCAATGTTCCCATAATAAGCCATATTGGAACAAATTGATTTGTTCCCATATGGGAACGTTGGGCACTAATGGGTTAAACACATTAGCTCCATGCCTGCACACAGGAATGTGCCTTCAATAGTTTAGAAAAGATGTCATATTACTACACAATCTAATGACTCCAGGTAGTGCATTCCAAATCTACGGATCAGCAAGTGAAAGTATTGAATTCTAAGTACAAACATATCTTACAGAATGTAAATCTACAGTTACCAATAATATCACGTGATCTGACCTCAAGGCCCTCAACGGCCTATACACAGCAATAGAACTTTTCAAATACCAACGAACAAACACTGCATATAATGCTTGATGAATTAAGCATGCAATTTTATACAGAACTCTAAACTGAATAGTTAACCAGTGAAAAGAACGAAGCACAGGTGTTACATGTTGAAAACACAAAACACCACTCAGTAACTAAGCCGCAGCATTCTGTATCATTTGCAGTGCTTGTATTCTAGATTCTGCAATACTCATACACAAAATTGCAATAATCAATGCGAGAAATCACCATGCTCTGTATCACAGATCTAAAATCATACTGTGATAGCATATGTTTCAACCTATTCAGAAGATGAAACTGCAAAAAAGCAGTTTTAACAACTGACACTTGATTTTTCATAGACAGCTGTGCATCTAAAAACAACTTCCAATACCAAATCTCCCACACATACTGATTTACATTGCTTCAAAGATTCATCATCAATATCAACTCAGTTCTTTTCAAATTTAACACAAGTCAGTGAGAAGTCATCCATTGATTAAAACTTTATTTCATGCAGGAAGGCAATAAAGGAGTCTAACTGCTCTAGAGACCTGTGCCGATTTAATCAGCTGCAGTCAATTAAGAGAGCTCGTTAATATACGCTCAATCAATACTTTACTGTTTTCAATGTGCAACTTTTTTGTGTTACAGAATAAATGAAAATTGTTTACTTTTACTGTACTGTTTTCACTATGTAATTTATCAGTGCTTTGCAACTTTTGTTTAACTTTTGTGTTTCAGAATAAATGAAAACTTTTTATTTTTAACTGGCACTTGTACTGTAATCTTTTTTCACAACTTCATTTATCTGGGGCTGCCACTTAATTGAGAAAGTACTGAAGTCCTGATGTGTCCCAATTAACCAGAATTTACTGTACATAAATATTTTAGACCATTAGCATTTCCATCTTTTCTGAGGCTAGCATTTAGTGTCAGTTAGCGGATTGCACATAGGGTTTGCATGAGTGATTGAGGGAGGTTAAATGTGTTTACTTCTCTGGAGTTTAAAATGACCTTAAAAATCCAAAAATTAGTTGTATGTTTTGTTTTTTTTAAGTTTGTCTCTGACTCTTCTTGGATGGGCTGATTTTGTAAAATGCAATATTTAGCCATATAAATGCTGGTACTTATATGTTTGAAGCCCCAAGTGATCAGGCTTTTATTTTTTTTTAAGTGTTCCTTCAAAAAAATGGCTGTTCCCACTCTACATGCTGCAAACTATGGGCCTGTTACTAAACTGCGACACAGACTATTCAAATTGAATGGGCTGTGGAAGATTTGCCGCAATGGGGCTACGCTGCATTTGCTGTGCCAGGAATCCCTAGCACAGTTTAGTAAAAGAGGCCCCCGTATGTGTATTTCCCATGCCCTACTATATCTGTATTTTTCAAAAGAGGGAGAAGTATTCTGTGAATGAAAGAAGAGCAGGACCTAGGAGTTTATGTTTATTCTTTATTTACACTTACTATACCACTTTAGCTGAAAGCGGTTTACATGCTAATAAAGACAAAAACACATTAAAGACAGGAAAAAGAACTCCAATATCATATAGGATAGATGGGGAAAGAAAAACAACACATATATACCAAACAACCAAGGAAGAAACAATAGGGAACAATCAGTAAGAGCCCGTCTTTTAGAGGACAGGGTTGCCGAATAATCCTGAAAAATTCGAATCGGTCGGCCCTCGAACTACAAACCATCTGATTTGCTTTTATAGAGTTGAAGGATTTGGGCCTTTTGTGAGTAGCGGTGAAATTTCGCTATCACAATTCTGGGCCTGTCAGCATTTGTAAGCGGGGGGCCCATGCGATAGACTCTGTCAAGGTAGATTGCGCCCTGGGCCCCCGCAGAAGGGAAGTGCGCCAAAAGCCAAGTCTCCAGCATCGATGTTAAGGAGGAGGACTGGATAGATTCCAGAAAGCCCACAAACTGAAGGTTCTCCCGGCGAGCTCTGTTTTCCAAGTCCTCTAATTTCTGTTGTTGAGCACGAGGGCTTCCAGGCGCTCCAAGCTTTAGCTATGAGATTGGAGTAAGTCTTCCATGTCAGAGACTCGGCATTCAAGTTCTCCAGTTCTGCGCGCCAGCTCCGAGATAGTTTGTGTGATCCCAGCAATCTGTTCCGATAGCTGCACAAATTTGGGGTCCAATGCCTTGACCACTGCCTCCGTGAGTTTGGGGATAAAGTCAAAGGGGGTTTGCGATGGTGGTAGCGAGACTGCCATTTTGTCCTGTCCCAACAAAGCACGATCTTAGCCCCGTCATGGCGGTTAGGCTGACATCGGTTCCACCAGTTTGCTTAAATATTATCTGTCCATAAACTCGTTAATAGTTGAGGGAAGTCATCTACCAAGAAATTTAATGCTGTTAGAGTGAATTAAGAAGGTGAAGGGAGAGAATCCCCGAGCAGCGAGCCTAAGATGCGTCCGCTGCTGCTCACAGCATCACGTGACCTCCACAAAAATATTTAAAAAAATAGAAATGATGTTAACAAAGCAACATGGTCCAGACTGATGCCTGCTTACTCTACATGATTTCATTTACCATAGACACTACATTCAAAGTCATGCTGGCAGGAAGACATGCTATGTTTGCTCATCTTTCTTTGTCGCATGCTGAATCTGAGTAGTCAAGCCTTTCCTCCTTCTCAGTCTCCTTAGAATATCATCCTATCTAGTCATTTCTCATCTTGGTTACTGCGATGTTCTATGAATGGTCTTTCTGGTATCCTCTATCAAGCCCCTCCAACTCGTCCAACCCACCATCGCCAAGCTTCTCCATAATTCATATTGCTATGACCATGGATCCCATGTGCTAAAGGGAGAATACTGGCTTCTCGTTATGGCTCTTTAAATAAGATTCTTGTCCTAGTGCATAAAGTACTCTTCAATCAGATCCCTACCTACCTTGCAACCATTTTCTCTCATTATGAACCTGGCCTCTTACTTTACTCATCAGAACAGAGCTGCTCTCCGTTCCTCCTCCCTGTCATCTTTGTTTAAACATCTCCAGAGACTCTGTTTTTTCATACTGAGGTTCACCTCTCTGGAACTCCCTTCTCTTCCAAAATGAGATAAAAAAAGCGTTAAGACTACGAAAAAGACATCACACTGGTGCAATTCCTGGACCTCCTCCACTGTTCCCTCCTCTGCCCTGTTACCCTTTTCTCAACACTCTGCTCCCCCTTCTGTTCTCTCCATTCTCTTTTCCCTTTCTTCTCCTCCTTACTCTACTTTCTTTAATTATTTTTTTCACATTTCTTGTAAATTATGCTGTATCATTGCATTAATAGTGATATATCAAGTATTTGTAATAAACAGATATAACCTGAAGCCATGGAAGCATTTTCTCTGAGGGGAAAACTGTTACCTGTTCTAATCCCTGTATCTTGTGAATACAGATGGTGGTTTGACAATGATACTGGAGAAAGCCTGAAGTATACTATAAGTAATTTTTTTGAGAAGTTCCACTGCTTTTTTGACCTCATCTCTGAAAAGATTCCCTCCAATTGAAGGCATATCTGATTGGTTCTACTGCACTGTCTCATACAGAAAGCCAAAACATATAACAATAAGAGCCTACATTTAGCTATGGCCATGATAGAATTGCCATCAAAGCTCTTTAAAAACAAATTATACTGTAGACCAACTGGACCATAGCTTTTTCATATTTCTCACCTTCTCCAATAGAGAAATAAAAAAATGAATGAAAAGATAGCTAATACGGTAAAAATTAGGAGACAAGACCTTTTTCAGATATGTAAGTGACAAGAGGAATTGCCATAATAGCATTGCGAGGCTCAAAGCTGAGGGAGAGAAATATGTGGAAGATGATAAGGATAAAGCTGAAATGGTTAACGATTATTTTAGCTCTGTGTTCACAAATGAAAGACAGGGGGTACGGCTGCAGAAAACAAAGGCTAAAGGGGATGGATGTACGGTAGACCAAGACCCATTTACGAAGGACTGTGTTCGTGAGGAGCTTGCCAAACTAAAAGTAGACAGAACGATGGGGCCTGATGGGATACACCCGAAGGTGCTTAAGGAACTCGGAGAAGTTCTGTCGGCTCTGCTGACGGACCTCTTCAATGCTTCCTTAGAAACTGGAATGGAGAAGGGCAGATGTGGTTCCTTTGCACAAGAGTGGAAGTAAGGAGGAGGTTGGGAATTACAGACCTGTCAGTCTGATCTCGGTGGTAAGTAAGCTAATGGAAACACTTCTAAAGAGGAGGATTGTGAGATTTCTTGAACTACATGGAATGCGGGACCCAAGGCAGCATGGCTTCACTAGTGGCAGGTCGTGTCAGACGAATCTGTCTTCTTCGACTGGGTGACCAAACAGTTGGATGTGGGAGGAGTGCTTGATGTGGTATACTTGGATTTCAGCAAAGCCTTTGGCATGGTTCCGCACAGGCGACTGATAAATAAAGTGCCCTCGGTATGGGACCTAGAGTAACGGATTGGGTTAAAAATTGGTTGAATGGTAAGAGATGGAGGGTAGTGGTAAATGGAGCTTGCTCTGAAGAAAAGGATGTCGTCAGTGGAGTACTGCAGGGATCGGTCCTACGGCCGGCTCTTTTTAACGTCTTTGTACGTGATATTGCGGAAGGGCTGTCTGGTAAGGTTTGCCTCTTTGTGGATGATACTAAACTCTGCAACAGGGTGGACACCCTGGAGGGTGTAAATGACATGAGGAAGGACCTAGCGAAGCTAGAGGAATGGACTGATATTTGGCAACTAAGATTTAATCCCCAAAAATGCAGGGTCATGCACTTGGGTCGCAAAAATCCGAGGGAATGATACAGTATAGGGAGTGAAGTGCTTCAGTGGGCGATGGAAGAGCGGGACATGTGGGTGATTGTGTCTCATGACCTTAAAGCTTTCAAACAGGTAGAAAAAGCGATGGCCAAAGCCAGAAGGATGCTTGGGTGCATAGAGAGAGGCATGACCAGCAGGAAAAAGAAGGTGATAGTACCGCTGTATAAGTCTCTGGTGAGGCCCCATTTGGAGTGCTGCGTGCAGTTCTGGAAACCGCACCTATGGAAAGATATAAACAGGATGGAGTCGGTCCAATGGGTGGCTACGAAATTAGAAAGCAGTCTTGAATGCAAAAATTATAGGGACAGGCTTATGAACCTCAACATATATACGCTGGAAGACAGGAGGCATGATAGAAACGTTTAAATATCTCAAGGGCATTTATGTACAGGAAGAGAGCCTTTTCCAAATGAAGGAGAGCTCTGGAATGAGGGGGCATATGACAAAGTTAAGAGGGAATAGGCACAGGAGTAATCTAAGGAAGTATTATTTCACAGAAAGGGTGGTGGAGGCGTGGAATGGCCTCCCAGTGGAGGTGGTGGACTGTTCCAGAATTTAAAGAGGCATGGGAAAAGCATGTGGGATCGCTTAGGAACAGGTAGAATTGGGGGTTACAGAGGATGGGTCATATGGCCTTTATCTGCTGTCATGTTTCTATGTTTCTATATCGGGAGGCTATCAGTGAATTCCTGTACCTTTTCCAGGATGAAATAGTAGACCATATAGTACTGGCAGGATACAATACAAGATCTGATCATATTTCTTCTTGAAGTTGTACAAGGGCTGACATGCATATCATTGGGGATACTGAGGCCTACATCTTAGATTTCTTGGCCCTTTTCAGACTGCTATGGTAGGTGTTTATATTTCACATGTTATCGGTAACTCACCTTGATCACTAGATTGTTAGGTAAGAAATAAACATAAATAAATATATACTGATCAATTCTTGGGGCCAGCCAGCTCCAAAAAGATGCAGCAGCTTTCCTCTCTGAACTCATTCAGCTTTAACTTGATACACCTGATACTGAACTGGACTCTCAAAGCCAAAAAAGTCTATTGATGGCATTGAGATGGTTGGTACCAATGGGGAGGCAATAGTAGTCAGGGTGCTCAAAGCTCCAAATAGAATGGAGCTAGTCAAAACCTGCTGTTTTGCACTCTTTTTCTGCTGAGTAACTCTGGGCTATTGGCTTCTAAAGTTCCTCCTTAAACAATGCTGATCTGAATTTTTAAGGGGACTTGCATAGTAAATATAGTAGTATACAGTAGCATGATCCATCTAGTCCGTCCAGCAAGGTTGCTAGAGTTGTACCTGCTGCTCTATGCAGAACATACAGATTACCTCCTCTTTGCCAGGTGGGCTGACTTTCTTTTGAGTCTTTTTGGAGGTAACAAAGCCTAAATGTGGACTTCAGAAGGCTTTCATAACAACTTTACTGAACGAGAGACAGAGTTACCCTCCATCTCCCAGCACTGATGCTTTAGGAGTTGGAGATAACCTTAGAATCATGCATCAAGAGGAATTTGTGAAATTGTTTCTTTCAACTCAGTCTCCAGTTCTATTTCCACTTGGACCTGACCTTCTGAACTTAAAACCTGATTCTCAGTGCAACTGGGAAAGCAAAATCTCTATCATCTAAGCCTCTGTTTTGGCTTTGATGACAGGCTGATGTCTTCTTCTGCATCTCATTGCCCTACTGATGCTATGCTTTCTCATCTTCAGTGTTGATTCAACAGATCCAGTATTCTTTACATCTACAAGATTGGAGTCTCATCTTGCAGATTCTGTCTGTCTTTTGTAATATCCTTGAGCAGATGCAACAATGGGTCAAATCATGATTATTTCCATGTCTGTGATGGACAACTTCAGCCTGCATTTTAGGCAAAAATCTAAAGATGCTGATGAAGCAAAAAAATTTTAAATGACATTGTAAAACTTATGGGTCCTTTTACTAAGGTGCACTAACAGACTTAGCATGCACTAAATGCTAAGAAGCCCATTTTATACCTATGGGCTTCTTAGCATTTATTGTATGCTAATCATTAGCGTGCACTAAATCCATTAGTGCACCTTAGAGAAAGGACCCCATAGAATTCCCAGAAACATTTGACCAGGAGCTCCAGCAGGGGTCATGCTCTAAAGTGAGCAGAGCAAATTCAAAAGTGCCAAAAAAAAACCCCCAAAAACCCACAACTTTCTAAAGACGTGGGATCTATCACACATACCCAGAAGGATTTTCAGGAATTCCTAAAAAAAAACTATGGTATGAGGGGGGAGTTCCAAGATGGCTGCATGCTAACCAACAGCGAAACGCTCTTTTATTCTTGGGGGAAAAAATTTTAAAGAGTTACCTTTAATATGCTGCATACCAAGCGGAAAGGAGTGGTGAAAAGGCTCCCCTCGCCTCCCACTACCTTGACGCCAACGCAACCGAGAATAGAGTGATTTTTCTCCGGCGCCTCTCAAGATATTCGGGAGAGGGATCCCCTAGTGGCGTTAACCAGAGAAGAGGAAACCTCACGGGGAGAGGAAGTCTCCCTATCACCACCAACACTGGTACTCCCTCCGTGTCCGGCGACGAAGACAGCTCTGGAGACAACGTTCTCTGCCACCGGAAGTGAGGCAGAGAAGTTGCCGAGTGAGGAACCAGAGCTGCCGAAGGAGACGCCAAATGCTGAGGTACGACCTAAAGGAAAAACTCCGGAGGTGAACCTAGGAATGATTTGGACTAAGTTGAATAAAATGGAAGGAATCTTGCAAAAGACATCGGGTGAGTTACAGTTTCTTATGGGAAATTTGACGAGATGAAAAATGTGGTGGAAACAGTGAAACAAGAGTTTACCTTGAACATAACTAAAGTAGAAAAAGATCTGGAACAGCTACAAGATTTTAAAATATCAGCAATTAAAAATAATACAGAGATGAGACGAAAAATAGAATACATAGAAAATTATAATAGACGCCTGAATCTTCGAGTCTTGAACTTAACTAAATCTCCAGGAAGCACTCCGATAGATTTATTTTAAGAGATACCTCAATGAAAATTTGAAATTTCCTATAGAAGCTATACCTCCAATAAATAAAATATATTATATTGAAAGTTCCAAAGGGGAAATGGGGAAGGCTGGAAACGAGGCTGAAGGCCAAATAGATTTGAACAACATCTCGCTTTTATTAGAACAATCCCTGGAAAATGTAACACAAAGAGCTACTTTACTAGTATCATTGTGTTCGAACAGGACTTGAACTCTGTAATGAGACTGTACTTTAAAAACGCAAGATCCCTCTTCGGAGGGGAGAGAGTATGGATTTACCCCAATGTCACTAAACAGACCCAGCAGAAGAGAAAGGCATTTTTAGCTTTGAAAAAAAGGGACATTGGAGGTTGGGGGTTCCTTTTTTCTAGCATATCCGTGTAAATGCATTGCAAAACTGGGAATAACAAAATACGTGTTTTATTCACAGGAACAGCTCTAATCATTCTTAGAGATGAAACAACTGAAATGTTAAGAAAATGTAAAATGAGAGGCATGCAGCCTATTTAATATAATTATTCACGATTATGTAATCTTCTCTATTCATTTAGCCCCCTTCTAAATATTTTTTGTGGTCTAAGGAAGCATGGCATTTGTTTTGATGGTTATTGTATATTTTATTTAACACATTATTGCTGTATTTCACAATAAGTTTTATACTTGTTTAAAAACTGAAATAAAAACAAACAACATTAAAAAAAAAAAAAAACTATGGTAAAATGGTGCCAAGCAAAAATGGCATTAACTATCTACATATGGCTGGTGATTCACTTGTTCTTCAGAAAAATATCAGCATCAACAATCATCTCCTATAAAAGTACACCCTACAGAAACACTGTGTGTATTAGTAAAAAGTAAAAATAATTTTATTCCAGTCTTACAAATGGCCTTTTTTTAAATTTAATATTTCTACAGTCCTGCAAGAGAGTCAACCATTTCTCATATGAATATAGCACTCCCATATAACACAAGAAACAAGGAGTAAAGGGGTAATGGATTAGATATACCGCCTTTCTGTGGTACAACTAAAGCGGTTTACATTTATTAAATACTGCCACTTTCTGTGTCTCTAGTGTGATCACAAACTAAGCTTTTGTACCTGGGAAAATGGAGGGTTAAGTGACTTGCCCAGGATCAAAAGGAGTTGCAGTGGGAATCAAACACAGTTCTTCAGCTTCTCAGCCCACCATTAGATTGCTCTTCCATTAGCATTATTACTTATGACTTTATCTGCAATATATATTGTTAGTTTTACATCCTATATGTCTGGTTTAAAGGACTCTTTATCATTGCCACCAACTTGTTCTTGGCATTTCTATTGAAATTTAAATCTAAGGAATGCTAATGCAACACTGCCACCCAGAAACCAATCCAGGAAGTACAATTCAAAATATATCACACTCAGTTTTTGCCCGGTCTGAAAGACAAAATTACTGAGTAAGACCCGTAAAATTAGACTATTAAAAAAAAAAAGTTTAATCATATACTCCAAAATTGTAAGTTGAGGGTTGAAGACACTCAACCAACCATGGCAAAAAAAATGTTAATGCCTTTGAAACCTCCGATTTAAAATAGTTATGTATTTCTCTAGTGTAGAAGGGGAAGGGACATGAGCAGTGCTGTCAAAACATTGGAGGACACATGGAGGACTTTGATGGGTACAGTCACAAAGTGGGATAAAGATGTGACAGTAGTAAAGAAAGCAACGTAAACAACCATCTTAACAATTCGCCTCTTAGCAACACAATAGAAGGTGCAACCTAACAAACAACTATACAGAAGATGAGACTGCCGCTGAAATATGGCTGGAAGGCAATTATCACAAACACATGCAGTCTAAGCAACAAAGTTCATGATCTGCAAGCCCTGATGTTAGAGGTAGATTTAGATATTGTTGCTACAAGGGAGACATGGTTCAATGACTCCCACCAACGGGACACAAACATACTGGGCTATAATCTCTTTAGGAAGGTTAGAGATGGTCAAAAATGTGGAGGAGTAGCTCTATTTGTGAGAAACAATACCAAAGCAACTGAAATGCAGGGGAACCTGTGGAAAGGAAGAAGTGATATGGATTGCCTTAAAAAAGAGAAGATGGAACCTCTATCCATATGTGTGTTGTCTACAGACCTCCAACACAATTGCAGCAGCTGGATAACGATCTGGCTGTAGATATCCAAAAGTTGGAAAAGAAAGGGGAAGTGCTATTGCAGGGAAATTTCAATCTGCTGGATGCATATTGGAAAGTTACACCTGTGGAAGCGGAAAGAAGCAGAGAGATCATGGACACCTTTCAAAGTGCTCTGTTCAGACAAATGGCGATGGAACCCACGAGGGAAGCAGGGATGCTGGATCTGATGCTCACAAATGAGGAAAGTGTGTCTGATGTCCAAGTGGGTGTCTACCTGGGCAGCAGTGATCATCAAACAGTTTGGGTTGATAAAACAGCTAAAGCAGAAGGCAGCCACTCAAAACTCAAAGTCCTGGATTTCAAACATACTAACTTTAGTAAAATGGTGGTGTAACTGAGGAAAGAGCTGATGGGACGGGAGGACATAGTAACATAGTAGATGACGGCAGAAAAAGACCTGCACGGTCCATCCTGTCTGCCCAACAAGATAACTCATATTTGCTGCTTTTTGTGTATACCCTACCTTGATTTGTACCTGTGCTCTTCAGGGCACAGACCGTATAAGTCTGCCCAGCACTATCCCCGCCTCCCGACCACCAGCCCCGCCTCCCAATCTTGACTAAGCTCCTGAGGATCCATTCCTTCGTCACAGGATTCCTTTATGCTTATCCCACGCATGTTTGAATTCCGTTACCATTTTCATTTCCACCACCTCCCGCGGGAGGGCATTCCAAGCATCCACTACTCTCTCCGTAAAAAAATACTTCCTGACATTTTTTTTTGAGTCTGCCCCCTTCAATCTCATTTCATGTCCTCTTGTTCTACCACCTTCCCATCTCCGGAAAAGGTTTGTTTGCGGATTAATACCTTTCAAATATTTGAACGTCTGTATCATATCACCCCTGTTTCTCCTTTCCTCCAGAGTATACATGTTCAGCAAGTCTCTCCTCATACGTCTTGTAACGCAAATCCCATACCACTCTCGTAGCTTTTCTTTGCACCGCTTCAATTCTTTTTACATCCTTAACAAGATACGGCCTCCAAAACTGAACACAATACTCCATGTGGGGCCTCACCAACGTCTTATACAGGGGCATCAACACCCCCTTTCTTCTGCTGGTCACACCTCTCTCTATACAGCCTAACAACCTTCTAGCTACGGCCACCGCCTTGTCACACTGTTTCGTCGCCTTCAAATCCTCAGATACTATCACCCCAAGATCCCTCTCTCCGCCCGTACCTATCAGACTCTCCCCGCCTAACACATACGTCTCCCGTGGATTTCTATTCCCTAAGTGCATCACTTTGCATTTCTTGGCATTGAATTATGACATATGAGAATTAGGACATATGAGAATTGGACAGGCTGTGGTCCAGGCTGAAAGGAGCTAAAAAAAAAATGGCTACTAACATTTACTTGAGGAGAGTAAATAAAAGTAAGAGAAAAAGGAAACAGATATGTTCTACAGACAAGTGGCTGAGAAAATAAAGGCAAAAAGAGTTGGCTTTCATGAAATACAGAAAAACTGAACAACACAGAAATGAATGCAGATGAAACTGAAAGAACCCAAGAGAGATAGGGTCATTCCATGTCAAGTGGTCTGATTTCAGAGAAGTGCCCTGCTCGACCATCACGGATTTTGATGAAAGTTTCTGTGAACATTCATACATGTCCTCAATGAACATTGGTAAAGTTTTACGTTCGTTGATGCAATACTTGCTGAGATATAGAAATCTGTTTGACCCCATACTGCAGCCTTCTATGGTATGACTCCGAGATACCGGCAACTTTGAGACACTATCTCCAGCAATAATTTTTTGGGAGAAACAAAACTTGGCCATCTTGTACAACTTTTTGCGCTCTATTAAACAAAATAATAAAAAAAATCTTCATGAGCGATTTCCATGAAGAAAACGTGGTCTGAAAAATTTGCGGCATGAAAAAAATTGTAAAGTTTGGCTTTTTATATCTCTGCAATTAAAGGTGTGATAAACGTTTAACTTTGCACACAACAGCTTATCAACACAAGGTTTTCGAATGTAAAATTTCATTCTCCTCATGTTTTCCATTAGTTCACAAATTAAGTGTAAAGTTGATGATTTTTGCAAAAATGCCAAAAATAGGGTATTTTTAGCCCACTTTTACAAAAAAAGACCTTCTGGAAACTCTTTTTAATCATTTTCATTAGAAAGAGCATGTTTCAAACCCTTTAAAAAAAGTAGGGTTGGTTTTTCATCGCTAGCATATAAGGCCCTAGAAATAGGGACAAAGTTGAGGACGTTGCTATCGCACGCTGCTTTCGCAACATCACATGCATTCTATTAGTTTTGTTTTATACAGACATTATTAGTACCTAAATTGTGTTGGTCCAAGGTGACATTATCACTACCAGTTCAGGAACTTGAACCAGTAACCCCATCGCCATAGGGGTCACGCCCGATAGATGTGCAACACCAGCCACGGGTGGGTTTCTTGGATGAGGATCCCAAGTCTCTAGTTTGGTTTCTTCATCAATGTTCCAAAGCCTTGTGTGGGTATCTGTCTGGTTCTCAAGCCGACAATTGGGCAGCTTATCCTAGGTTCCTAAGCCTAAAGTGGGTATCTTAAATGGTTCCCAAGCCGAAGTCCGTAATGTTTGTATGAACTGCCAAATTCCAACGACTGCTTATTTATTATTGAATTTATGAGACGCTTTCTTTAGTGTCACTTCTGGGAATTGATACTGGCGGTCTGACGACGTAACTGATGGTGCTGGAAGCACACAAATAAGATGCTATGCTGGAACCCAACAAACATCTTTTCTTTCAGGCCAATAAAATGAATGAACAGGGCCTGGTGGATGCATAAATGTTACCAATGCATCATTTTGTTCGATGGAAATTTCTACAACGTTGCCTACCAACCACTTAGAAAAGGCTCTCTTCCTGTACATAAATGCCCTTGAGATATTTAAACGTTTCTATCATGTCTCCTCTCTCCCTCCTCTCTTCCAGCATATACATGTTGAGGTTCATAAGCCTGTCCCTATAATTTTTGCATTCAAGACCGCTTTCTAATTTCATAGCCACCCTTTGGACTGACTCCATCCTGTTTATATCTTTCCATAGGTGTGGTTTCTAGAACTGCACGCAATACTCCAAATGGGGCCTCACCAGACTTATACAGCGGTACTATCACCTCCTTTTTCCTGCTGGTCATGCCTCTCTTTATGCACCCAAGCATCCTTCTGGCTTTGGCCATCGCTTTTTCTACCTATTTGAAAGCTTTAATGTCATCAGACACAATCACCCCCACGTCCCGCTCTTCCTTCGCACACTGAAGCACTTCACCCCCTATACTGTATCGTTCCCTCGGATTTTTGCGACCCAAGTGCATGACCCTGCATTTTTGGGGATTAAACCTTAGTTGCCAAAGATCAGTCCATTCCTCTAGCTTCACTAGGTCCTTCCTCATGTCATTTACACCCTCCAGGGTGTCCACCCTGTTACAGAGTTTAGTATCATCCACAAAGAGGCAAACCTTACCAGACAGCCCTTCCGCAATATCACTCACAAAGACGTTAAAAAGAGCTGGCCGTAGGACCGATCCCTGCGGTACTCCACTGATGACATCCTTTTCTTCTGAGCAAGCTCCACTACCCCTGCTCACCAGAATGGCCACAGTCTTGATCTTATATTCTTCTCCAACTGTCCACTTTCCAGTTTCTGTGCCTCGGCTCTGACCATCATCTAACTTTCACACTTAAAAACCCTGTCCACCAGTCCTATCCAATCTCCACAAATACATTTAGGAATCTTCCGGATATTGACTCTTCTACTTTGTCCTCAAGTGTTTCAAATCTCTTGTCAACCACTACACATAAGTACTGCCATACTGGGATAGACCGAAGGTCCATCAAGCCCAGCATCCTGTTTCCATCAGTGGCCAATCCAGGTCACAAGTAACTGGCAAGATCTCAAAACAGTACAATATGTTTTATGCTGCTTATTCTAGAAATAAGCAGTGGATTTTCCCTAAGTCCATTTTAATAACGTCTATGGACTTTTTCTTTAGGAAGCCATCCAAACCTTTCTTAATCCCCGGTAAGCTATGTTATCCAAGTCTGTCAATAGGCTGTCTCTTCCTATAATACTATTCTCTCCTCTGCTCTGGATACTCTTGCTTTTCCCATTCCCGATTCTGTAAGACGTACCAAACCCCAGCCTTGGCTGACCTCTAGAATCCACTACCTACGTTGTTCCTCTGCCTGATCTGCCGAATACCTTTGGCTGAAATCCCATTCCCATGCTGACTTCATACATTTCAAATTCTTGCTGACCTCCTTCCAGTCTGCTCTTTCACTTGCCAAACAGGACTACTACATCCAGTTGACAAACTCTCTTGGCTCAAACCCTCGACGTCTCTTTGCCACACTGAACGCGCTCCTCAATGTGCCTTCACCTGCACCTCTCCCTTCACTTTCTCCCCAGACTCTGAATGAGTACTTTCATGATAAGGTTCACAAGATTAACCTTGAATTCTCAACCAAGTCACTGCCAATTCTCCTTCCCCAAGTCCATTCTCTCAACCCTCCTAAAACCCATCTCCTTTTCTTCCTATTCTGAAATCACTGAAGAGGAAACTGCATATTTTCTTTTCTCCTCCAAACTGACTACCTGTTAATCTGATCCTATTCCCACCCACCTACTTAGCACTCTCTCTCCTACTGTCATCCCTTAAACCTGTAATATCCTCAATCTTTCAATTTCCACTGCAACTGTTCCTGGTGCCTTCAAACATGTCATACTTATCTCACTCCTCAAAAAACCCTCATTGGACCCAACCTGTCCTTCCAACTATTGCCCAATCTCCCTCCTCCCTTTTCTATCCAAGATACTGGAACGTGCTGTTCACCACCACTGTCTTGACTTTCTTTCATCTCAAGCTATTCTTGATCCACTTTAAATCTGGCTTTCAACCTCCTCATTCAAATGAAGCAGCCCTTGCTAAGTCTCCAATGACCGGTTCCTGGTTAGTTCCAAAGATCTCTATTCTATCCTCATCCTTCTAGATCTATCTGCTGCTTTTGACACTGTTGATCATTGCTTACTCCTTGATACGCTGTCCTCACTTGGATTTCAGGGCTCTGTTCTTTCCTGGTCTGCTTCTTCTCTCTCCCATTGCACTTTTAGCATATACTGTGGTGGATCTTCCTCCACTTCTATCCTACTATCAGTTGATGTACCTCAGGGCTCTGTCTTGGGACCTCTTATTTTTTCCATGTATACTTCTTCCCTCGGTGCTCTGATCTCATCCCATGGTTTTCAGTATCACCTTTATGCTGATGACTCCCAGATCTATTTCTCCATACCAGAAATTTCAGCAGGAATCCAGGCCCAAGTATCAGCCTGCCTGTCTGACATTGCTGCCTGGATGTCTCACTGACATCTGAAACTAAACATGATCAAGACTGAGCTTCTTTTCTTTCCCCCTAAACTCACCTCTCTTCTTCCCCCATTCTCCATCTCTGTGGATAAATCTCTCATCCTCCCTGTCTCATTCAGCTCATAACTATAGAAATGATAAATAGTAGCAGCAGTAGTAGTAGCAGCAGCAGCAGCAATCTGCTCATATAAGAAATGAATACAAAAGGCTAACCAATTAGCAAGGAATCACCTTTCCAAGTCACTTTGAAGCTGAAGGAGACTACAGACTTTCTGGCTGATTCCATTCCTTTAAGATAATAAACAAGAGCTTGTTTGTAATCAAGAGTATAAAAGGGACTTCATGTGTTGGTCTTTGTGTGTTTTACAGTAAATCGTGGGGAGTGCTATTTCTTCATTCACAGGAATGTGTGTGACCAGCTTGAACAGGAATCTAGCATACAGTATGACCATTAGTGAAATATCAGACTGAAAAACATTCCCATTTAAACATATACATAAGGTCCTGCTGCCACCAGAATGTCTTGAATCTGAGCAGATAAGAGGCTACTGGGCATTACAAACCATCAGCACTAGCAAATTGATGTTGGGATGTAGAAAGGAGCCCCCATTCTATGTTATCAAAGTTAGAGAAGTTTAGAGCCTGTGCATAAGAAGAACCAAGTGTCTTTTGAGAAGAAGAAACCAGTTCTAATAAGACTGGTTTGATGCTATGAGAATCATTGTGCTGGATCTCTTTAAAACTTGTGCAAGCTTTAGGCTAATAAGCATAAAGGGGTCAATTACAATGCTAATACATCCCTCTCTAGGCACTCTGGAGATGGGTACACTAACATTAGAAGGACAGCTTTAAGTTTTCACTGCTGACAAACAGGTCGATTTGAGGAGTGCTCCAAAATTGAAGGTTTGAGAGTTTTTAGACCACTTGGGAATGAAGAACCAAGTTTAACTTCTCTGCTGTGTGGTTCTGATTTTCCAGTATGTGAATGGCTTACATTTGCAAGCAATTGGAAATTGCAACGTCCCAAATTCATCCTACTTCCTGGCATTGGCAAAGGGAACTTGCACCTCATTGTTTGCCAATTCATAAGGACATGAATAGACGCTCAGAGGAAGTAAAAGACTGCTTTCAATTCTATATGACTTATACAGTCTTCGACCAGGCTCTCTGCATGAGACAATTGTTGAGGAGTGTTCTCCAGCCTATGTTGGAAGCACCTGTTGTAGGATGCAACAACTTTCCAGTGGTGACTGCAGTAAGGAGCTAACAGATTTGCCAAGCTCTCTTGTCTCTTGGTCAGAGCATTTTCTTGTTCATATTTAGGCTTGTAGTATCCAATGGGAATAACTCTAGTATGGAGGCAGTTAGTTTAGGGGGTAAGCATCCAAAGGTGGAGGTTGAGGAAGTCACTACACAGAAGGAGTACTCTAATTATGAGGATGCTGAGATAGATTTGAATGAAGTTGTGGAATCTTACTTACAATCTTTGTCTAAAAAGTTTGGATGTGAGAGCTCCTGTTAGGCAGAAAAGGCAAGTTAGGCCTACGCATCAGGTGCTAGATGATCTGTAGCAGGTGGAAAGGAAGAGGCATAAAAAATGTAAGCCAAAATTCTGCAAAGAATATGTTACATCTAAACGCATATCCTAAGTTAGCGAATAAGACAAAAATTTATTTTTATTCCTGGAAAATACAGATGGCTGTTAGTCAGCAGAAAGTTGTTCTCAGCGCTGTGAGATAACTACCATTCCTGGGGAGCAAACAAAGCAATTTGGTTGCGTGACAAGATACAACACCTACAAGCTAAATTGGGACTGGTATATGATGTGCTACATGGACCACTTTTAGAGAAGTTACTGAGGTGAAAATGATTCAGATTATAGACAGACTGCAAATTAAGCCATATGTTTGGAATCCTTGACCAACATATTAAAAAGATGGATAACAAAATATTTTTGCTTAGTATTTTGTCAATTGTTAACAAATCATTGGCATCTGGAATAGTACCAGCAATATTAAAGTGATGATCAGTGGTGCAGCTAGTGTTGAAGAAACCTACAATGGTGCTGATCAGCCTGCTTCTTACCTGACTATTTTGAATTTACCATTTCTTAGTTACTAGAGCTGGTGATACAGTGCAATTGCAAGGAGTGGCATTATACAGACCTGCCAAGTCTCCTGCATTCAGCGAGAGACTCCCACTTTGGCGCGGCTGCCACCGCTGCTGCTTCTCCCAATGCAGCAGCAGTGGAAAACAAAAACCAAACACGCAGATCGCAGCACTGCCTTCAGGCGTGCGCTGTCAGTCCTCTGCCCCCGGAACTCACAGTTGATGTCAGCGAGGACAGAGGACCAGCAGAGCCAACAGCGGATACCTGAAGGCTGCTGCAGCCCCACATTTGCTTTTTTTTTTTTCCCTCATGGACGTGGTTTGCTGGTTGCTGCACAGAGCACAGGCTGCATTGTGGTGGAGGGAGACCGTAGGGATCAGATGAAAAGCTGAAGCCAATCAGTCTCCATTTCTCCTTCAACAAAGTAAGCAAAATTGTAATCTCTGAATTGCTGCATCCACGGTTGTCATTTATATATTGTTGGTAGCATTTTTTTTATCTCACTTATATTTTCAAAAATTGTTGGCTTGTGCAGTATACAGATATATTCAGAGAAAGTATAATAAGGGAATAACTTTTCATAAGTAGAGTAGTAATTTGTTAGAAAGTGTAAATCAGTATATCATTTGGAGGAGTTGGTTATAGGGACACCCTTGCACTGTTATATTGGTGCAGAGATTTTTTTTTTCTTAATTTAAACGGCCACTAAAACAGACATCATGTTATGAGAATCAGGTGTTCAACATTCAGAGTTTCCATTTATTTATTTACAGTGCAATCCGCTTAATTGCAAGGGTCTGGGACCAAAGAAATGCATGCACTTAACCGGAGCGTGCACTTAACCATTGTGACCCAAAAAAGAAGCTTGACATCTGATAAACATATGTACAGTACTGTTTATTATACGTACAGTATACGGTCTTGTTTAACTGATGTTAGGCTTACTTGAAGTAATCCGTCATAGTCCTCTGTACACTCTTGTGTCTGAGTTCCATACACTATGTCTGCCAGATGGTAAAAACTGTCATAGCACTGACATCCAGTGGCCTCCAGATAGCCCCTGTTGAGACTCTCCAACGCTCTTACAAAAGTGACAGGAGGTTGTTGAATTTTGTCAGCATGTGCCTCGCTGCTCATTTCATCATCTGTTTCATCATCAGCCGTTGCCTGCGTGTAGGCGCATATATCTACATCAGTGCTGTCATCAGCTGTTTGTAGATCGTAATCAACAGCTACGTAGTGATGAAACTCCTCTTCAGTAACACCGACTGGGATGTCAATAGCCTGTTCATCTGACGCGTTTGCAACACGCGGAATCTGTTTCGTCCCTCTCCACATCCTTAACAAAGCTCGCCCGCTTGTAGCAGTTCACAGTGGTTGCCTGTGTAACATGATTCCAGGCTTCTTTCTGCGTATGTAGAGAATCCAACAGTGATAGATTATGAGCCAGTTCAACAGCACGTTTATCCTTGCCAGTCTGGTCATCCATAACGCTCATCAGACGACGTAGCACAAGAGCCCGATAATGTTGTTTGAAATTGGCTATTATGCCCTGATCCATAGGTTGGATCAGAGAGGTAGTGTTTGGTGGCAGGAAGACCACCTTGACATTAGACAGCCTGACATCATCACTGTGTGCAGCACAATTATCACAAAGCAACAAAATCTGACACTTTTTGTGCCCACATTCTAGTGTCTAACTTCTTTAGACACTGCTTCCAAATTTCCACAGTCATCCATGAATTTGCGTAGCCTCGTATGACACAGGAAGTCGCTTACCATTCTTGAAGCAACGGGGCTGTTTGCTCTTTCCAATGACGAGTGGTTCCAACTTCTCACTCCCATCCATATTGCAGCAAAGGAGGATCGTCAGTCGGTCCTTCGATGTTTTACTTCCTGTAGTTTTGGCTTGTTTGAATGCAAGTGTTCCATCAGGAATCGCTCGCCAGTAGAGACTGTTTTCGTCAGCACTGAAAATGTCACGAAGTGCAAACTCGTTCGAGATGGTAGGAAGAACTGAAACAACCCAATTTTCAGCACCAAAGTCATCAGCATCTTGTTTTTCACCATGCCGTTTCTTGAATTTTATGTTGTTCCTCTCCATCCATCTTTCCAACCATCCAACAGTGGCTTTGAATTCAGTTAGTCCAAGACTTTCAGCTAGCTGATTAGCTTTCTCCATAAGCAGTGGACCACTGACAGGAAACTGTCTGCTCCTGACTCGAGAAAACCACAGAAGAAAAGCACCTTCTACCTCCTCAGCTTTTCCCGCCCGTTTTCGTTTACATTGTAGATTTCTATTGTTTTGCCAGTCTTCCAGAAGTTGGTCTTTCTGCTTCAAGATACGTGAAATTTGACTTGGACTGACACCATATTCTTTAGCAATAAATGTTTGACTTTGTTTGTTTTCTAATTTTTTAAGAACGTCTATTCGTTCGACCAGTGTTAAAGTCTTACAGTTGCGCGACGACAACGACGACAACTCCAGTGTACACTCTTAACAACATTCTTTCGCTTATTCTGCCTGTGGCAGTTAACCAACGAGATTTCAAATTTCCCACCCCTTTGTCACGCGCCAATCGGCTTCCATATTCCGTGCACGCACTTATGTCGACTCTTTCCTGCAGAGGAGCGGTCTTAAACCATGCATATAAGCAAATCTTGCACTTATCAGTGGTGCGCTAAACCGAAGTTTGTCCCCATAGAAATTGATGGCGCCAAAATCGGGACCAAAGTACAGCATGCAGTTAAACAGAAAATGCGTTTATCCGACGTGCACTTAAATGGAGTGCACTGTACTTATTTATATAATTTATATCCCATAATTAAACATGAATTGGGTTGAAACCTGGGAGCACTTAAAATCTTTTTTTTTTCCTATGCCTACATCAACTTCAACTGAAGGAAAACTCTGGAACGAGGGGGCATACAATGACGTTAAGAGGGAACAGGTTTAGGAGGAATCTAAGAAAGTATAATTTTATGGAAAGGGTGGTGGACGTGTGGAATGGCCTCCTGGTGGAGGTCGTGAAGTCGAGGACTGTGTCAGAATTGAAGAAAGCATGAGATAAGAACATGGGATCCCTCAGGAAAAGGAACAGTTAGGTGTTACAGAGGATGGACAGATTGGATGGGTCATTTGGCCATTTTCTGCCATCACGTTTCTATGTTTCTTGCAGCCATGGCAGTATGGAGACTTTATTAGTGTCATTACTGGATATGCTTTACCAGGACTTAGATATGGGAAAATTATTTGTTGGTAACCTGGGCATTGCCTTGGCATTTGATATGGTTAATGATTTTCTGGTGCAACAGTTGAGGGATTTTGGTGCACAGGTAGCATCATTGCTTCGTTTTCTTCATTTTTCAAGGACATAGGCAACTAATGAGGTGATGCTGCTATGGCTGACTGGCAGGTGAACACAGCTGGAGTGTTGTAAAGATCTGCATTGTCTCTTTTTTGTTTAATATATATGTGCACAACTGCTAGCATTGGCTCCTAATGAAGGGGAGGGGAATTTTTTTTTTGCCAGCTTTATTCTGACAATATACAGATGATGTCACCAATAGGCGAGATTCTACAAGAATACTCCATGGGATTTAGATGATTGTTTCTTGCTGAGGAGTGTCTTAGGGTGACTGGGCTAAGACTAAGTCAGACAAAGACAGAAATACTGGGGACTAATGTATATGCGAGGTGGTGAGGAATATGGGTATAATGTTAGATTCTTTTTAAACAAATATCAAGAACGTAACTTAAGAGGTTGATATTCAGCATGGTTTAACTGAGCAAGAGAGGCTCTTCCCCACTTAAACTATGCTGGGAGAGTTGAGAGTTGATCTTCAGTGGATTTTTACCAGGCAGTGCCACTGAATATTGGCTCTAACTGCTTAATGCAAAAGCAGCCAGTACAGGGACAGTCTGGGGGTGGAGTCAGGCAAGAGCTAGAAGGTATACAGGTATCAGCAATATTCAGCATCAGTGCCTGCATAGTTAAGTGACCAGATAACACAGTCTTTTGTGAGCTCCTATCTTTGCCCACTTAGTTGTGCGGGTGCCGGCCCTTTTATAAAGTCTGACAATTGCCCTTTATTGTACAATCAATTTATCCAAGGCAATGGGTTTGAAAATTGCTATCAAGTCAGGACAAACCACTTATTTCTAACTTTCCAGGTGCTGGAACTGAACCAAACTCCTGCAAAGGAAAGGTTTAATTCTGACCTCTAAATCCCAAACTTCTCAACTGTCTGGCTTTAGGTGAGATACCTGATAATCTCTTTAATTTTAATGCTTATTGCTTAATAAATTTAATTAGCACTGTGAAACCTCTCTCTCTTTCTTTCTTTCTGTTCCTGCCAAACTCTGATAGAGAGGAGAGGCATTTTACATTACTGAAACTGCTATAATTATTGGGAATATTTAGATTTATTTAAAAGGAAAGTTAGTAATATCTAGGGCAGTTTTAAAAGTTAAATCAATTGAAAATTCTTTGACCAGACTGTACCATTTGGGTCCATTCAGCTAGAGAATTCCCTTGATAACAGCACATAGCTGATACTTTGGGACTTATAATCCCACCCACCCACCCCAGGGTTTTCCACTCATTTATAGACAAACCAAACCTCATTAACGTTACTCCTCAATCGTACACAGGCAGTCTTGCAGGCTGTTACTCCAACATAGTACACCTGTTCATACCCATTTCAACCAATCAGGATGACTTTTATTCTCTGCAATAATTGTGGTGCTTTAGTTTCAAGGCCAATCATCTGGAGACTTAAAGCTTGTCCTATCTGTCTTCAGCTATCTACTTTAAAACAAGAGCTCTGTAAAGTAATGCAAGAATTAGATGCAATTAAAGCAACTTATAGGACTGTGCAGAATCATAACGTCTCACCACTGCCTCAAAGAATAAAACCACATAAGAACAGATGGTTCACAGTAGGCTCAGACAGACTTCGTCATGTGACACAGAAGCATCCGCCCGCACAAGTGTTGCCACTACAAAATTCTTTTGCTCCACTACAGCACTGTGATGTTTCTGAAAATAAAACTGAAGCGGAAAAAACAGAAAAAGCAAAGAAGGGGGAACTAAAAGATGAGAAGGTACCCAAAGAGAAAACACCCTCACAAATCACTAAAACCAAAACACATACTAGGAAATGTAGATGGAAAGCAATGACCACAAATGCTCGCAGTCTAAGCAATAAAATTCATGACCTTCAAGCCCTGATTTTGGAGGCTGACTTGGACATAGTTGCAGTCACAGAGACATGGCTCAATGGTTCCCATGAATGGGATGTAAACATACCAGGCTATAATCTTTTTAGGAAGGATAGAGAGGGACGTAAAGGTGGAGGAGTAGCTCTGTATGTGAGAAATGATATCGCAGCAACTGAAATGACAGGGAACTGGGGAAAGGAAGAAGCGATATGGATCACCTTAAAAAGAGAGGATAGAACCTTGGTCCACGTGGGTGTTGTCTATAGACCCCCGACACAATTGGAGGAACTAGATAAAGATCTAATCGCTGATATTCAAAAGTTGGGGAAGAAAAGAGAGGTGCTGTTGTTGGGAGATTTTAATCTGCCGGATGTAGATTGGAAGGTTCCGTCTGCGAAATCGGAAAGAAGTAGAGCGATTGTGGATGCTTTCCAAAGTGCTCTGCTCAGACAAATGGTGACGGAACCCACAAGGGAGGGAGCCACGTTGGATCTGGTGCTCACGAATGGGGATAGTGTGTCAAATGTCCGAGTGGCTGCACACCTGGGAAGCAGTGACCATCAAACGGTTTGTTTTGATATAACGGCTCATGTGGATGGCGGCCACTTTAAACTCAAAGTCCTGGATTTCAAGCGAGCTGACTTTAACAAAATGGGAGAATACCTGAGGAAAGAGCTGATGGGCTGGGAGGGCATACGAGAAGTGGAAGGACAGTGGTCCAGGCTGAAAGAAGTAATAAACAGGGCCACAGACCTTTATGTAAGGAGAGTAAATTAAAGCAAGAGAAAAAGGAAACCGATATGGTTCTCAAAGCAAGTGGCTGAGAAAATAAAGATTAAAGAGTTAGCGTTCCAGAAATATAGAAAATCTCAAGAGGAGGAACACGGGGAGGAATACCGGATGAAACTGAAAGAAGCCAAGAGAGAGGTACGTCTGGCGAAGGCGCAAGCTGAAGAACAAATGGCTAGAAATGTAAGGAGGTGAGACAAAAATTTCTTCAGGTATATTAGTGAAAGGAGAAAGACTATAAAGGGAATTGTGAGACTAAAAGATACAGCGAAACGCTATGTAGAAAATGATGAAGAAAAAGCCAATTTGTTAAATAGATACTTTTGTTCTGTTTTCACTGAAGAAAATCCTGGGGAAGGACCGAGAGGGACTGGCAAAAGTACACCTGAGAATGAGGTGGATAGAGCACCGTTCAAGGAAGAGAGTGTGTATCAACAACTTGGAAAGCTAAAGGTGGACAAGGCCATGGGACCGGACGGGATCCACCCCAGAATACTGAGGGAGCTCAGAGAGGTTCTGGCGGGTCCTCTTAAAGATTTGTTTAATAAATCCTTGGAGACGGGAGAGGTTCTGAGGGATTGGAAAACGGCGGAGGTGGTCCCTCTTCACAAAAGTGGTGATAGGGAAGAAGCTGGAAACTACAGGCCGGTAAGCCTCATTTCGGTTATTGGAAAAGTAATGGAAGCCAAGCTGAAGGAAAGGATAGTGAATTTCCTGGAAGCCAATAAGTTGCAAGATCCGAGACAACATGGTTTCACCAAAGGGAAATCGTGCCAAACGAATCTCACTGAATTTTTTGACTGGGTGACAAGAGAATTAAATCAAGGACGTGCTATGGACGTAATCTACTTAGATTTCAGCAAGGCTTTTGACACGGATCCCCACAGGAGGCTCTTAAATAAACTAGACGGGCTGAAGATAGGACCCGAAGTGGTAAACTGGATTAGGAACTGGTTGACGGGCAGATGCCAGAGGGTGATGGTGAATAGAGTTCGCTCGGAGGAGGGAAAGGTGAGTAGTGGAGTGCCTCAGGGATCGGTGCTGGGGCCGATTCTGTTCAATATATTTGTGAGTGACATTGCCGAAGGGTTACAAGGTAAAGTTTGCCTTTTTGCAGATGACATCAAGATTTGCAACAGAGTGGACACCCCGGAGGGAGTGGAAAACATGAAAAAAAGATCTGAAGAAGCTAGAAGAATGGTCTAACGTTTGGCAATTAAAATTCAATGCGAAGAAATGCAAAGTGATGCACTTAGGGAGTAGAAATCCAAGGGAGACGTATGTGTTAGGCGGGGAGAGTCCGATAGGCATGGACGGGGAGAGGGATCTTGGGGTGATAGTATCTGAGGACCTGAAGGCGATGAAACAGTGCGACAAGGCGGTGGCCGTAGCTAGAAGATTGCTAGGCTGTATAGAGAGAGGAGTGACCAGCAGAAGAAAGGAGGTTTTAATGCCCCTGTATAAGACGTTGGTGAGGCCCCACCTGGAGTATTGTGTTCAGTTTTGGAGGCCGTACCTGGCGAAGGATGTTTAAAAAATGGAAGCGGTGCAAAGAAAAGCTACGAGGATGGTATGGGATTTGCGTTCCAAGACGTATGAAGAGAGACTTGCTGACCTGAACATGTATACCCTGGAGGAAAGGAGGAACAGGGGCGATATGATACAGACGTTCAAATATTTGAAAGGTATTAATCCGCAAACGAATCTTTTCCGGAGATGGGAAGGCGGTAGAACAAGAGGACATGAAATGAGATTGAAGGGGGGCAGACTCAGAAAAGATGTCAGAAAGTATTTTTTCACAGAGAGGGTGGTGGACGCTTGGAATGCCCTCCCGTGGGAGGTGGTGGAGATGAAAACGGTAACGGAATTCAAACATGCGTGGGATATGCATAAAGGAATCCTGTGCAGAAGGAATGGATCCTCAGAAGCTTAGCTGAAATTGGGTGGCGGAGCAGGTGGGGGGGAAGAGGGGTTGGTGGTTGGGAGGCTAGGATAGGGGAGGGCAGACTTATACGGTCTGTACCAGAGCCGGTGATGGGAGGCGGGACTGGTGGTTGGGAGGCGGGAAATACTGCTGGGCAGACTTATACGGTCTGAGCCCTGAAAAAGACAGGTACAAATTCAAGGTAAGGTATACACATATGAGTTTATCTTGGGCAGACTAGATGGACCATGCAGGTCTTTTTCTGCCGTCATCTACTATGTTACTATGTTAGTTCTGAAATGGTTCTAGTCGGCTAAGTAAGCTTAACCAGTTAAATTAAAGTCTTTGAAAAGTGACCTGGCTAATCAGTTTGAGCCAGCCTTGCAATGTGCACTGAAGAGATGGAGGACCTAATAGTGGTATTGGCCTAGGGAGGTGGGAGCCATATCTCCTCTGTTGTACAGGTTTCAGCTAGTTTAGAAAAAGAAAAAAAAATGTTTTCCCAAATATCCCTCACATTATCCTCCTCCCCTGATGCCAAATTTAAAAAAATCCTTATTCTCCAAAATGCTGATCCCCCCTCCATATTCCTAAGGGAATTTCTAAGGCCCCCTTCCCATTCACCAACCCTCCCAGAATCTATTCACACAATTCCAGAGGGTTCCCTTATTACGCAACAGGAAGGACGCAATTGCCCTCTTCATAGCAGAAGTACCATTCAAAAGGCTGATGGCCCAGAAAGCTTGGCAGCACTAAGTGCTATATGAACAGATCAACTAACAGCTTCTTTAGTAACAAAGCTAGAGTTATGCACCTGAGAAAAAGAATACTTACTCGCGTTTCTGTCCCCCCAACTGGCTCCAGACTTCAACCACAAAGCCATCAAACTTCTCATTCTAGAAAAATAAATGAATAAGTTTAAGTCTCTTAAATTGCTCTTGATTGATTATCCTAGCCTTCTTAAAGTATACGAATAAGACTCCCGAAACGATGTACAATATTAATTCTCAATAGAATTAAAAATAGAATGTAAAACAAAAGGAACTCCATTGTAATATAGGCAAGAAATAGCTGTAGAAGGAAAGAGGGAAAAAGAAAGGAAAGAAGTAACTCAAAGGGATAAAACTAAAGCCTAAAGCTAAATTAATAAAATCGTATCAGACCAAATCAAAGCAAAACAAATCAGATTAAATCTAAGTAAATCAAAGGACAGAGCCGGCATTGTCATCGTCCAGGCTATTCCAGGTGAGCTAATTGAGGGGAAAAGCGTTGATAAATAAAAAGATTTTCAAGTTAGCCTTGCATATAGTTAGACAGTTGGTAATTGAGAGTCACACATTCTGAATTTACTTTCCTTGCAGATGCATGCAAGACGTGCTATAACATTACACATTTGCAGCCTATACATATACACCAAACTCTCATAATACAACTGCTTGTAACAAAGTTTAACACTAATCAGCCGAGGTGGAGGTGTGGGGGGGTCCTTAATATCTGACATGACTCATGTTTCACCTAGCAGGCTGTCTCCTGGAGGGCTCACAAACTAATTTTGTACCTAAGGCAATAAAGGATTAAGTGACTTGCCCAAAATCACAGAGAAGTAGCAATGAGGTTTAAACAAGGCACTCCTGGATGTCAAACCCGGTGCTCTAATCACTAGACTACTAGCATAATTTTTTCAACATCTCAATTTATGCTATAACACAGTTGGATCTTTAATAAGAAAGAAATCTCCTTGTTGTAATGCTGGTAACCTTTGATCCAAAAAATCAAGTCTAGGTTCATACTTAACACATGATTTTTCTGTCCAAGCCACCTGTTGCTAATCGGAGTGACTGGGGCAACGGCACTGTCAATTCTTTTAACTAGTGAGGCCTCCAGCCCAGTCACAGTCCAGAGTTTTTATGGGTGGCTTAGGGCACAAGGCAGTCACATATCTGAGCAAACTACCTAAATTTACAGTGCTCAGTGCTCCTACCTTCAACTTAATCCACACCAAGGAACTTCCTGCAGCATTCATTGTAACATTTTCATCCACTTGCAACTTGCCAGGGACCGCTCAACAAGCACCATCAACTGAAATCGCTTTGGCAGGCCTCTCCCAGGTGGCTGCACCGCCTTGTCTTTCTTCTGCTGGGTGCACCACCTCTAAGTCTACTAATGCTGAAGCAGGCACTAGAGGTACTTTTCTACAATGGGGTGGACTGGGTTAGGATGTGTATACAAGCATTTCTGAGAACCTATGCAGCCAGTCTCTCTTCACTAAAAAGGGAAAGATGGGAGGAAGAATGCTCATCTTGAATTACTCCTTCCAGAGAAAAGGTTGATATCCCTCAGGTTCAAGATGGGACACAAGCCTCCTTATTCTCTTGAGGATCATAAAGTAGTTTTCAATCCTATAATCCTTTCTGGCGGAACTGCTTCCATTGCACTGGACTGCAGGCTCAAATTGACTTCTTCCTGAAGCATGCAATTGAGTCTGAAACAGAATAGGCGGCTTGTGGATCTTGCCTGGTGACTCTGTAAGGAACCATAATTGGTAAACTGTCCTTACTATGTGTCCATATTAACTGTATGGCAACTTACTCCCACTGCTGAAGGATGATATAAGCTTGCGCCCCCCCCCCCCCCCCAATAAACACAGATAAGGCAAGAAGTGTGCTTTGAAGAGATACCAGCTGCAGTTGAAGGCAGTAGTTAAAAAAGTACCGAAGAAGAGCATCTTTTACCTCCTCAGCTTTTCCAGCCCGTTTTTGTTTACATTGTGGATTTGTATTGTTTTGCCAGTCTTCCAGAAGCTGGTTTTTCTGCTTTAAGACACGTAAAATTTGACTGGGATTGACACCATATTCTTTAGCAATAGATGCTTGACTTTGTTTGTTTTCTAATTTTTTAAGAACCTCTATTCGTTCAGTCAGTGTTAAAGTCTTACAGTTGCACAACGAGGACCCCAGTGTACACTCTAACAACATTCTTTCGCTTATTCTGCCTGTGGCAGTTAAAGGGGTGGTAAATTTGAAATCTCATTGCTTGTCACGCGCCAATCGGCTAACATATTCCATGCGCACGCTTATGCGGAGTCTTTCCTGCAGAGGAGCGGTCTTAAACCATGCACATAAGCGAATCTTGAACTTATCAGTGGTGCACTAAACCGAAGTTTGTCCACATAGAAATTGATGGTGCCAAAAACGGGACTGAAGTACGACATGCAGTTAAACAGAGCATGCGCTTATCCGACGTGCACTTAAATGGAGTGCACTGTATATCTATATATATCAACTTAAGATTGTATACTTTCACACCTTCAGCTGTTGTACACACGTAGGAAATTATAATATTCATTCCACTATGTATATGAATGTAACTTTATATTTGACCTTTCCAAAGCATGTTTGTTATTATCATTGTATTTTGTATTATCTGTATGTGTATATTTGAATATATATCATATATATATATATATATATATATATATATTGGTTTTTATTTTAATTATATATATATGATTATTTTTATTGTTTTGTCAATAGACCCCTGAAGCAGGCGCTGTTGAACCAAAACACTGCCCGTGTTGGGTCTTTCTCAGAATAAAAGGACTTAATTTATCTCAATCCTGAAGGCCCAGCTGTGCTTTTTTCTCTTATGTTTAAATATTTTTTATTGGTGCAGAAAATAAACAGACAATACTGTCACTGTGATAACACTCCATACACCAGTAAGGTAATGTCATGCTGCTATAATACAACTCACCACAAATGCATTTTTGCTTTTCCCCCTCCCGTACCCCTCCCCAACCCCTTATACAATGCATTTTAAAACTGGGTTCAACCAACTCCGTCTGCTGAGCCCTAGGGCTCTCCTTTAAACTGTTCGTGTCCAGGAACCACATCTTGCTCCCCACTTTAACCACCGTAGTTAGAAGTCCCATCTCCATGGCCTGGACAAAGCATTTACTTTAATTGATTTCACCCTAGGTTAGACACAAATTAAGCTCCTGTCATATTCCCTCACCTCCCCCCACCCACCCCCCTTGTCACACTTAAGAATTCAAAATTCTACTACGCGCTACTGCAGTCAATGAGTCCCAGAAGGGAGACCAGACTTGGCAAAGCTGGTCCCCTCGTGGTGAAGATAGGTCATCCACTCCCCTGCGCTCCAATGCGCAGAGGCGAATCATATTAGATCGCCAGTGTTGCAATGTAGGCAGATCCTTGGTTATCCACTGTTGAAGAATCGACTTCTTTCCAACCAAGATTGTTTTTATCAAGAAGCATTTAAGGCCCCGGGGCGCAAACGGGGACACCCTGAACACCTCAAATAACTGAGATGGAGTTGGTCTCCAAACAACCCCCCAGAGCCTAGACACATGCTGACAAACCTGGCGCCAAAAGCCAAGGATCTGCGGGCACGTCCAGAACATGTGTCCCAGGTCGACCGGGGATTGAGCACACTTCTTACACCTGTCCTCCGTCCCCATGGATGCCGTATATGCTCTATGAGGGGAAATATACATCCGCATCAAAAATTTATAATGTGTTTCTTGCAACGTCACATTCTCCATCTGTCGTTGGGTACCCAAGAGACAGACCTTCACCGTTTCCGTCTGGAGGCTTATCGCTAGCTCTTTGTTCCAGCAACTGGTTAATTTGGCATACTCCACCTTGCCCAGTTGTTCCCGCAGGGAAGCATGGTAGAATTTAAGCGGGATCCTTAATTGTGCGTCCAACCCCAATATAGTGACTAATTGGTCCCACACCTGTGCTGTCATAGTGGGGGCCGGCAAGGATCTTAAATAATGGTGCAGTTGAAACATAGAAAAGAAATTTATTCCCCTAATCCCATATTCCACCCGCAGGTCAGCCTGAGATTTTAGTGTACCATCCTCATTGTATAGCTGGTATAAATACTGCAAGTTTTTTGTCCCCCAATTGGCAAAGTCCACTGAGGTGGAACCGGGCATAAAGTCTCTGTTACCCTGAATTGGCAGCAATGGAGAAGATTCTGCGGACAGGCCATAAAACCTACAGACCCACCACCATGCTTTCCTCACAGGCATAAATATTGGTGCATAAGCCGGGGGTGTCCACAGCTTCCCCGGTGCCGCATGCAACCAGGCACTAAAGTGCTCTGGGGCAAACAATCCCGTCTCTGCCCTGGTACACGAGCCTCCTGTGGGGAACCGTGTCAAAAGCTTTGCTGAAATCTAAGTAGATTACGTCTATAGCTCGTCCCTGATTCAATTCTCCTGTCACCCAATCAAAGAATTCAATAAGATTCGTTTGGCACGATTTCCCTTTGGTAAAACCATGTTGTCTCGGATCTTGCAACTTATTGGCTTCCAGGAAATTCACTATCCTTTCCTTCAGCATCGCTTCCATTACTTTTCCAATAATCGAAGTGAGGCTTACCGGGTTGTAGTTTCCAGCTTCTTCCCTATCACCACTTTTGTGAAGAGGGACCACCTCCGCCGTTCTCCAATCCCTTGGAACCTCTCCCGTCTGCAAGGATATATTAAACAAATCTTTAAGAGGACCCGCCAGAACCTCTCTGAGCTCCCTCAATATCCTGGGGTGGATCCCATCCGGTCCCATGGCTTTGTCCACCTTTAGCTTTTCAAGTTGTTCATACACACTCTCTTCCGTGAACGGTGCTCTATCCACTTCAATCTCATTTGTACTTTTTGCAGTCCATCGCGGTCCTTCTCCGGGATTTTCTTCTGTGAAGGAGCTCTAGACCCTCTTACTTCTCCAATCTAGGTCTTTCTCAGTATTTGCAAACTTCTCAGGATATTATTAATAGAAGAGCTACTTTGATTGTGGTTATTACAATCAGCATGTGTAAAATAGAAATTTTGAAAGCTTATTTTCCTAAAACAACAAGTATCTTTTTGTGGACAAGTTATTTATATATTTCCAGATGTTGCGAGAGTTACTCAATTGAAGCGGAAAACATTTTTACAGTTGAGACTACGTACGGTCTTGGCTACTGAGCTACTTTTTTCCCTAGTTCCCATGTAAATGTTTGATAACCTTTCAGAATAATTATGTATTTTTTGATTCTCATCAGAGGATTTTCTGAAGGATAAGGTTGTATCGGGACAGCCTGAACAACAATTTATTTTCTTTTCTTTCCAGGTTGAGTAAGTAATATAGGGTACATGAAATAATGTTTGCCTACCAATGTATGTTCATTTAAGTTTGTTGTAACATATTTTCCTCTGCTGGACTTTATACCAGTTATGTGGTTTTTCTTTTTCTATTATTATTTATTATTTTTTAGTGTATTATGTGTATTTAGTGTAATGTAATACAAGGTTTTGTTGTTTTAAATTTGCATTTAAGTAAAGAAGTCTGCATGGCACCGGTCTATCTGTCCAGCCACGAACAGGGCACAGACCACAGAAGTCTGCCCAGCACTGGCTTTGCTTCTCAATTGCTGGAGTTGCCATCTAATCACTGCTAAGCTTGTTTAGTTTCATGCCTTCTATACTGGATTCCTTTATATCTATCTCAGGTCCTCAAGGCTCTCCTCATACATCTTGTGATGCAAATTTTGTTGCTTTTCTCTGAACCGATTCCTCATATGTCTCTTGACACAAACCCCATACTATTTTCATTGCTTTTTCCTGATCCGCCTCAAGTCTTTTTACATCCTTAGCAAGATGCAGCCTCCAAAACTCCAAGTGGGCCCTCCATCAATCACTTGTACAGGGGCATCAACACCTCCTTTCTTATGCTGGTTATACCCCTTTCTATGCAGCCTAGCATTCTTCTGGCCATGGTCATCATCTTGTCTCATTGTTTTGTCACTTTGAGATCTGCAGACACCATCACCCCATGATCCCTCTCCTGAGCTCTGCTTATCAGTCTTTCTCCATCTATCTGATACATCTGCTTTGGATTTCTGCACCTTACGTGCATCAGTCTGCACTTCTTGGCATTAAAATTGACCATTCTTCTAATTTTTTGAGATCTCTTCTCATGGTTTCCACCATAGGCGGTCGGTGGCCCAACTGTTTGGGGAGGCTAAAGGGGGCGGGGTTAGGGGTGGGGCCAGGGGTGGAGCTTAAATCCATAATTGTCTGATCACACACAGAAAAAATTAATAAATGTCACAATTAAAACCTTTTATTAAATTTAGATATTAGCTATGTATCATATGTCAAAGAATAAAGTGGTTGCTCAAAGCATATACTAACCACAATCGCTCAACTGCAAAACACTATGCACAACTTTGTGCAAAAACACACTCTGAACCTTACTGTACCATAAATATTACACTGGGCAGAACCTAATACACAAATATACCACCCATACGGAAAATGTAGACCGTCAACAATATTGAAACAAGGGATCATAATATCACAATTCTCATGTAGAGCCACAAAACATCCTAATTCATGTTTAATGTGGGATAAAATGTCATAAATAAGTAAATAAACTTTTAATGTTGAACACCTAATTCTCAAAGTGGACATATTCCAAACACTATAATGAAAATAAAATGATCTTTTCTAACTTTGTTGTCTGGTGACTTTGTTTTTCTGATTGTGCTGGCCCAGTATCCGATTCTGCTGCTATCTGTCCTCTTAACTCCATTTCCAGGGCTTCCTTTCCATTTATTTGTTTACTTTCCGCCTTTCTTCTTCATTTCTTGTCCTACATCCGTAAGTAAAAGCTGGGTCCTCCGCAAACTTGACTGTCTAGTGGATCCAGCTTTTGCCTATTTTCTTCATCCATGTGCAGTTTTTCTACTCTCTTCCTTTCCTGTTATCTCATCTCCTTCCTCACTCCTCCCTCCCCCTCTATGTCCAGCAACCCTCCTCTCCCCCCCTACCCTCCCCTCCATCTACCCATATCCAGCAACTCTCCTTTCCCCTGCCCTCTCCTCTCCCCTTCTTCCACCATGTCCAGCAACCCTCCTCTCCCCTTCCCTCCATCCAGCAACCTTCCTCTCCCCTTCTTCCACCATGTCCAGCAACCCTCCTCTCCCCTTCCCTCCATCCAGCAACCCTCCTCTCCCCTTCTTCCACCATGTCCAGCAACCCTCCTCTCCCCTTCCCTCCATCCAGCAACCCTCCTCTCCCCTTCTTCCACCATGTCCAGCAACCCTCCTCTCCCCTTCCCTCCATCCAGCAACCTTCCTCTCCCCTTCTTCCACCATGTCCAGCAACCCTCCTCTCCCCTTCCCTCCATCCAGCAACCTTCCTCTCCCCTTCTTCCACCATGTCCAGCAACCCTCCTCTCCCCTTCCCTCCATCCAGCAACCCTCCTCTCCCCTTCTTCCACCATGTCCAGCAACCCTCCTCTCCCCTTCCCTCCATCCAGCAACCCTCCTCTCCCCTGCCCTCTCCTCTCCCCTTCTTCCACCATGTCCAGCAACCCTCCTCTCCCCTTCCCTCCATCCAGCAACCCTCCTCTCCCCTTCTTCCACCATGTCCAGCAACCCTCCTCTCCCCTTCCCCTCCATCCAGCAACCCTCCTCTCCCCTGCCCTCTCCTCTCCCCTTCTTCCACCATGTCCAACAACCCTCCTCTCCCCTTCCCTCCATCCAGCAACCTTCCTCTCCCCTTCTTCCACCATGTCCAGCAACCCTCCTCTCCCCTTCCCTCCATCCAGCAACCCTCCCCTTCTTCCATGTCCAGCAACCCTCCTCTCCCCTTCCCTCCATCCAGCAACCCTCCCTCTCCCCTTCTTCCACCATGTCCAGCAACCCTCCTCTCCCCTTCCCTCCATCCAGCAACCTTCCTCTCCCCTTCTTCCACCATGTCCAGCAACCCTCCTCTCCCCTTCCCTCCATCCAGCAACCCTCCTCTCCCCTGCCCTCTCCACTCCCCTTCTTCCACCATGTCCAGCAACCCTCCTCTCCCCTTCCCTCCATCCAGCAACCCTCCTCTCCCCTTCTTCCACCATGTCCAGCAACCCTCCTCTCCCCTGCCCTCTCCTCTCCCCTTCTTCCACCATGTCCAGCAACCCTCCTCTCCCCTTCCCTCCATCCAGCAACCTTCCTCTCCCCTTCTTCCACCATGTCCAGCAACCCTCCTCTCCCCTTCCCTCCATCCAGCAACCCTCCTCTCCCCTTCTTCCATGTCCAGCAACCCTCCTCTCCCCTTCCCTCCATCCAGCAACCTTCCTCTCCCCTTCTTCCACCATGTCCAGCAACCCTCCTCTCCCCTTCCCTCCATCCAGCAACCCTCCTCTCCCCTGCCCTCTCCTCTCCCCTTCTTCCACCATGTCCAGCAACCCTCCTCTCCCCTTCCCTCCATCAACCCTCCTCTTCCCTTCTTCCACCATGTCCAGCAACCCTCCTCTCCCCTTCCCTCCATCCAGCAACCCTCCTCTCCCCTGCCCTCTCTTCTCCCCTTCTTCCACCATGTCCAGCAACCCTCCTCTCCCCTTCTTCCACCATATCCAGCAACCCTCCTCTCCCCTTCCCTCCATCAACCCTCCTCTCCCCTTCTTCCACCATATCCAGCAACCCTCCTCTCCCCTGCCCTCTCCTCTCCCCTTCTTCCACCATGTCCAGCAACCCTCCTCTCCCCTTCTTCCACCATATCCAGCAACCCTCCTCTCCCCTTCCCTCCATCAACCCTCCTCTCCCCTTCTTCCACCATATCCAGCAACCCTCCTCTCCCCTGCCCTCTCCTCTCCCCTTCTTCCACCATGTCCAGCAACCCTCCTCTCCCCTTCCCTCCATCCAGCAACCCTCCTCTCCCCTTCTTCCACCATATCCAGCAACCCTCCTCTCCCCTTCTTCCACCATGTCCAGCAACCCTCCTCTCCCCTTCTTCCACCATCCAGCAACCCTCCTCTCCCCTTCTTCCACCATGTCCAGCAACCCTCCTCTCCCCTTCCCTCCATCCAGCAACCCTCCTCTCCCCTTCTTCCACCATGTGCAGCAACCCTCCTCTCCTCTCCCGTCTGCCCTGTTTCCTTCCTGCCCCCCCCCCCCCCGCCGTACCTTTAAATATTATAGTTTTGCTGCAGTCGCGGGCAGCCGGCATTGAAGACATCGGCAGGCTTACGCCGGTTCCAGCAGCCTTCCCTTCCCTCGTTGCAAGTCGGATGATGGCTCCGCCCTCGTAGAAACAGGAAATACGTCAGAAGAGGGCGGAGCCATCATCCGACTTGCAACGAGGGAAGGGAAGGCTGCTGGAACCGGCGTAAGCCTGCCGATGTCTTCAATGCCGGCTGCCCGCGACTCCAGCAAATCTATAATATTTAAAGGTACGGCGGGGGGCGGGGCAGTGGTGGGCTGGGGAGGCTTAGCCTCCCCAAGCCTCTTATATGGGGCGCCTATGGTTTCGACTCCCAGCGGGATATCCACTCTATTGGCTATCTTCGTGTCATCCGCAAAGAGGCAAATTTTTCCTTCTAGAAAAAGGATGTTGCAGCACCATACAAATAGAAATTTTCTGGTTTGTACAATGTCACAAGAATCTTCTTGAATGACAGAGTAAGGTTGTAGCTACAGGCTTCCTGTTTCTGGTCCCAGCAGACATCTATGTCAGCACTTGCTCAGTGCTTAGAAAACAATGCAGAGGAAGCATTAACAACAAATGCTGCAATCATCTTAGAGAAAAGAAACTGAATTGCACATATGCTAAAGACTTACCAAAGGATTCATTATTAGAAGTGACTGATTGAGCAACGTTTCTTGTGTATTTCTTTTTTGTAAAAGACCTTAATGCTCTTGTTGGATTGTTTTTTTCAAAACTCCACAAATTTATTTTGTGGTCAAAAAATGTGGACTAAGACTACACAAGAAGAAGAAGAAAAGAATTATTGGCTTTGATGGAAGAAACCCGGACTTTGGGTGCTTCCTTTTTACTAGCATACCCATGTAAATGTATAGCGCGTTATTTGGGTTTAAAATATGTTTTCTTTGATCCAGAGCACTTGAGGGTCTTCGTAGATATAAAGAAAATCTCTAGTGGGACAGTAACATCAAATGATTAATGACCGTAGAACGATATACAGCAACATGTGGAGGCTGTATCTTGCTAAGCATGTTAAAAGACTTGAAGCGGTTCAGAGAAAAGAAACGGAAATAGTATGGGGTTTGTGTTCAGTTTTGGGTCTTTGCTTAAATATATTTCAACTTATGATCTCCTTATTAATGTTATTGAATCCTTGCTTAAATATATTTCAACTTGTGATCTCCTTATTAATGTTATTGAATCCACTCCCCTTTTAGTTTTGGTCTAACGAGGAGTTATGAGTTTTCTTTACGAATATTACTTATTTCTTTGTATTTTTATCTCTGGGTTTCTTGAGCAAGCAAGTACTTGTATTTCAATATATTGATAAGCAAATAATTTAAGAAAAAGACTTACCAAAAATTACAAAGACCACAGCAAAGTAGTGGATTAATACTTAATAGTTTTCAAGTCTCATCATAGGACTACCCCCAACTCCAGAGCAGTGTTGATAATCTGGTTTCTTTGGTGAGTCAGAAATAGTCTCACCTTTGCTGTTTGCACCATGGTACTGGAAAGCTCTTCTATCTCATCCTCACTGCCAAAAAGACTCTCAAAATCTTGATAGGACCACCCATCAAACAGAATCCGAGGCACTAGTGGGAAAAGTAAGAATCAGACATTGTTTTCCTTGTGGTATATGCATCTCTTGTAACATCTAGATCCCAGTTTAGCTAAATATGATATTGCTAGATATCTATTTACTACTCAGAACAAGCAGTGCATGAAATTCAGACTGTGCTCTTCCAACATTTCCCTCAAACAGAAAAGTCAATGTCCTCGAAGTCATAAGCACAAAGACCAAAGCCCAAGGCTGAAGAGTCATTTTTCATCATTCCACATCTTTCTGTTGGGAAGAGTTAAACACTACAAAACTCAAAAGTCTACCACAAACCCATAAAGCAAAGAAGAGCACATTATGACAGAACCAATGGTATGTTTATCCCTCCTGTCCTTGAAGGAGAAAATAACATACATAAAATACATTCATAACAGATAAATATAAAATAAAATAGGAGGAGGATAAACTAAAATAAAAAAAACATCCTTCCATAACAAACTCATCCATAGCTAACTGTATATCAGCAATCACCAATACTCTCTCCAAACATTCCACAAAGACAGATCATAAAAATCCCCAACCCTCTTTAAATAAATCATAAAATAGGCCTAGAGATATTGAAATGATAGCTATTAGCACACAACAGAATTTGAAAACCAGAAGCTCACAAACAAGACTCTGGATCTCATTTTGAAAAGAAAAAAAAAATGTTCAGAAATTGGCATAAATCTGCATTTTGACTTTTTCCTCACAAACACGTCCAAATTGGTATTTTCAAAACCAATTTTTAGACGTTTTTCTATGACATCTGTCAGAAGTGCGTTCAAATCACAAGGGGGTGTGTCAGGGGCGTGTTAAGGGCGGGATCTGGGTGTTCCTAACGTTTATGACGTTTTTCAGTCATAATGGTACAAAACAAAAACATCCAGGGCTAAAACTGACATTTTGAGCTACACCTGTTTTTATAACGAATAAGGCACAAAAAGGTGCCCTAAATGACCAGATGACCACTGGAGGGAATCAGGGATGGCCTCCCCTTGCTCCTCCCCCCAAGTGGTCACTAACCCCCTCCCACCCCCCAAAATGTGATTAAAAACATTACTTGCCAGCCTCAGATGTTATACTTAGGTCCATTAGTAACATAGTAGATGACGGCAGAAAAAGACCTGCACGGTCCATCCAGTCTGCTCAACAAGACAACTCATGTGTGCTACTTTTTGTGTATACCCTACTTTGATTTGTACCTATGCTCTTCAGGGCACAGACCGTATAAGTCTGCCCAGCACTATGCCCGCCTCCCACCACCGGCTCTGGCACAGACCGTATAAGTCTGCCCAGTACTATCCTCGTCTCCCACCACCGGCTCTGGCACAGACCGTATAAGTCTGCCCAGCTCTATCCCCGCCTCCCAACCTCCAGCCCCGCCTCCCACTACCGGCTCTGCTATCCAATCTCGGTTAAGCTCCTGAGGATCTATTCCTTCTGGAATAGCATGCAGGTCTCTGGAGTAGTCCAGTGGTGGTGCAGTGCACTGCAGACAGGTGGACCCAGGCTCCTACCTCCCCCTACCTGTTACACTTGTGGAGGAAACCGTGAGCCCTCCAAAACTCACCACAGAACCCACTGTACCCACATATAGGTGCCCCTTCCCCCGTAAGGGCTATGCTAGTGGTGTACAGTTGGGGGTAGTGGGTTTTGGGGGGGGGGGGGGGGAGCTCAGCAGACAAGGTAAGAGAGCAATGGTGACATATTAAGAAGTCCACTGCAGTGCCCCCTAGGGTGCCCTATTGCTTTCCTGGGGATGTCAGGGGGACCAGTCTACTAAAGATGCTGGCTCCTCCTACATCCTAATGGCTTGATTTTGGGTGTTTTACACGTGCAGAATTTTTTTTTTTTTTCAAAAATGGACCAAAACACAAAACATCCAAATCACAAAACCTTCTTCAAAGCAGTATTTAAAAAAAAAAAAAAAAATATATATATATATATATATATATATATATATATATATATATATATATGTATATGAAGATAGGACCCAAAGTGGTGAACTGGATTAGGAACTGGTTGATGGACAGTCGCCAGAGGGTGATGGTGAATGGAATTCGCTCGGAGGAGGGAAAGGTGAGTAGTGGAGTGCCTCAAGGATCGGTGCTGGGGCCGATTCTGTTCAATATATTTGTGAGTGACATTGCCGAAGGGTTAGAAGGTAAAGTTTGCCTATTTGCGGATGATACTAAGATCTGTAACAGAGTGGACACCCCGGAGGGAGTGGAAAACATGAAAAAGGACCTATGGAAGCTAGAAGAATGGTCTAAGGTTTGGCAATTAAAATTCAATGCGAAGAAATGCAAAGTGATGCACTTAGGGAATAGAAATCCACGGGAGACGTATGTGTTAGGCGGGGAGAGTCTGATAAGTACGGATGGGGAGAGGGATCTTGGGGTGATAATATCTGAGGATTTGAAGGCGACGAAACAGTGTGACAAGGCGGTGGCCCTAGCTAGAAGGTTGTTAGGCTGTATAGAGAGAGGTGTGACCAACAGAAGAAAGGGGGTGTTGATGCCCCTGTATAAATCGTTGGTGAGGCCCAACCTAGAGTATTGTGTTCAGCTTTGGAGGCCGTATATTGCTAAGAATGTAAAAAGAATTGAAGCGGTGCAAAGAAAAGCTACGAGAATGGTATGGGATTTGCGTTACAAGACGTATGAGGAGAGACTTGCTGACCTGAACATGTATACTCTGGAGGAAAGGAGAAACAGGGGTGATATGATACAGATGTTCAAATATTTGAAAGGTATTAATCCGCAAACAAACCTTTTCCAGAGATGCGAAGGTGGTAGAACGAGAGGACATGAAATGAGATTGAAGGGGGGCAGACTAAAGAAAAATGTCAGGAAGTATTTTTTCACAGAGTAGTGGATGCTTGGAATGCCCTCCCGCGGGAGGTGGTGGAAATGAAAACGGTAACGGAATTCAAACATGCGTGGGATAAACATAAAGGAATCCTGTTCAGAAGGAATGGATCCTAAGGAGCTTAGCCGAGATTGGGTGGCAGAGCGGGTAGCACATGAGTTTATCTTGTTGGGCAAACTAGACGGACCGTGCAGGTCTTTTTCTGCCGTCATCTACTATGTTACTATATATATATATATATATATATAGACGTTTTCTTTTTTGAAAAGGACTTTGGGCGTTTTTTTGCAAAAAGTCCAGTCGGACTTAGACATCATATTGAAAATGCCCCTCCACATTAACTAAGGGTTAGAAAGTATTATCTAACCTTTATCACCTTAGGGATTCAATTCCAGAAATATGAAACAGCAAAAAATATTGTCTTCTTAAGAGTTTCTGAATATTTTACATCACCCCGCTGCGGGCTTCATCAAACATGCTATAACTATATAACCTAGAATATGTTGAAGCCCTGCATTTAATGGCAACTTACTTATTTATTGCATTTGTATCCCACATTTACCCACCAATTTGCAGGCTCAATGTGGCTTACATTATGCCGTAATGGCGATCGCCAAACTTGGACGCAATCTCTTCAATGCACAAGTACAGAAGTGGTAAGGTGAAATGAGAGCTGTAAAAGTGGTTAGCACCATCAACCATGACAAGAAACTTTTAAACAATGAAAAATGTTGCAAATAAAAAATAGTCTAGAAAGCAGCATACAGTCAGGCAGCTTTCTGGTGGAAGAATGAAACATTAACACAAATGTACAATATAAACACTCACCTATGAGGGTGCTTTTAGAATTTTTCTTTACGTCTTTTATCCAGCCTGCCAAATGAAGCAAAACAGAACTGAACAGCTATTAAGGCACGATATTACCATATTTAAATCAACCAAGCAGAAAATGAGTTAAGAATCATAAAAAGATTTAAAGAGTGCCATTCTGCTTCCTTTCCTATCCATTCCTAGTCACCAGGTAATTCTGCAGGCCCTTAGCCTTCTTCTTCATTAAAGGAATGAGTTGTTTCCATCACCTAATGCTAAAACGGAGCAGTCCATCTCTTGTTGACATTCTAAATTAGTTTTTTTTTGCTTAAAAAAGGAGTAAGTGCAATGCTACCTGCCTTCATCAGTTACAGGGAATTTGACAGCAATAAAGGGTGAGATGATCCTACATGCACTGCTCATCCACTGAAGATGAAGCATTTGAAATAAAATGGCTGGTCTAATGGCCTGCTTCAATTCCCATCTCTACTTGATTTGTTAGTATGGCTGAACATGACTAGAATTAAAGATTTCTGACCACTGTATTCTCAAGAAAGTTCTGGTTTTCCACTGCAGAGGAAGAGATTTCCAAAGTAAAATTATTTCTGTACATCATTCTCAAGGGAGCAACCTGATCTGGGAGATATCCAACATGTTTAGTTTTAGAGACGAATTGGCATAATAAAAGCATGCACACCATATGTTTACAAAAAGATAAAACAATTTACTCTTCTAATCAATGTTTTGCTCTCAGCTGCTGTACACTCTCCTATAAAGGATCATTATTAAATCTGCTTGGGGTGAAATCATAGACTTAGTAATGAAACTACTGATATTAGGTCAATATTCAAAAGATCTAAGTGCCTAACTTTTAAGAGTTTAGTGCCTAGATCTGCCAAAATAAGAATTATCTGCTGAGTGCCTACATTTAGGCATTTATTTTGGCTAGGCTCCTAAATTTATGCATGTGTGAAGGGGGTTGGGACCAAGACAAGAGCATGAGGTTAGGTACTCCATACTGATTTCCAGCAGTGGATACTTAACTTGGGAGAATTCTGTTTTTAGGTGTCTTTTTTCAGCCCAAAACATAGGTGCCTAGGATCAGCTGAAAACAGGAACCTAGTTTAGAGACCTAAACTAAGCAGTTCAGCGACCTTTGAATAGTAGCCCAATATGAGGTTGATTTTCAGTAAGCAATACAATGGCAACTCAGCTATATTTGAGAAAAATTTCAGCTGCATTCTGGATGGGAAGGTTACAAGGAAACCACTTAATTAACCAGCTAGTGCTGAATTTCACACTACCCAGCTAAGTCCCCATCCCACACAATCAAACCATCATTTTTTTGAGTGGTAATAAGTTTTTTAAAGCTCTGATCTAATTATCTAACTCCATAGTTAAGCAGCCAGATTACTTTGAAATCTAGCCATGAGTCATTGCTACTACGGATAATTATAATTACAGAATTGTGGCACCATCTTACAAGCAGAAAACAATAGGATTCATAAACCTAAATTTCGTCCAAAGTTTCCATCCAAATGACTAACAAGTTGTCTTTGGTCAAAAATTCTTACAGAAACATAATCTTGCCATACAGCCAAAAATAAGTTACTAGACTGCAGGTGCAAATCAGAAAAGGTTATCATAGAACTGTATCAACTGATGCTGTAAACCAGTAGGACATCATTTGTCTGACCAAACATAGCCTCTAAGGATACAGGTAATCTAGAAATGTTAAATAGTAGTAGTAGTAGTAGTAATATGATGACATAGCTACCTCACATAGCCAGAAACATGAAGAAATTAACAAACTAGAGACATAAAGAGTAACAAGATAACCCCAAAGGTAATACCACTTTAAGAAAGAAATAAAGAAAGAAAAGCTGCACAGGAGCACAACAGTAATCTGGGAATATAGGCGAGACTAATTAGGGATTTATTTAGAGAGTGAACAGACTTCCAGAGAACCAGAAGCCAATCAGCAGAGACTGTGGTAGGTTAAAAGCTGTGCAGGATGTGGATGTCCTCTTGGCATCACTGCCGGTTTTCCACTATGCACTGATGCGGTTTTGTTTGAAATCAAGAATTCAGGTGTTTTTTGTGGCAACATTTTGCGACTTCAGATTGAGCATTGGCTCATTGTTATTTCATGCATTTTTTTGACATTGTACACAATTTTAAGACCCCTGATGCAGGCAGTTTTGCCAAAACACAGACCATGTGGGTTCTATCCAATAAATTTGAGTTGATGCCCCCCCTATCTTGAAGGCTCCTTGTGCTTTTGTTGTCTGCAGACGTGCAGGATGTCCCAGTAAATAAACTAGAAAATATGTAGCTAAGGGCTAGCGTGTCCTTCGCCCAATTCACAAGCATTCTGCCCCTGCTACTCCTGCCCACTCCCTTCTTGCCTTTATTTCTCCAACTTTGTCAATCTCTCCCTACACACCTGATTTTCCTGCTGCACCCTCAGTCCCCTTCCTGCCCCTGTACCCATCTGTGAGGGAGTCTATAGGAGGCTGCCCCTTTCCCTTAAGCATACTCCATCACAGTCAGAACCACCTTAAGCCCCACAGTCCCGTATAAAAAGTGAGATTGGGAGGGGTGGAGCAAGGACAACTGCTAGAAAATATAAAAGGCAAAGCCAGGGTTGGGTTGAGGCTCAGGGAAGGGAGCAGCCACTCTATAGCATCACTACTTGTGTAGCTACCAGAACCTGGCTCAAGTAGGCCAAACTTAACTTGAATAGTTGTGAGAATCCTGGAGTCAGGTCAGTGTTTGAGCAACCTCAAAGAGAAACTTTATAGACTATGCTTTTGGGCCTGTCTGAATCTGAAGAGACTTTATTCCTTATTTTCTGTGCCTGTGAAATAACAGGCCTCTGCTTTTGTGTTTAATAAAGAGTTTTGCTGTACCTCTGTAACCTTGTCTGGATATATAACCCAAAGGTTCAACCTCAAAGGAGAGACCAGGTGCAGCAGGTGTACAGGCCTAGAACAATGTTCATGGACCTCACTGATGAGCAATGTATGAGCAGGTTCCACTTCAACAGGGAAACAAAGGTACACCTCTGCCATCAGCTTGAGGAGGATCTGGAGCCCACTACTTGGAGGGGACAAGTCTTGCCAGCCCATGTGACCACAGACCTGGCATTTCTAACAAATGGATACTTCCAGACATCACTAGGAGCTGCTGGAGGCATCAGCCAAGCAGCCGCATCATGTAGCACTTCACAGTTCCTACATAGTTTTCTTAGAAAGGACACCCTGCATATTAAATTCCCATGTGTGAGGTGGATCAACACCAGACAATAACTAATTTCTATCAAGTGCAGACTTCCCATCTGTTCTAGGTCCTACAGAATGCATCCATGTTGCCCTAAGACCATCTGCAGGTAGTACCTACAGAAATTGCAAGTCATACCATTTATTGACCATGCAGATGATCTGCAATGCCTCAAACATTATAACTGATGAGTTTGCGAACTATCCCAGACCCTACTGAGGAATCCACGGATGTTTCCAGAGTGCCCAGATCACCGGAGGAGGGGGGGGGGGGGGAGGATGTTAAGTGAGGAGTGCATAACCCACACCCATTTCTCTTTTTTTTCCCAACAAGTATGTGCCCAATGTGGCTTTAGATGTCTGGAAGATGATACATTCAACAGTGTTAGAAAATACAAACCCACACAAAAGGTGTGTCTACAGTCTCTAGCATCTCTTCTCTTCCATGCAGATGACTGTGGCTATCCCCTCAGGAGATGGCTGATGACCCCCACTGTCCACCCCCAATGGGCTGCAGAAGAGAAGTACAATGCAAAACAGACATTTGACATCTTGACGTCCAGATTCTGCTGTGTGGATTGGTCTGTGGGTAAGCTTCTCTACAGTGCATCAAAGATCTGTGAAATATTCACAGCTTACTGCATGCTACACAACTTGGCCATTACTCATTATATGCCTGAACCAGAGGGAAACATGAGGGAGGACAATGATAGTGATAAGGATGGTGAACATTTGCAAGCTCAAGATCTGCCACCCCAACAGCTACAAGAAATGATCTGATACAGACATTTCTTGTGACAAGGTGAGCTATTTATTTTTAGAGGACACATATCTGTGAAACCCTACTAACACTCCCTCTCCTTCCCCCATCACCCCCTCTCACAAAACAGCGACACTGTTGGTCAACTTACAAAAAGATATGGTGAAATCCTATGTTTAATATTAACAAATGACTGCAGAAAAATCAGACTTTACATGTTGAAAGATCAAAATTCTCTTTACAAAATGGGAATTGTGGATAGGAGGAAAAGGTCTCAAAATGCCCAGGTGCCAGGACAAATTTAATCGGCAATATATCTCAAGGTACACGAAAGGCTGAGGCTCATCACAGACCAAAAACTTCCTGTATTTTTATATATTCCAAAACTGTGTAATCCCCTACTACGCTTTTTTTATATGAATATAATTTTTTCAATTCAACCCATTCACCATGATAAAAAATCTTCTTAGTGAACAAGAAAAATGTTTCAGTGAAATAACTTAGCTTTTTGTTTTTAACGCGGGTCTGGCTGTAATATATCCAATCAAGGGACTCCCAACTCCTGACGGGGACCCGTTTTGCCCACCGGCTTTATCAAGGGAGGAATCCAGATGCTTTGACAGTCTCGTTTCATTCCTTAACAGCAGGACCCACGGCTCATTGTCCCTGATTAAGTTGCAATGTTTAGGCCAGGAATGCTTTTTCATGAAGGGGTCCTGCTACTACTTCTACCACAATACGGTCCTCAAAATTGGTGCTACCAGATTCTTATGGATGTTCATCTCCAGCATTCTCTTCCATTTGAGTTTGTGGTGACTCTGGCTCTGCAGCAGCTTTTAAGAGTTGTGGTTTGGGCATATTATCCCCCATTGGTTTCTGCATCATAGCACGCAGGTTCACTGTTTGAACACAACCCTTACAGTGGTGGGGGAGAAGGATGTTTTGATATGGCCCATGAAGTACACTCCTGGATCCAATCTGGATCCAATCTAGGCCATAACTGTATCCCAAAACTGAATATAATACTCCAAGTACAGCCTAATAACTTGTACAGTGGGAGTCATGTATGTAAAGTAAAATCAAATACATTGAAGAAGGACACAGATATTATAGGAAACTGACTGAAGAACAGTTGAAAAATCTTATCAAATACTTCCAAAGCAAGTACACCTCTCTCTTGGTATAATGTAGTACTTGGGAACAATAACCAGTACTGCCTTATAACAAAGGTCGTTATAAGGAAAGGCAATACCCAATCAAATAAAGACTCAATTTAAGACTCAATTCAATTATTTAAACCATTTTAATGAACACTTCAACTAGAAGGGTGATTTAGCCATGTGAGCAGGAACTGCACTTCAACCATGTGAGCCGGGACCATGCATCAATCATATGACCTGGAACATTATGCGTCAACCACGAGAGCAGGGAGGGTGTCAACTGTGTGATTTGCATGTCAAAAAACTACTTGCCATCTTCAAGATCTATGAGCAGCAAACACGCTTCAACTATGTGCACTGGGACCGCGCATCAACCATGTGACGTTTTTACACTAAGTTTACAGTATAATCACAGAAAAGGTACAAAAGTTCTGGGAGTCATATAAGGCTTGTAAAATATAATCAAGCAAAAGGTACAAAATTTCTGGGAGCCATATTTGTAACTGTGTTATAACTAAATTTGCGTTATAATACCAAACCATCTATCTATTGGCACCAAAAATCCATAAAGCTGGGACCACTGGCAGAACAATCATAACTGGTACAGAGAAAAAGTCCATAAGCCATTATTAAGATGGAGTAGGGGAAAATCCACTGCTTATTTCTAGGATACACAACCAACTAGTGGTAGAACATGTGGTACTCCGTGCTTCTCATTGCTAGTTTGTAATGGGGAAATCTCATATGGTCACTCAGGCAACATTTTATTACCACCAAGCGGCGGGCCTGTATTCTGTGACTATTTATAATCATCGACTGCCCCCAACCCTCCACAGTGCAATTTTAACGTGCAAATATGTGCAGTGCTCTACTGTCTTTCTTTTATATTTCTTTTTTCTTCCACTTTCTTTTTACTTTTTTGTTTTGTTCGTTTTAGTGTGTACTGGAGGCTTAGTCACTTGCCCGAGCATACCTGGGACTCAGTACAGATAAGTGACACAGACTTATTCGCAATATTGACGACTGAATATACGACCATAGTCAGTTCGGGTAACACAGAGATATGTGCCTGACGCTGTGAAGACTGTGGCCTTATTAAGCTGGAAGACACAGTATCGCTTCCTGCATTGAAAAGAAATTAAAGTACTAGTGCTGTAGCTAGGGCAAGTGACTAAGCCTCCAGTACACACCAAAGCGAACAAAACAAAAAAATAAAAAGAAAGTGGAAGAAAATAAAAGAAAGACAGTAGAGCACTGCACATATTTGCACGTTAAAATTGCACTGTGGGGGGTTGGGGGCAGTCGATGATTATAAATAGTCACAGAATACAGGCCCGCCGCTTGGTGGTAAAAAAAAGTTGCCTGAGTGACCATATGAGACTTCCCCATTACAAACTAGCAATTAGAAGCACGGAGTACCACATGTTCTACCACTAGCTGGTTGCGTTTCGTTTACGGTACATTGGTGGCACATTGCCATCTACATGTTTTTACAGTATTTCTAGGATAAGCAGCATAAAATGTATCCTACTGTTTTGGGATCTTGCCAGGTACTTGTGACTGGGATTGACCACTGTTGGAGACAGGATGCTAGGCTTGATGGACCTTTGGTATGTCCCAGTATGGCAACACTTATGTACTTATCAACACCTCCTTTCTTCTGCTGGTTATACCCCTCTCTATGCAGCCTAGCATCCTTCTGGCAGTAACCACTGCCTTGTTGCATTGTTTTGACACCTTGAGATCCTCAGACATCATCACCTCAAGGTCTCTGTCCAGAGCTGTGCTTATCAATCTCTCTCCTTCTATCTGATACATCTCCTTTGGATTTCTGCACCCCAAGTGCACCACTCTGCACGTCTTGGCATTAAATTTTAATTCACTATTAGACAGTATTAGAAACCGAATATTATGTTACCCTAGTTCTTAATAGAATGGCATTCAGTGTGAGTTACTCTGATCACTCTGTGTACCAATCACTTCTTTTAAAATGTTTTTTAAAATATTTTTTTTAGGATTGTATGTGTGGAGTATACATGTTGGGTTTATTTGAATAGTAGACAGTATTAGAAACCGAATATTATGTTACCCTGGTTCTTACTATTCAAATAAAGAAACCCAACATGTATACTCCACACATACAATCCTAAAAAAAATATTTAAAAAAACATTTTAAAAGAAATGATTGGTACACAGAGCGATCAGAGTAACTCATACTGAATGCCATTCAATGCACTTAATCCTAGTCATCATCACACCAGAGTGTCCATCCCTTCTCAACAAACTAACACGCCCATTTACTAAACTGTGCAGCAATACCTACACAGCCCATTCAAAGTGAACGGGCTGTGTCAGCATTAGCACACTGCCAGCGCGGCTTAGTAAATTGGGGGTATATTGGTATCAGATTTGATAAAGATTTTATATTTTTAGTTCTGTTCTCCTGATGACACCAGGAGTGGCAAAACATGGCTCTATGTTGGGAACAAATAAATTTTGTGGATAATCATGTTATTTTCAGTAGAGCATGAAGCCTCCACTTGGAACTGAAGTTTCCTTCTATTAAATTGGAGCCAGCTAACCACCGGAATTTAGTAGTAGTACCGTGCACTCCGCTCCATGGATAAATCCTTCTTATCTGTTCCCTTCTCCACTACTGCCAACTCCAGACTTCACGCCTTCTGTCTCGCTGCACCCTACGCCTGGAATAAACTTCCTGAGCACCTACGTCTTGCCCCATCCTTGGCCACCTTTAAATCTAGACTGAAAGCCCACCTCTTTAACATTGCTTTTGACTCATAACCACTTGTAACCACTCGCCTCCACCTACCCTCCTCTCTTCCTTCCCGTTCACATTAATTGATTTGATTTGCTTACTTTATTTATTTTTTTGTCTATTAGATTGCAAGCTCTTTGAGCAGGGACTGTCTTTCTTCTATGTTTGTGCAGCGCTGCGTACGCCTTGTAGCGCTATAGAAATGCTAAATAGTTGCTAAATAGTAGTAGTAATTGACACCTATTGGAATGTGAAGTCTGCAAATAAGTGATCTATGAACTTTAAGAACTATGGGATTGTTTTACAAAGGCACGCTAGTGTTTTAGTGCATGCTATTGATTAGTGCACGCTAAATGCTAGAGATAACCACTGAAATATATGGACGTCTCTAATGTTTAGCATGTGCTTATTTTTAGCGTGCGCTAAAATGCTAGCGTCCCTTTGTAAAAGGACCCCTATACTTTTGACTGAGCATTTTGTGGACTTTATTAGTGCACCAATTTTGGACAATTTAGTTTGTTGAGAAAAGGTAGGAAGGGATGTACACTCAGGTGCGATGATGGTTAGGACTGAGTGTATTGAAGCTCTTCATTCAATATGAGGCACTCAGATTACTCTGAGCATCAATCACTTAAAAACATTTTTTTTTAAATATTTTCTTTAAGATTGTATGTGTGGAGTATACATGTTAGGTTTCTTTATTTGAACAGAAGACATTAAATTTTAACTGCCAGATCTTTTGACCATTCTTCTGAAATTGACAACCCAAGGTGAAGACTGAAAACAGACTGCTGAAGTGTTCAACAATTTTTAATTATTGAAATAAATGAGTGAAACAATACCATATTCTAACCATAACTTTTTTATTATTATTATTTAAGCTAAATAACTGAAGAAAGAGGGGATTGAGGCCGAGACCACACAGATTCATTTGTATTTGCTGTATGAAAACAAACTGTTACTGTGGAGATGGAACAGTCTTGGAAGCTTGTAAAATTGCTGGGCTATCTTGAACAAAGCATTAGAGGAGTTGTATTAACGTTAAATTTGCTTCAATTTGAGCAGGAATAACAGAGGTAAACTGCCAGGAATGGCATGTTTGTATTGTTATCCTGACTGGATTTCTGCCATGTAGTAGGGGGATTCCCTCCTGAAAGAGGAGGGGGGGGATGTTTTGTGTTTCAGGGAAGCTTTAGAGGCCAACTTCACAGTAGCTTTACTCATACTACCCCTCTCCTCAAGACCCTTCACTGGCTCCCTATCCGTTTTCACATCCTGTTCAAACTTCTTCTACTGACCTATAAATGTATTCACTCTGCTGCTCCCCAGTATCTCTCCACACTCGTCCTTCCCCTACACCCCTTCCCGTGCACTCCGCTCCATGGATAAATCCTTCTTATCTGTTCCCTTCTCCACTACTGCCAACTCTAGACTTCGCGCCTTCTGTCTCGCTGCACCCTACGCCTGGAATAAACTTCCTGAGCCCCTACGTCTTGCCCCATCCTTGGCCACCTTTAAATCTAGACTGAAAGCCCACCTCTTTAACATTGCTTTTGACTCGTAACCACTTGCCTCCACCTACCCTCCTCTCTTCCTTCCCGTTCGCATTAATTGATTTGATTTGCTTACTTTATTTATTTTTTGTCTATTAGATTGTAAGCTCTTTGAGCAGGGACTGTCTTTCTTCTATGTTTGTGCAGCACTGCGTATGCCTTGTAGCGCTATAGAAATGCTAAATAGTAGTAGTAGTAGTAGTAGTAGTACTGACAGCAGGGTCACTGTGGGTTTGTTTACTTACTGTTGGCTGAGCAGGCTTTGAAGAATAGCCTTTCTTTTTTTCTGTATTCCTGCACTGTGTTTGCTCACTGAATCACTGCTACCCCATGATTGTGCTGGGCAAAAGCCAAAGCAGGATCAGTGGAGATAGTAGGGGTGCTGATTCTGTGGACCTTGTATTCCAGAGTCCCCACCACTAAGGGAAACACTGTGACTTGCTAAGTGGCAGTAATATTTGTTTTAAACTTTCCTGCCGTTTGCTGTGCTTAGTGTTGAGGGGAGGAGTGAGGGACTGAAGAGGAAGCAGAGGGGACCAAAAAAAAACAGAGGTGCTGGGAGGACAGCTATTTGACACAGCTGCGGACAAAAAGGACTGAAGGGGCACCGAAGAATTTCTCTCCTCTCCCCTCCACCTACCCATAAATGAACATTCTTCCGGAGGTTATGGCTGGGGATGGAAAAAATAATGGCCTCACATTTAGAAGGATTAAGAAATAAATCACTCTTAAGCAGGAGGCAATGGCATTTAAACAGGAATTGAGACAGAGAGAGAGACAGAGAGAGAGAGAGACAGAGAGAGATGTGTATATTGTTTATTTAATTTAAGCATGTGTTTGGAAAGGAGGGAAAGGTCAGCAGGGGAGGGTGGGAGGCCACCCCAGGAGCAATCAACTGTTGTCCTAAGGACCCTCAAAGCGGTGGGGTCATAGGATTCCAGCACATTCTAGGGCAAGGGTTCTCAACACAATCCTTGGGACACACCAAGCTAGCTGAAGATGGTATGGAGAGGATCCAGAACAACCTAGGCCAAATGTTAGGGCTGGACTGAGAACCAATGAACTTTGGGACAGAGCAAGTCAGTCTGGTTTTCAAGATATCCACAGTGAATATGCATGAGATAGATTTGCATACAATGGATGAAATGCATGCAAATTTATCCCATCCATATGCAATGTGGGTATTCTGAATAAGATTCATGCTTTCCTTCAGTTGTGCAAAGGCATGACATTATGGTCTAGATATTGTAGGTTGGAAGTGGAGGTTTTGCAGGTAAGGTACTAAGCAATGAATGTTTGTATTATTTAGCAATTGCTCTCGCTGCTCATGCTGTCATACTGTGCCCAAGTGTGGAAACAGATCATAAGGACAATAACTTGCTCCATTGTGTGTGTGGTGTGTGGGGGGGGGGGGGGGGGGGGGGGGGGGGGGGGGGGGATGTGGACTAACTGCCTAACAACCACCTGCTGTACTGTCTTGCACCAAGTACAATGGGTATTCCAGGGCAGGATACTGCTTTGGAAGGGTGATGGCAACATTACATGTCATTACTACAATATAACTGACTTGGGGGTACAGCATGGTTGCATAGAAGGATTAGCCCTCTTTCAGAATGTTTGCCTACATGCTATCAGTTATAATATATAGACGGTGTATTACAAATGTTGAATATTGCTACCAGCTGCAGTATCCCTGCAAGTGTCAACAACAGCAGCATAAGAGTGCAACACCCACTCTGGGGTTAGCAGTTACAAAGAGTCAGTTTCACAGTACTTCTCTACAGTTATAAGTATATTATAAAGCAAAGAAAAATAAGTAAAAGGAGAAAGCTGGGTACCTTGGTCAGCATCGTGGAGTCCAGTGACCTGATACGCCTCCCTACCTCGTCTTTTCACTTGCAACCAGACCGGTGACAAGAGTGGGAATTTGTTTCCAAACGTTTTAGCAATGTCATAACCTTGGCTGTTCCACTGTCAGGAGAACAATAAAAACAAAGAAATATGACACTGGGTTATACACAAAGCTCCTGCTAACAAAAAGCTATTACTGGATAGTTTATTTGCCAACGACATGTAAGTCACTGCAATAAATGCTAGAATGGAGCAGTAACATTGTGTTCTAAAGACTGCTTTCTTTCAGGTTATTATGCTAATTTCAATTGCATACAGGCTGTACTTTCTTTCATAAGATTTACTGTCAGCAAAAATGGAAAAAAGTGCTGACAGACTATCATGAAGGAGGGAGGTCTGGGTAAGTTCACCATTGCTATACTAGGATACAACCTAGGTGGCCTCATTGTTCAGCAGAACTGCATTAGTGCAACAAAGGCTGGGATGCTTGGATATTCCATCTTGATTAGAGTAGCAATGAATGGTTCTGCTCAAAGTGTCTCATTTGACTGTCTGCAAATTGTAGCTCTCAGGTGTATCAGCTGTGATCAACACAGGAGGTGTTTTGACTACTTATTGAAAATTCAGAACAAAACAGACAAAACATAATACAAAGTAAATAGAAATGAGGTGCATGAGGGGAACTCATGATACATCATCAGGTCAATCTTTTAAGTTACATTTTGGATTTGCATGAATATCAGAACAACATACACCAGCAGTTAGAACATAAGAGCTCAGTTGGATTAGATTAATTGTTCATCAAGACCATCATCCTGCCTCCAACCAGTTCAAGTCACTTGGAAGTGCCCATCAGATCCCAAATAGGAAGCTCATTCATTTTACTCACTTCTGTCTTATTTGAGAGTGCATGTGTGTCTAAGATATATTGCAAAGAAACGGCTTATTCAAAAATCTCAGGAAGGTTATGTGGGACTAGATGGCTTGGGATTCCTGCTAGTAATGCCTAACTGTTGCTTCTTACCAGAAATAAGAGTCTCCCAATTTGTACCATCCAATTCAGTGCTTCTGGAAAAATCCCTGTATATCTGGGATCAGTCCCAACATCAGATGCAGATCCAGAAATCAGACAAGGCTGCCACCATCATACAGTGTGCATTTGAGTGGCTTGAACGTCTGTTATAATGTTGTAATGGTCAATTTATGGGGGCTATTTTCAGAAAACCCATGTCATGTAAGTTAATTATTTGGAAGTCATTGATTCTTTCTGATTCTATTTACCAAGTGTCTTTTTGATATATATTTTTTTTAAATCTCTATTGCCTTAAAGCTGATTGTTCACCATTGGAAAAATAATTGGTATTTGCATGTAAATTTAGGTGGCATTTGGTTTTATTTAAATATGAGAAAAATAATAGAAGAAAGGTGTCCTATTGTCCCAAAAAGGGTAAACAAATGAGATTTATTAGATTATAAGTCCAACGTTAATTGAGAGGATTTTTGGAAGATGTTTTGGAAATTGTTTCTGTCTGTTGTATTGTTTTGTTATTGTTTGTTTAGTGTTTTTTAAATTGCAATAAAAAAAAAAAAAAAAAAAAAAAAGATTTAAACAAAAATGAAAGAAAGAAAATAGAAAACCTATACAGTTGCAAATTTCACAGTTACTATGCATCTGGGACAATGTTCTCTTTAATTTTTCAAAAGGCATGTGTGCCCTACTATTAACCATGCAATTTTTGCAACTGACTGGTGGGAGGTAGGCATTTCCCCTATGAGCTGTTTCTACCGAGTCCCCGACAACTGGTCTAATGACAATTGGTCTAAAATACACAACAGCTAATGGGACAGTTGGTCTAAGAGACAATTGGCTAAACAATAGAGGAGACAGGATACTGAAGCAAAAATCAGTGTAATTTTAAAGAAAAACTACAGCAAGATACAGAAATTAAAGATTAGCACACAAACTTTCTGAAAAGTCAATTTTATAAACTTACATTTATGAGTAAAGAAAGTTAATATGAGAAAATTTAAAAGTATGAAAGTTTGTCAATGTTGTTCTAAAAGCACAGATTATGGACTATGCCTGGTAAAAAAAATTCCAAAATACTGTAGGAGGCTCGCTGTGCAAAAATGGACATACATGAGGCCATAAGTCAGTTGCAGCATTCAACTTCTGTCATCAGAACCAAAAGGAGCATATATTGAATACAGCTGAGTGAATATAGTGGGAATGGTTTTGAATATCCCATCCATAATCCAGTAGACTCTCGCTGAGCATGCAAACGCTGGCAACCACTATGAACAGCAGGACTTTCTCTGTACCAATATCTGAGTTCTTACATTACACAAGTATTGCCATACTGGGACAGACCAAAGGTCCATCAAGCCCAGCATCCTGTTTCCAACAGTGGCCAATCCAGGTCACAAATACCTGGCAAGATCCCAAAAAAGTACAAAATATTTTATGCTGCTTATCCCAGAAATAAGCAGTGGATTTCCCCCTAGTCCATTTTAATAATGGTCTATGGACTTTTCCTTTAGAAGCCGTCTAAACCTTTTTTAACCCCCACTAAGCTAATCGCCTTTACCACATTCTCTGGCAACAAATTCCAGAGTTTAATTACACATTGAAAGAAGAAAACTTTTCTCCAATTCGTTTTAAATTTACTAATTTGTAGCTTCATTGAATGCCCCCTAGTCCTAGTATTTTTGGAAAGAGTAAACAAGGAGAGTCTCCCCACCGAGAGTCTTTGTGTGTTCTGGAGAAAAAAACAAATCAGTTAAGGATGACAGTTCTAGATTACCTTATTTTCGGACTCGTTTGACAGTTTTTTTAAAGACGCTGTATTCAGCAGGTATGGCCATGCAGCAGGGTCCATCACTGCAAGTGTGGATTGAACAATTTGGGCAGGCTTGTCACTACTGTTTGCTGCAGCTTGTTTCATGGTGGCCTTCACATGGGCGACATCAGCAGCATGCATCAGATGTTCTCCAAACTTCTGTAGCTGATCCTGGCCGTTAATCATTATTGTAACTACTGATCCATTACAGTCTATCTTTGCATCTCCAGTAGTAAGCAGTTTCTCCAGTCATCTTTCTGACAGCTTATGTCGCAGGCACAGAAGATAGCCTTAGGCAACTAACTTCTCTTTCCCCTTTTCTGAATCTACCAAGTCGAAGAACTCTATTCCTTAAAATATCCACTGTAACAGTTGTGATTTAACTGAAATATTTTACCTCACACACCACTTTTTGCACTAACTGATCATCAACTGAAGTTCTGGATTTTATACTTGAAGCATAAACTTTTACAACAGTATCTACCTTTTACAGAATTGTAACATACAATTTCAGTTCACAGCTTTTATTTTCATCTCATTCACAAACAGGCCTACTTCAAAGATGCAGTCATCCTATATAATAAAATGCACCTCCAACATTCTGAAGCTGACTGCATGGCTGAGGCATTCCTGCTCTCTGTATCCAACTCCTGAATTGACATCACATACTTCCGGGTTCATCACAAGCAGAAGTGACCAACCACACGAGGTTTCTCTGCTTCAGAATGTTGGAGGTGCATTCTATTAAATAGGATTGGTCAGTTCCTTGAAGCACAGCCAGAACTCAGCATCCTGCACAGTAACGCTCAGACACCAGAGAGAGGGAGGGGGGAGGTATCTCTGTCACACACACACACACTCTCTCTCTCTCTCTCTCTCTCTCACACACTCTCTCACAGTCAATGTCTTTCTCTCTCTCACTTTCACACACTCTATGTCTCACACTGTATCACATTCACTCTCTATGTGTCACACAGTCACTCACACTCTCTTGGTCTCATACACTCAGTCTCACAGAGTCTGTGTCTCACACACTCTCTCTCTCTCTCACACTGTGTCACACATACGTACTGGCACACACTCTCATTCTCACACACTCACTCTCACAGACACTCGCACCCAGATTCATTCTCTCTCTCACACACACTCGCACATTCACTCTCTCTCTCACACACAGTCACTCTCATATACACTCTCTCAAACATACACACTCCGAGGAAAACCTTGCTAGCACCCGTTTCATTTGTGTCAGAAACGGGCCTTTTTTACTAGTATTTAATAATTGGCTTGTTAAACATATTTTTAGCAACTTAATACATTCATTCATGACTCAAGTCTTTACTCTTCCACATCAAATACTTGTGACTTTACACCTCTATTGCATTAAGTTAAATTTTTACCTACTGTACTACAACACCAAGTGGCATCCAGGGTCAATGCCTTGACTAGATTAAAGCATGTGGTGTATTCTCATTACTGACTTTAAAAAAGTGATCTACCACATGACAAATGTATGACTTCACATCTTTTATCTTATTTAATTTTTAGACCAATTGTCCATTAGACGAATTAACTTTTAGACAAATTGTACTTTAGATGAATAATATCCTTAGACCGTCATTAGACCAATTGTACCAAACCCGCTTCTATCACAGCAGCACCATGTAGTCCTACCTCTAGCCACTATCAAGGACCCAAGCTCTCTCTGTCTTTTCTCATCTTCTATTTCTTCCCCTCATTAACATACATTCACACCTGGTCACATCTTTCATCTCTCACTCCACTCTTCTCTCTCCTTCCATTTCATTGTCTTCTCTGCATCTCTGGAATTTCTTTGACTCTGCTTGTCTGCTCTCCCCCCAAAAATTGATCTCTTTAAATGAACCACTAATTAGCCTGAAATTACTGTCCAAATTCATAAATTCTGCCACATTTCTCCATCCTTTTATTCTTTCATCTCCACATTAGCCCTCATCCATATCATTCCTCCTTTTCCATTGTTACTTCTTGCCAACAACCCTCCATGTCTCTGGACCCCAGGGTTTGCTCTCCTGCTTTCTCCCCCCTTTTCCTGTGTCCACCCTCCTGCCACTCTTCCCCTTGTACTTAATTTTCAAAAAGGAAACCATGCAGGTGTTTTTCCTTTGAAAATTGCTTAAAGGCATAATTTACCTATACACTTTGCACCTAATTGTAATGTGGGATAAAATTTGCTGGGAACACCATACATAGAATTGAAAATCATATCTATGAGCATTGTTCTTAACCCATCATCTCCATACTGCCAGGAATGTCTCCCTCAGTCCAGCTATAGTATGTGTGTGTGGAGGCATTTATTTATTTATTTGCTGCATTTGTATCCCACATTTTCCCACCTAGTTGCAGGCTCAATGTGGCTTACATTATGCCGCAATGGTGATCACCATTAACGGAATGATAAATACAAAGAGGTGCTACAATCAAGTTACATGAAAATATTGCATGGATTAGATACGATAATAAACATCAAATTAATTGGGAGAAATAGGTAAATGATTCATAACAGGTGCATAAGAATAGAATAGCATGACATAAGAACTGCCATACTGGATCAGACCAAAAGTCCATCAAGTTCAGTATCCTGTTTCCAGCAGTGGTCAAACCCAGGTCACAAACACCTGGCAGGATACCAAAAAGCAGCGACTTTCCTTAAATCTACAGTAAGGTAAAATTTAGGATTATCTTTCCATTAGTCCCAACAGATCAATCCAATCAGTCCAGAACTTACTCTCAATAATCAACTCAGATATTTATAATGCTTATCAAAAAAATCACTGTGGAGGTCTCTCTCTCCACTGTTTTTTTTTTTTGATAAGCATTATGAATATCCAAGTTGATTACTGGAAACAAAATCTTGCGATTTATATTACGCGTGCTAATATTTCCATTAGCACACAGCTGTTTCTTAAATTATCTTGGAAGCACTTACCACCACCTATTTTGTAGGTGCAAAGGGCTTCTACATTATCCAATTAGCACATTGTAGTATAGATGTGCTAACTGGTTAGAGCAGAATACCCATTCTCAGCCCCTGACATGCCCCCTCAAAAAAAATTAAAATAAATTTGGCATGTGGTTAAGCATGAGAACATCCGAAAACTAATGCAGAACGGAACACATTAGCGCTTCCCGCGTTAGGCTCTTTTTTTTCACTATGTTAGCACCTAACACAGCTTAGTAAAAGGACCCATCCATAAGCGACAAAAAAAAAAAACCCACCAGAACAACTATCACCTAACAAGGTTAGACAGGACACCATTAGCTCGGCTCAAACTTAAAAATGAAACACTTCTTATCTACCTCAAGTATCAGAGAAATGTAAAAGTCTTGTGCAGCAGTGTTTATTTATTTATTTGACATTTATATCCCACATTACCCCAAGCAAACTCCTTTGCTGGAGGCGATGTTGTTCTTTCTGCTCTAGCCACCCAGAGGTAGAGAGCACAAAGTGTTCAGGGAGTGAGTAAGCATGGGTGAAAACAGATTTGAGTTTCCAGAAAGTTTCTCTAAAGAGGAGAAAAAGGGTATGTGTGTGTGTGCGCCATTTCCAACCGGCCATTATTATGTTTCGGTCCCATGGCTGTTAGCATGGCCTCCATAAACAATCTTTGCAATTGGTGGCATGTGATTGCATTACACTGATAAGCCAATCCATGGAAGTACTTCTCCTGTGAGTCAAAGGACAACATCCCTGAAATCCTCATGACAACTGGAATATCATGTTTTTGTTATCTGGTGGTTTTGCTCAGAAAATGGCTCTCTAAAGGCACGTCTGAAACTGGATTAAACCAGTCCATGGCAAAAAATAAACATAGGAGCACAGTGTCTCTGTTCACCTTTGTCCCATAAACCAAGGCTGCAGCAGTGAAATCACAATCCAAAATACATCTTGGTTGAATAAGTTTTATTCTGTGCCACACACAGGAATTCTGGGGCTACTTTTGCCCCAAAGGAGACTGAAGCCCCAAAAGAATTTTATTTTCTGGCAGCAATATCCAAACAATAGTGTTTATAAAAAGAATGATAAGAAGACCAAGTTGCTGATCTACAGATGCTCTGCAAGGGACACCACTTGTGACTCTGTCCAAGAAGTAGCAACACCTCTGGTAGAGTGAGCCTGGATATCCAATGGTGGATATTGTTTACCTATCTGGATGTAGGCCAATGAAATTGAATCTTCCAGCCAATACTTTGGAAGCTGGCAAAACATTTTAGACCAGAAACAAAAGGAGAGAAAAGTGATCAGACCATCTGAACTCATTAGTAACTTCCAGATATCTAAGAAGCATTCTATGTACATCCAGCAACCTTATGGAGTCGTAGCACCTCTTGTAATCCTCATGCCAAAATAAAGCAAAGTTACTCACCTGTAGCAGATGTTCTCCAAGGACAGCAGGACACAGATTACCACAAATGGGTTGCGCCATCAACAAAACCCCAACATGCATGCTGCCCAGCATTCTATTTCTTCCAGAAGCTTTTGGCAGGCCCAACCACGCATGCACATGTGTCTTCCTTCCTGCCTACCTTACTCATGAGAGACCTACGATTGGATAGAAACATTTGGTGGGAGGGATGTGGTAATCTGTGACCTTCTGTCCTCAGAGAACACCTGCTACATGAGAGTACTTGCTTTCATCAAGGACAAACAGGACATCAGATTACCACAGATGGGAATCCCTAGTTAGCAGGCTCACCAAAAACAACAAACAGAAAACAGACAAAAGGGACTCGCAATAGTAAGGCCAACCAGAACCATTAACACTGAACAACAACAACAAAAAAAAAAGTTCCTGTTGTGAAGGTGTCGCCTGGAACAGAATAAAAATGGGCCTAGGAGGGTGAAGTTAGATTCTAAACTCCAAACAAATTCTGCAGAACTATTTGACCAAACCGGCCATTGCGTTTGGAGTTTTGCTCAAGGCAGTAGTGAAATGTGAATGTGTGGAATGAAGACCACGTTGCAGCTTTACAAATCTCCTTGATGGAGGCTGACCTCATGGGCTACTGATGCAGCCATGGCTCTGACATTATGAGCTGTGACATAATCCTCCCAAATCAGCCCAGCCTGGACAAAAGTGAAGGAAATGAAGTATGCTAACCAACTGGATAAAGTGATTTTACTGATGGCTGCCTTCATCCTGTTTGGGTCAAAAGAAACAAAAATCTGGGTGGACTGTCTATGGGCTTTAGTCCACTCCAAATAGAAGACTAAGGCTTGCTTGCAGTTGAAGGTGTGCAGTGTGCTTTCACCAGAATGGGCAGGAGGTTTGGGGGAAAATGTTGGAAAGACAACTGATTGCTTAATATCAAACTCTGACACACTATCACAGGGAGGAACTTTGGAGAACTATTCTGTTATGACGAAACTTTGTGTAAGGTGGATCTGTTACTAGGGCCTGAAGCTCACTGACCCTGCGAGCTGAAGTGACTGCCACCAAACTACTACTTATTTCTAAAGTGCTACTAGACATAAGCAGCGCTGTACACTTGAACATGAAGAGACAGTCCCTGCTCGACAGAGCTTACAATCTAATTAGGACAAACAGGACAAACAAGAGATAACAAGATCTTCCAGGTGAGATACTGCAGATGGCAAGAGTCAAGTGGCTGAAAAGGTGCTTTCATCAGGTGGGTGAAAACAATGTTGAGGTCTCATGACACTGTCAGAGGCTTTATGGGAACTTTGTCAAAAGCAAATCTCACATAAAGCAAACAACTACAGGCTGTATGGAGATGAGGGAGGGGAGGAGTACAATCTGGAGAACACAGAGAGGCTCCTGATGGGGAAAGTACCTGTATTCCAGATGTCCCAGGTGTAACCAAGTGCCTGTCCATAGGTTCAATTGCATTTGGTGTAGAAGTTTATGATTTGGCCTTACAGTTCCCCATTAGGTATATCAAAGGAAATTAATAAAGTAACAACAACTTCAGCGCCCCTCAAAAGTCCTCAGTGCTCCAATGAGCTCAAAAGGGGCCAGGTGTGCCCCTTTGGGCACGCCCCTGCAGCCGCACACCTATGGCCAATTGCCACAGGGGCACCAGCTCCTTATGGGGCACAAATCCCCTGATGACATCAGAAAGAGGTGCCCCCTGCAATGCCTGCTGAAAATGCACTGTGGCTGCACACCGGGAGAATCACCAACCCTCGCTCAGCAGACATAACACAAGAGGATGGTTCCACCAAGCTTCCAGGCGAGAGGTAAACTGCCACCCTCCTTCTAGCTTTCACTATCACCTTTACTACTTGTTTGGCCACCTTAAGATCATCACATACAATCACACCCAAGCCCCACTCCTCTTTCATGCATAAAAGTTCTTCACCCCCTAAACTGTACCAACCCTTTGGGTTTTGCAGCCCAAATAATGCCCTTTATTTTTTAGCATTAAATCTTAGCTGCCAAATTCCAGACCATTCTTCAAGCTTTGCTAGGGGAAGGGACAAATTTTGGTGATAAAGTCTATCAAAGCCTTTTCTCTCTTTCACCCACCTGCCAATTCTTATTCTAGCATCAGTCATTACCTATACTGACTACTGTGATGCTCTTTTGAAGAGTCTGCCCTCTTCTATTCTCAAGCATCTCCAATTTATCACTCTTCAGCCATAAAGCTGTTGTGTCTGCCGCTTTGACCATGTCTTGCCTCTCCTTCTTTCACAACAGTGGCTTCCTGTCACTGCTCACCTTAAATTCAAGATCCTTACCCTAACTGACTGTGCTCTGGTTTGCCAACAGTCCCCTTATTTAGCCTGCTTGTTGCTTTCTTATGTCCCTTCACACTCACTTCCTTCTTGGTTCTTCTCCCTCCCTCGTATCTTCACTTGAATATTTCTCATGATTCTTCTGTTCATAATTCTCTTCTCTTATTCATCCACTTCACCAAGTGTTCCCTGGAATTTTAAAAGGACATTAAGACTTGGTCTGAACCTTTCATTAGCCTGTCTACTGGTATGGGTAATTAATGCATCCTGTTCCCCTGCTCTCCTCTTCCCACCTCTGTCCTTTCAGTTTCTTCTACAATGTAATTTCTCTTCTTCTGGTGTGACTTTGTGAAACACCTTTCTGTACTTTTAGCCCAATGGGCAGCATGGTAAAATTTTAAATAAATAAAATAAATACAGAAGGGGAGATCCAAGATGGTGGTAGACACACCTTACTGAGCACATCGTGTTCTTCTTGCCTCTAGATTATGCTGCAATGAAGGACGCAGCGAAGAGTGTACCCTCCCACCTCTTTGCCACCAGTTTCCTCTAGTCCTATGGAGTGACATTTAGTTCACTCACCCACCTTGGCACCCACTAGTATGGCAGTCTGGCTCAGTCAACACCACTGCTAGGAGACTGTGTCTTCTTTCGAGTCAGACATTTTGATAAGCCCTCATATTCAGCAACCTATTTAACGGATGTGGTTTGACAGCTTGGAGTCCCCTAGAGCACCCCCCAGAAGGAAGTGAATGTGATGGGAGCTGAGGGAGGCACTAGCAAGAGTGCTGCCAGAGATCTTTTTCAACTGTTTTGTTTCGGACTGGAATGGAAGAACGCAGACACTACTCCTCTTCCTTCAGTGTCTCAAGCAGCTCCTGCAGTTGGTGGATCAATCTTTTCCTCGATGTCAGCTGCTTTTTCTTTAGAGACTGCCCATTTTCTCACTGGAAACACTTTGGAACTCTGTTTAATCTTTGATAAATGTTGTGTGCTCAAATGGGTTTATAATGACTTTTCAGCAACAAGAGCATAAAATTGTTAGACTGGAACAGAATTTTGTAAAGACTACACAAGAGCTGGGTCAAATGAAAGAAGAACTGGGTTCTGTTCAAACCTTTCAAACAACTGTGACTAAGGATGTCTCTGGACCAAGAAGCAAAGTAGAGACTTTAGAAAAACACTACACGTTGTGCTAATCTTATTGAACTTTCCTAATCTTTGACCGTTACACTTAAGGATATGTTTAATAAATATTTATCTGAGGTCTTGAAGATTCTGAAGCAATCTTTGCCACCCATTGTGAAGATGTACAGTACTATCTTACAACAGCTAAAAAGCAGATAAATAAAGAAATTGTTCAAGACCAAGTTATGGGTGTTTTAGTTGTTTCTGCCTTATTTGAAAACTCTGATATTGAAGATTTGGCACCTGGAATTTTGATTGTTCAGCTTGCTTTATCAGTAGATCAAGATTGGTTACTTAAAATGTATTTTAAGCACAAACACCTCTTTTAAATTTTATAATAAGAATGTTTCCTGGTGTTTCAAAAGAAACTCTGAAGCGGAGCAAGCAGTTTTTGCTAAATCGTCCTGCTGTGCTCCGAATAGTTTTCTTTTTTTTTTTAAATTCCTTGGAAATGTATCATTAAGTATAAGGATAGGAAATACATTTTCTTTGATCCTTTGCAACTGTCTGCCTATCACTGCAAATAGGCTGGAAATGTCTGCAGCAGGCCCTTTAGAATTATCTTTTTAAAGTGCTGAGAAAGTTAACCGAGATGTAGGTATTTTTGTTCTGCTTTCTTTTCTTATTTACTTTGTTTCCTGTTCTTGTCTAGATTTGGGACTCTCCATTTGGTGGACCTAGAGTAAGGGTGTTTACTTACCATCAGCCTGCGTATGTTCAAGTGTACAGCGCTGCATACATCTAGTAGCGCTATAGAAATCATTAGTAGTACTATTAATAGTAGTAGATAACTCTTTAGTGGACTTTAGCGAATATGCCCCAAAGTGCTTTTAAATATTACCCTCAATGTTTCTGTGTCTTGTGACACTATAAACCAAAGAGCTCTATGAAAGCAGTATCACGATATATATTATGAACATCCCAAGAATATACATACAGGTGTGATGTATCCCAGCACATTCCCCAGGAAATGCCGTGTTCTCACTTCCTTCGCACAATAAATTTTATGCTCCAGAACAATATCTTTAAATTTGGGATTTGTGACCACCAGTTCCCGGTCCTGTACTGGACTATCTGAATGTTGACTCTAAAGTGAAAAAAAAAAAAGAGAATACAAAATTTTTGTAAACACTGTAAACTTTATTTAAACAAATATATAAGCATCCACTTGAATCAGAAATACAATCCACTATAAGACACAGAGGGGCCTTTTTGCTAAAGCATAGTGCGTGCTAACAGAATTAGCACGTACTAAGCTTTAGTAAAAGGGCCCCAAAGAATTTTAACCAAGAAAATACAAAACAAAGCAAAGCAATTATTCATCCTAAAGTGGAGTCCTTAGACCAGTGTTTCCCAAGTGCAGTCCTGGAGTGCCTCTTGCCAGTCAGGTTTTCAGGATATCCAATATGCATGAACTTGATCTGCTCACACTGCCTCCATTATATGCTATGCAAATCTCTTTCATGCATATTCATTGTGGATATCACAAAAACCTGACTGGCAGGGGGTACTCCAGGATCAGACTTGGGAAACACTGCCTTAGACCATATAAGGGAGGGAGGGAGAAAGAAAGAGGATATAGATAAAAAGAAAAAAGGTTAAAAAAAGAAGGAAAAATCATACTAAGCATGATGTCAAAGGGGAATATTATACATCATAAAGCACAACTCTAGGCCTGCAGGAGGAGAGGACTGGGAAGGTTGGCCTGATAGGAGCTTCTCTAAATCCAAAAAAGAACACAGCTTAATGCATTTATATCAGTAGCGTAGCCAGAGTTCAATTTTTAGATGGGCCTGGAGGTGGACTGGGTGGGCACGAGTCTCGCATTTCCTCTCCGCCTGCTGCCCTCCTCCTCCTCGCCCCCTGCATATGGTCATTTTTACTGCCCTGAAGCGCCATTCTCCCTGCAGCACCGGTGATTCCCATAGTCAGCCTTCTGCCAGCGTGCGTCGCCGGGGCCTCTTCTCAGGCGCGCGTCCCACCTTTGCGGAAAACAGGAAGTTGCAGAGTAGGCGGGACACGCCTGAGACGAGGCCCCGACGACGCACGCTGGCAGAAGGCTGGCTATGGGAATCGCCGGTGCTGGAGGGAGAACGGTGCTTCAGGACAGTAAAAATGACCAGAACTGACCATGTGCAGACGGACGGGGAGAACGGGCAAAAGAGGCAGGAAAAGATTGGAGCCTCGCTTGGGAGAGCTATGCCACTGGTTGGGTTGGGGCTAGTTAAAAGTGGGCGGGCCTGGAGCAAAGGTGGCTGGGCCTGGGCCCGTCCATGGCTATGCCCCTGATTTATATATTTTATTCTCATATTTGATATATGCTGTTATTCTCAAGGCATCAAAGTGGTTTACATAAGAAAATAAAAAGAGAAATACCAGTGAAATGGGAGAGAAAATCAGTTATAATACAATTTTAGAGAAGAAATAAACAGCAGAAGATTCTTAGAGCCCTGCCCGTGTAAAGTGAAGTATTTGTACCCCACGCTTTCCCACTCATGGCAGGCTCAATACGGCGGGCAATGGAGGGGGGCTGGTTGGAAGTAAACGAGTAACTAGCCCTCAGCCCTTTCTCTCAAAGTTCATTTTTCCCCATCTAGGAACTGGGTGGCCTTCTATCAATTAATCAGGCTTCAGCCCCAAACACCTTCCTTATTCCCAAATCAAAACGTGGGTTACCTGACTTGTATGGATAAGGGCTATCGGTTTTCTCAGCCCTACTCCAGCACACACCTAGCTAGCTGCATAGCTCCCTTCCCCCACTGTCTTACCACGTTCTCACTCCAGCCAGCCAACAAGGACTACTATTCCTTCCTCTCTCTTAGTACCAGCCTTCTGCCTCTCCCTGGATTCCACCTGCTGTAGATTTCCCTGCTCTTCACAGCACTCTAGGGGGAAACCTCTTTTCCTTTAGGCTTGCTATGAGTTGTGGCTCCCTCCCAGGAAACCCTTCTAGAAACTGGCCCTTCCCTTCATTGGGCTTCTTCCTTTCTTCTAGCGTCTCTGGAATCCAACCTTTCACTGTGCACCTCTCTACTTTGCATGATTGCCAGGGTTGCCAGGTTGAAAAAATTTTCCCCGCCCATAACCCGCACAAAGTTAAACTCCACCACCAACGTAATCAACCCCGCCCCCGACGTAGCCACCCCGACATTGTTAACCCAGCCTCTGCGAGGCTTCTATTGGACCAAATTGGACCAATAGAAGCCCAAGAAAACTGCCCAAATCCGCAACGTTACTTTTTAAAAGCCGCCCAATTTCCCGCAGCCGGCAAAAATTGCCCGCAACGGGTCGCGGAAAGCCGCCCAATTGGGCGGGAAACCTGCAGACCTGGCAACCCTGATTGCTACTTTTAACCAGAGTGTGCTTTCCAGTCACACCCTCTCTCTCTCTGGTTGCTAGGGCAACCAATACTACTCCTACTTGACATTTCTAAAGCGCTACTAGGGTTACGCAGCGCTGTACAATTTAACATAGAAGGACAGCCCCTGCTCAAAGGAGCTTACAATCTAAAGGACAAATGTACAGTCAGTCAAATAGGGGCTGTCTAGATTTCCTGAAAGGTATAAAGGTTAGGTGCTGAAAGCAACATTGAAGAGGTGGGCTTTGAGCAAGGATTTGAAGATGGGTAGGGAGGAGGCTTGGCGTAAGAGCTCAGGAAGTTTATTCCAAGCATAGGGTGAGGCGAGGCAGAATGAGCGGAGCCTGGAGTTGGCGGTGGTGGAGAAGGGTACTGAGAGGAGGGATTTGTCCTGTGAGCGGAGGTTACGGGCGGGAACGTAAGGGGAAATGAGGGTAGAGAGGTAATGAGGGGCTGCAGACTGAGTGCATTTGTAGGTAAGAAGGAGAAGCTTGAACTGTATGCGGTATCTGATTGGAAGCCAGTGAAGTGACCTGAGAAGAGGGGTGATATGAGTATATCGGTTCACACACACAACCACACACAGAGGCTACCTTGATTACAAGCCTGACTTGCTGGGAAGGAATTCCCCTCTCTCAGCTCAGCTTGTGCAGGGATAGAAAATGACACAGGGTCAAAATTTGGTCCCATCTCCATCCCCGTCCCATTTCCGCAGGCCCCGTCTCCATCCCCGCAGGTTCTGGCCCCGTCCCCGCCCCATCCCTGTGGGCTCTGTCCTCAGCTGCAGAAGCCTCGAACACTTATGATTTTATATTTAAATCTTTTCATTGAAGTATAAAAAGGAACGATATACTGGGCAACTGTTGTGTATGAATTACAAATAGAAAATAACTAGCAACTATAATAACCCTCCCACCACACCATCCTCTACCCTTCCAACCCCAACAATAGCTGACTTCTACTACCCCAAAGAATCCTAATCCACCCGTTAAATTGTCCAAGGGCACAAAATACAACCCATTCTGTATGCCCTAGAGGGGAGAAATATGCCCTATGAAGCACTGTTATGATTTTTTCATCTGTAAATGAATAAGAAGGAATTCAACGCCTTGAGTGAATTCCTTCAAAAAAGTGGTAAATAAATCCTAATAAATAATAAATAAATAAAGAAGTCATCAACAATCTCAGGATTCAGTCTAGCTCTCCTGTCTTCCAGTCTCTCCTGTAATAGAAGATGTCTTCTTAGAAGATGTGCTGGTAGAAGGATGTACAGGACCCCCCATGCAAATTTTGATAGCTGTGGCCAGCATGTTTGCTCGCTTTTCCAAAAAATAAAAATATTGTTGTCTGCATCAAATATAAATAATAGTCCAGTTCATTAACAGGCTTCAAAGTAGAAAGTGACACGGGGACAAAGTTTGATTCCATCCTCACAGGCTCCGTCCCCATCCCCACCCCATGGGATCTGTCCCCGTCCCATCCTCGCGGTTACTGCGGGTCCCTGTCCCCATCCCTGCGGTTACTGCAGGTCCCCGTGTCATTCCCTATGCAGGATTTCTCCTGCCTCCTTCTTATGAGGTAAGTGTTGAAGATTCCTGTCATTCCCCCTTGTTCCAGCAAGTACAAATACTACCACGGCCTGTATTACAGTAGGGGCATGTACGCGGTTCCTGCCTCCATGTTTTCCTTAGCTCCTAGTCTTTCTATCTTCTTTTTCAGCAGGTTTAAACTGCACTTTTTGGCACTCTCCTGCATTTTCCCCCTGTCAAGGGGAGCCGACAGGCTCTGCATGTCACAATATGCATGACATCGACTTGCATACACTGTCTCCATTATATGGAAATCTCTTTCATGCATATTTGTTGTGGATATCCTAGAAACCTTACTAGCAAAGGAGTATTCTAGGACCAACTTGGGAAACACTGACATACGTGATCTCAGAATTTGCATATTAAGCACTGAATATCACCTGCAAAAATGACAGAGAAGCCACTGTAAGTAGGTTGCAATGGGAAGAGGAAGGATGGCACAAATAAGATTAGCTTATGAGAAACTTTGATTGAATAGGGCTTAAGATTTCTAACATATCATGCCAGCTTTGGTAACTGGTCGTATTGGGGGTTTTTCAGCTTTGGATTACTACAGTGTTTTGATACTGGGACTGGCTAAAGTGTTAAAGTCTAATTGGTGCAAAATGAAGCCACAAGACTGCTTTTGAGGAACTCTCACAGGGAGGATTTCACCTCTACTAAAATAACTTCACTGATTACCAATCCATAGGAGAATAAAATTCAAAATATTAGCACTAATATTCAGAGTTGTGTGGGGAAAAATGCTCTAAGTATCTGCAGTATAGACTGAGAAGACATGTATCAGGACGAAACTTAAGAATGAGTCAGAATTTCTAATTGGAAGTCCCATCTATATGGGAGGTGAAGGTAGACACATTCAGATACAGAATGTTTTCAATAATGGCACCAATGTGGTGGAATAGCTTGCCTAGAAAGAGCTATATAGAGGAGGATATAAAGCAAATCAGAAAGTTAGTGAAAAGGCTATTTCCTGGGTAGAATATTGGAGGCTGACCAAATTTTGGGTTTGGTTACAGTGCCAAAACTGGCCCAAATACCTTTTTCTGCCTGGTTTTGGCCTAAAGGTTATTTTGATTTTCAACCATGTTTTCAGTTTCATCTGAAAATGACTACGAGTATAAGAACTGGTAAAAAGTCCACAGGGCTTTGTCCCAGTGCAGACAGTTTGAAAATTTTCCCTTCATGACAAATCAACTTCCCTTCTGTATACTATCAGTTTGTGCTAACTACTTGTGTCCTTATCCTCTAGGACTCACTCTTTACTGCACTAGGCCTAAAGCACACCTTGGATCTAAACCACTGGACTGGCTCATTTCAACCTATGCTTTCCTTTCTTTTAATAGTGAAATGTTAAAAGATGCATGTTGCACACATTTTATACTCCACATTGGATTATGATCAAGTCTATATTTGGACCAAAGTCTACATATCATGCATTCATGGGCGGATGCATTTCAGCTGAAACTCAATGCAGAAAAAAACCCAATGCCTAATACTCACCTCTCAACATAACACGAACAAATTCACCTCCATTAACACACCAAAACTGAATCTTCCAATTTCGGATACCCTAAAAATTCTTGGCGTTACCATTGATAGACACCTAACACTTGAAAACCACGCGAAAAAGACAACCAAGAAGATGTTCCACTCAATTTGGAAATTAAAAAGAGTAAGACCTTTCTTCCCAAGGACTGTCTTCCGTAACCTGGTACAATCAATGGTACTCAGTCATCTAGATTACTGCAATGCACTCTACGCTGGCTGCAAAAAGCAAATAATCAAGAAACTTCAGACAGCCCAGAACACTGCAGCTAGACTCATATTTGGTAAAACAAAATATGAAAGTGCAAAACCCCTACGAGAAAAGCTACACTGGCTCCCACTTAAAGAACGCATCACGTTCAAAATATGTACCCTAGTCCACAAAATCATTCACGGAGATGGCCCTGCATACATGTCAGACCCAGGAATGCTAAAAAATCATCCCGCACATTCCTCAACCTTCACTTCCCTAACTGTAAAGGTCTAAAATACAAACTAATGCATGCATCAACCTTTTCCTACCTGAGTACACAATTCTGGAACCCGCTGCCGCGCAACTTAAAAACGATCTATGAACTAACTTCTGCAATCTACTACGACCCATCTCTTTATTATACTAATATAATACTTTTTCATTATCATGTTACCCAAGATCCTTCCATAATACGAATTGTTTATCTTATTATATATTTCCACCATTCATGATGTATTGTAAGCCACATTGAGCCTGCAAAGAGGTGGGAAAATGTGGGATACAAATGCAATAAATAAAATAAAATAAATAAAATAAATTCCACAGCACATAACCTCTACTCAGCAACAGGCTGACTCTCCTACCTTCACCTCCATGGTTTTAGAAGTGGATTTCTTGGAGTCCGTCTTTGACAGTGTTGCACCAGTCAGCTGATAAGCCACAGCCAAAGACAGCATAGCACAGAGACACTTCATGTTGTTTAACGAGACACCAACTCCTCTGTAAGACAGACATACAAAAATTAAAACAAGAGGAATCACGGGAATAGGAGATATTTATTTTCAACTTTTCACTCAAAGAATGCTCCCAGTGAAATAAAAGCATTATAAGCAATGTACAATGGGGGCTTTTTTAAGTGGGATGAGCCAGGGCTGAATATTGACATCTTTTCCACCAGCTGCTAAAGTTACCCTGTGGTACCCAAAAAGTGGACTTGCTACAGGATGGCAAGTGTTTCCTCTCAAAGGGACTTTAGATGTGGCAGTCCAAAAATGAAATAGTTGCTTCTCCTGCCACTTCCTTCTCTCCTCCCTTCTGTGGCCACATCAACTGTTTGAACTATGGTGAACTCTGTATATATGGAGCGCCATGCAACTCATACTTCAGCTGTTTGAAGTGCCATGGATCTGCATAGTTCAAAAACCTCATATTTGAGCCGTGCAGAGTTCTGTACATACAGAGCAGCCTGCAGTTTAAACAGTGAGTATTTCCACCAAGTGAGGCACAAAAGGGAGGAGAGAGGTAGGAAGTGATGGCAGCACCAGTAGCAACAAGTTCAGTTTGATGTAACAGGCCAAGGAAGAAGCAGTGAAGTATGAAATTGAGATAAGAAAGTTCAAGAAGTCAAATTTTTTTTTTACATCAGATATTTGCTGTATCTGAAGAATTTTGTTAATTTTCTTTTTAGGTATCTTTTTAAATGATTTTATTTTGAATTTGTGATTACCCCTATATGGAAATGTACTTCAGACGATACATCCAATTGTGCTAGTTACAGACCAATAGCAGATCAGCCCATTAGCAAAAAATATTGGACAAGGTAGTTTTCTCCATATCGGAATTTTTGTAGGATTATCTTAGACTGAGCAAGGTACAACCTGGATTTCTAAGGACACACAAAACCAAATCCGTGCTAATAGCTACACTTGATTCAGTACTAAGGTACCAGGACAAAAAGGAAAATGTTTTATTTGTCCTATTTAATCTATCCTCAGCTTTTGACTTGGTCATACTGTACTGAGGATCAGATGTGCCGAGATGGGCCTGGGAAGAACAGTTTGGATTGGATTTCTTTATTCCTTGAGGTTTAGTATTATGTGGTTGAATCACAGAGACTGGCATCTAAGAGTTTAAGACTGGCAGGGTTTTCCACTTTGGTCATCACTTAACATTTTTTTAAACCTTTTGGAGATATTATCAGGAAACGGATAAGGAGCCAGTGAAGCGACTTGAGGAGAGGGGTAGTATGAGTAAAGCGACCCTGGCGGAAGATGAGACGGGCAGCAGAGTTTTGAACCGATTGGAGAGGGGAGAGGTGACTAAGTGGGAAGCCAGCAAGAAGCAGATTGCAGTAGTCCAAACGAGAGGTGACAAGGGTGTGGATGAGGGTTTTGGTAGAGTGCTCAGAAAGAAAGGGGTGGATTTTATGGATGTTGTAAAGAAAGAAACGACAGGTCTTGGCGATCTGCTGGATATGAGCAGGGAACAAGAGAGAAGAGTCAAAGATAACCCCAAGGTTTCGAGCTGAGGAGACAGGGAGAATGAGAGAGCCATCAACAGAAATAGAAAACAGGGGGAGTAGGGAGGTGGGTTTGGGGGGGGGGGGGGAATGAGAAGCTCGGTTTTGGTCATATTTAATTTCAAGTGGCGTTGAGACATCCAGACAGCAATGTCAGTCAAGCACGCTGCCCCTCTAATATTCAACACACAAGGGTGCTCATTTTCAAAGCACATAGACCTTCAAAGTTACAAAGAGGCATATTCTCAAAGCACTTAGACTTACAAAGTTCCATAGTTCACTGTGGGGCTCATTTTCAAAGACTTAGACTTATGAAGTTCCACAGATTAATATGTAATTTTGTAAGTCTAAGTGCTTTGAAAATGAGCCTCAGTATCTCACTGAAGTAACAAGGTTATCCGAGAGGTATGACGGGGCATTTACGATATATCGTCTAAATCCGACTTTGGACGTTTTGCATAGAACATCCAAAAATCCAATAGCAAACATACCCCCCGTTTACTAAGCTGTGCTAGCGGTTGCCATGTGGCAATGCCGACACAGCCCATTCAAAGTGAATGGACCGTGTCCCCGCTAGCAGAGCATAGTAAACCGGGAGAGAGGGGATAGCCATTTTCCAACCTGAAAAACATCTTTTTCTTTTTTTAAATAGCTATTTGCTAGATGTTGCTGTGCTCAGTCCATCTTTCTTTTTTGTTTTTCGAAAATGGTCCAAAAAGTGAAAGGCGCACAAAATCAAGCCATTGGGATGTAGGAGGAGAAAACATTGTTAGTAACCTGGCCACACAGACATCCCAGCAGAACAGTAAGGCACCCTAAGGGGCACTGCAGTGGACTTCACATAAAAGGTCCTAGGTACACATCTCACCCTTACCCCCTTATATTGTATGGGGAGCCCTCCAAAACCCACCAAACATCCTACTGTACCCAGCTGTAAACCACTCCAATAGCCCTTATGGCTGCAGGTGTCACTTATATGTAGGTACAGAATTTGGGTGGGTTTTGGAGGGCTCACACTTAGAGTGGGTTATAGGCATTGGTCCCCTTCTCTACAGCGCACTCCACCATCTACTAGGCTACTCCAGGGACCTGCTTGCTGCTCTAATAGGACTGACCGTAGCATCTTAAGTTGTCATACAACCTGGTACGTACTGTTTCTATTACATCTTTGGGGTGTGGGAGGGGATCAGTGACCACTGGGGAAGCAAGGGGCATTATGCCTTAATCCCTCCAGTGGTCATTTGGGGAACCTTTTTGTGACTTAGTCGCTATTAAAACAGGTCTAGCCCAAAACGTTCAACTTTTAGCACTAGATGTTTTCGCTTTGTTCCATTATAACAGAAAAATGTCCACGTGTTAGGAATACCCAAATCCTGCCCCCAAGACACCCCATTGTGATTTGGATGCACTTCAGGGAAACTACATAGAAAAATGTCTTAAACTCAGGTTAAAAATAGTGATTTGGACATTTGGGGGGGGGGGGGGGGTGGAACATCCAAATGCCACTTTTTGGACATTTTTCTGTTTCAAAAATGAGCCCCTAAGTATGTCTGAACTGGTTGCCATTACTTAGTCACCTGAAAACTAATTTTTTTTCCAGCAGCTTTAAGCTCATATTTAGATATTAAATATACAATTTCCACCAGTAATAGATATTTAACAGGGTGGATTGCCAGAGAAGTTAATATGTCAAGCAATTTTCTTTCCCTTTGGATATCTCTTTGTTCAACTGAAGTGACTTAAAAACAACAACTGGTAAAGTTAGAGGCAGCTCAAAATGCATAATGTTCTGTATCTGTACCAAAATTTCTGTATATATCAAAGTGCCCATTGCTGCACAACGGTGCCAAGATGTATTACCCTTCCTCAGGTTGGGGAACGAGGGTGTCCAGAGGACCCAATATGTAAAAAAGTATGACAAAAAAATAAGATTAGTGTTAACTTGCATGGAAGACAGCCATATGGAAGAGTGGCCTAGTGGTTAGGGTGGTGGACTTTGGTGCTGGGGAACTGAGTTCAATTCCCACTTCAGGCACAGGCAGCTCCTTGTGACTCTGGGCAAGGTCACTTAACCCTCCATTGCCCCATGTAAACCGCATTGAGCCTGCCATGAGTGGGAAAGCGCGGGGTACAAATGTAACAAAAAAAAATTAATTTTAAACAGTTGGTAATGAGACTATCAAGTATTCCACTTCAATACACAGCATAAAACTTTGGCTTTTGAAAAGTTTTTCAACCCATACTCAACCCCTCTCTGCACTGCTTGTAAAACAGCATGGACATATAAACCTCAGAAACCACTGAGTTAGGCTCACGGTAGCTTTCTGCATCAGCCTCCACTCAATCAATGCAGCTGTACTATGGCATTGAAATAGAGGCAGTTCAGATGGTACTTTAATGCAATGCAGCCACAGTAGGACCAGTACAAGATTACTGGGTGCATTGGTGAACCTTCAGCCTTACACACTTTTTTTATATTTGCCTAATGGAATATTTGCACTTGATATTCACCTGCATAGATGGTGATAGTACATATTATTTTACTTAATTTCAACTCATTTTATGTGATTTAAGTGGCATACAGGTCCTTTGAGTGTTTTTTTTCTAGTTTTATAAAGTTTTACAAAATAAAAAAAGGACCACTAATTTAAATTGACATTTAGATTGTGCTTTTTTATCTATAACACCACCTTTAAGTTTATTAATTCAGGGCCTCTTATCAAGCTGCGCTAGCTTCATTGCCATTATCACATCAGGAACCACCAGCACAGTTTGATTAAAAAAAAAAGGTCTTCCGTTACTAAAAACTATTAGTTTTTTTTTTTTTTTAATTTTCCAACTCTAAATTTTGGTCATGTGACCATTGAGATACAAATATGTTTATAAGTCACAGAAGTTTGGTGTCGCACTACAACATTATAGGGTCATTTTACTAATAATGATTAGCGTGTGCTAAATGATAAGCACCACACAGGTATAAAGCGGGCTTTTTAACATTTAGTGTGCACTAAATCCATTAGCACACCTTAATAAAAGGGCCCCTTTATTTTGTTGGATGGCAAAATGGTAAATGCTCTTCCTTTTTTTGCAATTATCAGATCATCAACCACATCCAGTTTAAAAAATAAATCTCTGTTTTTTGTAGTTAACACCTCTCTGGTTTTGTAACCCTGACAGTTTTGCACATCGGTTGGTCTGAATAAAGGGTAAATGTGTTGTCTGCTATCAATGTTTTTAGACAATTCAATTAAGAACATAACATAATAATAGCTATACTAGGTCAGACCAATCTAGCCCAGTATCCTGATTCCAACAGTGGGTCACAAGTACCTGGTAGAAACCCAATTAGAATCAATACTCCATGCTACCAATCCCAGGGCAAGCAGTGGCTTCTCCCATGTCCATCTCAATAGACTATGGACTTTTCCTCCAGGAACTTGTCCAAACTTTATTTAAACCCAGAAACACTAACTGCTGTTTTATTTATCACATTTTCATTGTATTTATAATTTGCAGCTGTCATTTAATGTAGAAGAAATTAAAGCTCTCTCAGGGGGTAAAGCTTCTGATCCAGATGGACTACAGTCTAAGTTTTTCAAAACTTTCTCAGAAGTTCTCGATGAATCAATTACCAATTCCCAATATGGACAGAAGGTAAAATTATGTCTTTACCTGATAATTTTCTTTCCTTGAGTAGCAGCAGATGAATCCAAGAACTAGTGGGTTGTGTCCATCTACTAGCAGGTGGAGATGGAGAGCACCCACCTTAAGCCCAGTGACATAGGACAGATAGATCCTCCCAAACTCAGTATGTCAACTACCAAAGGAGGACCAAACCAGCCCGAAATCACCCAATACGTTCCAGGTCGGACCTAATCGGACTGTGGCCATCTGACCATCCTTTGTCCTAGTCGCACCCCATGTGATCTGACCACAACGCTCAAGGCGACAGGCAAACTCTTATCTGCTGGGTGTGGAAAATTTTCAGACAATTGAAATAAACCCGTATCATCCCGTTTCTCGTCCTTTATGGTGTGCTTTTATTATTTTTCTTTTTTAATGTGCGATTGCCACTTAGTGAACCAATGCAGAAAATGGATCACATGCCTGAGGTTCAACACTGGCTGGCAGGCCCCTCAAAATAGATCGAATAGCATCGCCATCCCTGCTCTGCCAACGGGACAGGTACCACATAGGATGGCACCCAGAAGCACAGTCCCTCCTGCAGTTCCAACACCTCCACATCTTCCAATCCTCACCCTCTCCCACCTCCACAGCGGCGCTTGCACTTTGCTATCAGCGCTAACTAGCAGTAACTCACAGACACGGTGCTGGCGTCCTGCTCCGGGGCCTTCCCTCTGCCATGCTGATGCAACTTCCTGTTTATGCAGGGCAGGATGCGGTAGAGGGAAGGCCCTGGAGCAGGACGTTGGCGCCGCATCTGTGAGTTGCTGCCACTGGCAGCGCCGATACAACGTGCAAGCGCTGCCGCGCGGGTGGGAGACTGAGGTGCAAGAGCAGGACGCCATGCCTGTGAGTTGCTGCCACTGGCAGCGCCGATAGTGTTAAATGCAAGTGCTGCAACGGAGATGGGAGAGGGTGAAGAAGAAAGTGGGGTGCTGGCCCTGCAAGGAGAGGGGCGGAAGGGAGAAAGGTGCTGAACTTGAGGGGAGGGGTGTTGGAGAGGGTCAGGAAACAGTGGGGTTCTGGTCCTGCAAGGGAAGGGAGAGGTGCTGGACTTGTGAGGGGGGAGTATAAGGAAGACACAGAGGTGCTGGACTTTCAGGAGGGTGAGGAAGACATGGAGGTGCTGGGCTTGTTGAAGGGGGGGGGGGGGGTAAGGAAGATGGGGAGGTGCTAGCCCTGGGAGGAAAGGAAGAGAGGTATTGGACTTGCGAGGGGGAAGGTTGGAGGGAAGGGAGAGAGGTGCTGGATTTACAGGGAGGTTGGAGGGAAGGGGAGAGGTGCTGGATATGCAGGGGATGGCTGAAGGAAAAAGAGAGAGATGTGGACCTGCAAGGAGGGCTGGAGCGAAGGGAGAAAGGTACTGGACCTACGGGAGTGGGAGGGGTTAGAGGGAAGGGGGAGAGAGATGCTGGACAAGTGGATAAAGGAAGAGGGGGGTCAAATGCTGAACCCAGTGGGAGAAAGAGCCAGATGCATAAGGGGAAGGGCAGAAAGAGGAAGAGAAGTTGGTTGGGGTGGGGTCAGAGAGGAGAGGGACACACTGGTGTGGAGGAGGAAGATAGGGGACATAGGGAAGTGTACAGATACAGAAGGGAGATGATAGGCATAGATGGGAGCATGGGGACAGGGACACAAATATGAGATGCTATATGGGGATGGCATATGGGCACAGAGGGGCAATGCCTGGCAAGGGGGGATGAGGGATTTGGAATAGAGATACAATGCTGGACACTGGAGAGGGGGGTATATTAAGGAAGGTGAATAGTGGAGTGCCACAAGGATCTATAATGTGACCAGTGCTTTCTAACATATTTATAAATGATCTGGAATTAGGTGATCACATTTGCAGACGACACAGAACTATTCTAAGCTGTTAAATTGCAAACAGACTGTGATAAATTGCAGAACAATTTTGAGAGCCTATTCCGCCAGACATTCACATGGCAAACAAAATTTAATGTGAAGTGCAAACTGATGCACATTGAGAAGAACCCAAATTATAGTTACATGACACTAGGTTTCACATTAAGAGTCACCACCAATTAAAAGGATTTAAATGTCTTCATGACTAGTACAAGAAAATATTCTGCCAAGTGTGCAGCAGTTGCCCAAAAAAGCAAAGAATGTTTAGAATTACTGGTATTAGGAAAGGAATAAAACAGACCTTTTTATTGCTGCCTGGTGAGGCTGCACCTTGTGTGCAATTCTAGTCACCACCTCAAAAAACACAACAAAACTGGAAAAGGTACAGAGAAGGATTCCAAAAATAATTATGGAGATAGAATGACTCTTGTGTGAGAAAAGGCCGAAGAGGTTAAGGGTCTTTAGCTTGGAGAAGAATATAGGAGATATGAAGTATGTAACATCCTCAATGCAGTGGAACGGGGTAGAAGTACAAAGATTAATGAACACTCCATCATATTTAAAAGAACCAGGAAAAAATATTTTATTCACACAACATATAGTTAAACTATGGAACTCACTGCCAGGGAAAGTGGTAAAAGCAGCTAATATAGCTGCATTAAAAAAAAAAAAAAAGGTTTTGACAAATTTCTGGACTGAAAACTGGGGGGAAACCACAGCATGCAGGACCGGCTCAACCTACAGACCAGGTGAGGCACTGGTCCAGGGTGCCAGTGATAAGGGGTGCCAAAATCCCAGTCTAGCAACTCTCCCACCCTCTTCCCTTCCCTCTGCAATTCAATATCCACAGAAGAAAAGGTGCTAAGCTGGGATTTTGATGCCATTTATCACTGGGGAGGGGGAGGGGGACTTGAGAGGAGGAGATACTGGATCACTGGCAGGGGGAACAGAAAGGAAAGCAAGATACCTGAAAGCGGATGCAGGTGGGGGGGGGGGGGGGGGGGGGGCACCCATACAAAAATTGTCTCCGGGCACCACAGTCCATTGAGTCGGTCTTGAATGCACAGTTAACTAGCATGGAATCTTGCTACTTTTTGGGACAGGATACTGGCCTAAATGGACCCTTAGTCTGACCAGGTAAGGCAACTCTTTATGTTGTTACGAAGCACTGGCTCATGGTGCTGAAGCTATTCTCACACTTAAATCTGCAGTACTGCCTGTGGAAGTGCAGGGCAGAGAGCACAGCAAAGAAAGCAAAGGAATAAGTTCTCACACTAAAGGACGGTAAGGAACTACTGATGGAGTTGGGGGAGTTGGCAGGGAAGAAGCTGATGTGGACACCAAAGCCAAGGCTGGCTCAAGGAGCCACATCCCATTCAGCCAGCCCTGTTTGCATGCATGCACTACATTTTTAAAGCCCTGGTTCCCAAACCTGGTCCTGGAGGCACTCCAGCCAGTCAGGTTTTCAGGATACCCACAATAAAAATTTATGAAAGAGATTTGCATGTAGTGGAGGCAATGCATGCAGATCTCTCATGAACAGGAAAGTGAAACCGTAATAGTATCAAATACCAACTATAGAAGGGCAGAGATACCAAGTTTCAGGCTGGAGATTCTTGTCCAGTCCTGGTTTTGAAGAACTTCCATTCCAAAGAAGTGGGATTTGTACTACATTGTAGTACCTGATCCTGTCCACTGAAATCCGTGCTGCAGGTTCCATAATGCATTAGGATGGGGTGGTTAGAAATTCAAGACTAGCCCAAAATCTCCAGCTTGGAACTGGGTAACTTGACATCTCTGCAATGGTACATTCTAAGGGGTAAAAGGTACTTCTTCACATGCTGCAGGAAACAAAGTAATAGAGTCAGGGGCAAACAAAGCATTCCTTAATAAGAGAACCGGGGGGGGGGGGGGGGGTGTAAAACCTGAGAACGAGAAGGCTCTGCGGCACTACTGCAGAAATAAGCCAGGGGACTAGAGGGGTCCATAGGTGTCGGAAAGGGATAAGCCTCCGAACCCTGGCCTGACCAACTTTTCTGCTACTCTCAGCTGTCCCTAAAAGCTGATGAGCACATATTGCACAATGCACGGACTGCGGACACCTGCACTCTGGCATTCAACTTGGGACAAACTCAAAGATACCGCACAAGAGCACACACGGGGAACCCCTTGCCTCCCCTTTGGTATACCACCTCTCTCTCTCCTCCCCATCCGCGGTCCGCCCGACACCTCTTCTTCCTCATTCTGAAACTCCTCGACCCCAGTTCCTACCTTCTAACTTATTTTTTTTCGTCACCTGACTGTCCGGCCCCTCAATGTTCTTTCTCCGGTGTGGGTGTCCTCCCGACTCGAGTCCCGCCCCTTCTGACGCAACAGCCGAACCGCCCCAAAGAGGTTGGACCGCCCTCTCTAATACGACTTCCGGTTTCTAACACTTCTAATTAGCCAATCAGCTTGCGAGTAGGACGCGCTGCCGATGCAACTTAAAGAGAGAAAGAAAGTCGTGGAGCCTTGCCGCGGCGCCGCCGCTGCCGCCGGGTGACCTGCAGATTAGTTTGAATGTAGGATGTGGGGTTGGGGAGCTTCAGAATGAGGGAGAGGAGCCAGGCTGGGTTTGGGTTTGGGCTTCAGAGAAAGGGAGAGATACCAAACGGTGGAAGGGATCACGCGCGGCGCGGGTTGTTGAGTATCTGTTTCTTGTTTTGCCTCTCGCTCCACTTGGAGGCTTTGCTACTTGAGTCTTTGACATCCCTGGGGTTGTCCGGGAGCTACCTGGAGGAAGAGCGCAGGACCCGTCCTCAGGGCAGTGCCTAGGGTCTCTGGGGTCCCCCTGCAGACAATCAGTTGGCGCCCCCCCCCCCCCCCCCCCCCCGTGTGGCACAAGATGCAAAGGAAATAGGAGCTGAAAGATGGAGGTCATCTTTGTGGGATTGCTCAACAAATAGAGGGTTTACAACCACTTAGCTTTTCGTGCTTTCATGTTCACGAAATTAGTAATTAGATCTTTGATATCTAACTGGGCACATATATCATTCTCAATAGCAATCATGGCAAGGCTTACAAGCCTTTCTTGCAAAATACTTGATCGCAAATTATGATTTTTAACCATGAAAATGATCGCTCACCACTTGCCACACTGACAGGAATTGTCAGCAATATTCTTAGAAACAAATTGCTATAATTGCAAAATAAGATAGCAGATGTAAATTCTCAAAGTGGACATATTCCAAACACTAAAATGAAAATAAAATGATTTTTTTTCTACCCGCCCTCGCAAGGAAATAATGTCAGAAGAAGGCGGGACACTGAGGGAACGAACGAGCGCGAAGGGCAGCGCTTTCACTGACGCTGCTCAGCTGCTGCGACTGTCAGAGATAAAAGATTTAAAGCCCCCAGGGTGGCGCGGAGCTGAGGTAAGCAGTGGCGGTAAGCACCGCGGCGACGCCCCCCTGCGGTGCTTACCCTGCTTACCGTGTTGGCACGACCCTGCCCGTCCTTGGAAATCCCCTAAGGCGAGAACTCCCATCCCGTGTCACCCAGAGCTGCAGCTTGAGATCGGCCTTGCGCGTTTCCAGTGAACAGCACCAGAAACTGTCAAGTATCTCCTATACGCCTGCATTGCATACAAGTTTACACACGTATTCATACTACTACTACTACTTATAATTTCTAAAGCGCTACTTGAAGTACGCAGTGCTGTATACTTGAACATGAAGAGACAGTCCCTGCTCGACAGAGCTTACAATCTAATTAAGACAGACAGAACAAACAAGAGATAAGGGAATATTAAAGTGAGGATGATAAAATAAGGGTTCTGAACAAGTGAATAAGGGTTAGGAGTTAAAAGCAGCATCAAAAAGGTGGGCTTTTAGCTTAGATTTGAAGACGGCCAGAGATGGAGCTTGACTTATGGGCTCAGGAAGTCTATTCCAGGCATATGGTGCAGCAAGGTAAAAGGAACGGAGTCTGGAGTTAGCAGTGGAGGAGAAGGGTGCAGATAAGAGAGATTTACCCAGTGAACGGAGTTCCCAGGGAGGAATGTAGGGAGAGTGGAGAGGTACTGAGGAGCTGCAGAGTGAATACACTTATAGGTCAATAAGAGGAGTTTGAACTGTATGCGGAAACGGATAGAAAGCCAGTGAAGTGACTTGAGGAGAGGGCTAATATGAGCATAACGACACTGGTGGAATATTAGTCGTGCAGCAGAATTTTGAACAGATTGGGCTTGCACATGTATTATTTGTTCCCCACTTACTGCCGTTCAGTCTGTAAGATGCAAGTCTTTTCTATGCCCTGTAGCTTTACTACTGTTGCGATTTTGAAATCCGTTTAACCACTTTGAGTATAACTTCCTAACGTATTTTCTGTGTATGAATATCTTGTTAGTACACGCTGACAGAAGTACGTGTACTTTGAGGTCTTCCTGTAGATGTTCATGAGGTTTATGTTTGGCAGGAACTATACCTGTGTATTTTATTTAAAAATTTAAAAACAAAAAAAAGGGTTTAAGCCTGTATTGGAGTTTCACGCATATAATTATGTCACAGAAAGGGTGATGAAAGCGTGGAATGCCCTACTGTTGGAGGTTGTGGAGTCGAAGACTGTGTCAGAATTGAAAAAGGCATGGGATAAGCATGTGGGATCGCTTAGGAAAAGGAAGAGTTAGGGGTTACAGTGGACGGGCCATTTGGCCTTTATTTTATTTTTTATTACATTTGTACCCTGCACTTTCCCACTCATGGCAGGCTCAATGTGGCTTACATATTATATGCAGGTACTTATTTGTACCTGGGGCAATGGAGGGTTAAGTGACTTGCTCAGAGTCACAAGGAGCTGCCTGTGCTTGCAGTGGGAATCGAACCCAGTTCTCCAGGATCAAAGTCCACCACTCTAACCACTAGGCCACTCCTCCACTATGTTGCCTTGGGATTTGAATGAAGATTAGAACAATAGCTCCAATATTTACTCACACTCATAAGGATGGCAGTGGCCAAAGTAAGAGGCATTTTCACAAACTTACAAAATGAATTAAAATGCAATAAAAATTTGAATAAGATATTAGCAAGGACAGCTGAATTTCTTTTTGGTTGGAGTGGTCAAATAAACCGATCTCCAGCCCCCTGCCCCAATCTCCTATTTCTGATGTTATGTTGGGTAAAATATCAATGGGGCCATGGCCACTATGATCCATCCTCTTCCACTGCCTAACAAATATGGAGGGGCATTTTTGATATGTCTAAATCCAATTTTGAACCATTTTCAAACCAGAAAAAGTTAACTTTTTGATAATGACGATTCGCTCAATATTTTTGTATACAGTGTGTCCACAGTCCATCTTTTAGGACCACTTTTGGAAAAAAAAAAGTCAAAGGGGAAAAATGCACAAAACAAGCCATTCAAATGTATTGGGGGGGAAGGGCAGCATTCTTAGTAGACTGGCCACACAAACAAGGCCCATTTTGTAGTCTTGAGTTTTATGCTACTGTTTCTGCTTGGTTCTACCAATTCACAGATCACCAGTTTTCTTGGCACATCCATGGAAGGGGGGGGGGGGGGGGGTCCTCCCTTGAACAGATTTGGTTGAAATTTGGCAGGAGAGTTGCTACCTTTATAAGAGACACTTCTACTAAATCTCAACAAAATCTGTTCAGGGAGAGGGCAACCAATATATGCATATGAACATCCATAGCTATCCCAGTACATTTATGATACTGTATTGTAAAATTGGAATGTTACAACAAATTACTTTTTTATGCATTATTCATTGTTATGTATCCTATTTATTGTAAGCCACATTGAACTCAAACTTGTTAGGGATAATGTGGGATATAAATGTCACAAATAAATAAATATGGCAGGACCAAGCAATATGACAAATTACAAAAATCTACTTACACTGATGAATTGTGACTAAAAATGCAGCGTACAAACAGGGATAAAACATTTGCAAAATGTAACAAAACAAATACATAAGAACAGATATCATACCACATAGTTCAATAACTATGTTCTTCAATATCTGTGTTGATAGGGTGCTTAAGTATAACAGTTGTGTGTACTGCTGACACTTATTTTTGATATGGAGGGGCAGTTTCAGTATGACGTCTAAATCCTATTTTGGACATTTTGCTGAAAACATCCAAAAATCAAGTTCTAAACACAGCGATTTTTGAACCAGAAAAATGTTTAGCTTTTTGTTTTGAAAATGGCCATTTGCTAGATGTTTTTGTTTTCACTGCGTCTATGTTTTTGGACCGTTTTCAGAAAAACAAAATCCAAGAGCAAAATGTACAAAAGCAAGCCATTGGGCTGTATGGGAGGCCAGCATTCTTATTAAACTGGCCACACAGACATTTCAGAAGAGCAGTGGGGCACTGCTGTGGACTTCACATAAAAGGTCCCAGGTACACATCTCACCATAAACTACTATTAATAATAATCATTTCTGTAGCTGTACTAGATGTACACAGCGCTGTGCACATTATCCCCGGATTCTATATAGTGGGCTTAATTTATGTGCCAAAATCAGCGCAGATTCTATAACACAACGTGTAACTTAATTGACTTAACAAGCTAATGAGCGCTGAGAACAGCACTTAAGCAATAATGAGCACTAATTGGCTCCGATTTTAGGTGCGCAGCTCAGCATTTTCTGTAACTGTATGTGCCAAACTTCTAATGTGCTGAGGCAAAAAGTGGCATGGTTATGAGCAGGGAAATGGGTGTTTCATGGGCGTTCCAAAATTTAGGCGCCTAGCTGTAGAATATGGCCCAGTGTGCCTAAATCTATGTGCTGAGATTTACACCAGGTTGTCATTGGCTTAAATGGATGCGCGCAGATATCGGTGCTGAAATATCAACTGAGCATATTCTATAATGGGTGCCTAAATCTAGGTGCTGGTTATAGAATACGCTTAGTTGGCACTGATTTCAATGCCGTTTTTTAATGCGTCATATAGAGAATAGCCTCCTAAATTAAGGTAGTTTCTCTGTCCCTAGAGGGCTCACAATCTTAAGTTTTGTTTTGTTTTTTGTATACCTTATATTGTATGGTGAGTTCTCCAAATCCCACCAACTGTACCCACATGTAGGTTCCCCCCTTCACCCATAAGGGCTATGGTAATGGTGTAGAGTTGTGAGGAGTGGGTTTGGGGGGCTCAGCACCCAAGTTAAGGGAGCTATGCACCTGGGAGCTATTTGTATATATTTTTTTTAATTTTTAGAAGTGCCCCCTAGGGTGCCCGGTTGGTGTCCTGGCATGTCAGGGGGACCAGTGCACTACAAATGCTGGCTCCTCCCACGAGCAAATGCCTTGGATTTAGCCGGGGTTGAGATGGCCGCTTTTAGTTTCCATTATCGCTGAAAAACAAAACTGGTCATCTCAAACCCGGCGAACTCTGGCTTTTGGCCTGGCAAAACCGTATTATCGAAAGAAAAGATGGCTGGCCATCATTTTCGATAATATGGTTCGGCCAGCTGTTTGTGGCGCCACCAAAATAGATTGCAGGCAATCTATTTCGCCGGCGCCGTTCGATTATTCCCCTCTTAGTCACCTTTTTGTGACTTAGTGGTGATTGAAACAGATCTAGATCAAAACGTCTTAAGTTTTAGCCCAGGACATTTTTACTTTGTTCCATTATGACAGAAAAACATCCAAGTTTTGGGAACATCCACATCCCGCTCTTCTACACACCCCCAATGGAGGGTTAAGTGACTTGCTGAGAATCACAAGGAGCCATAGTGTGAATTGAACCCAGTTCCTCTCAGTCCACTGCACTAATCATTAAGCTAACATGCCCCCTTGTCATGTGGTCGTACTTCAGGCGAACTGCATAGAAAAAAGTCTTAAAAATGGGTTTCAAAAATAGCGATTTGGACATTTTGGACAGAAAAAATGTCCATCTGCCGCTTTGTGCCGCTTTTTGGATATTTTTCTGTTTTGAAAATGAGCCCCTAAATCTATTTGTATCCATGCTATGTTTTGAAAAGCTGCCTGTCTCACTCCATGGAGATTTGAATACCCACTATCTCCCAAATGCTATAAATGTCCATAGCATGCAAATTTTCATAGAGAATTTACAGAACAGTGTCAGTTGTGTGCATAATTTAATTTAATAATTAGATGCTAATTGGCATTAATAATCATTGGCTATAATTGGTCTTAATTGGCACTAATTAGCAGTTACATGTGTAACTGCCATTAGTCCCTTTTTATAAGTTGTGCATCCAAAATCTATCACACGCAACTGCAAGGGGGCATGAAGCTAGAAGGGGCATTGGTGAGTTGAGGGCAAGGCCAGGCAGTTGCATCTACACACCTAAGTGCCTACAGGTAGACGTGAGCATTTACATCAGCCATTGAGCTGGCGCTAGTGCTTGTGTCTATAGTTAGGCATGTAAATTTGGATTTATGCTCTACTCTTATAAAGGCAATTGCTAGTCGGATTGCCATTATAGAATTCGTGCTTAGCGTACATCATCCTGGTGCCTAACTTTAAGTGATTTATATAGATTTACCAACTATCCCCCAGATTCTATATATTGCGCCCAGTGTTCTGCACCGATATCCAAACGTATTCTATAACAATGTGCATACCTTAATTGGCTTAACAAGTCAATCAGCATTGTGCACATCCAAAAAGGGGCATGGCTATGGGCGGGGAAACGGGCATTCTGAAAAACTACATGCATGGTTATAGAATATACCTGTTCCGCATGTAATTTAGGTGCCAGTATTTACACCAGGTTTTACTTGACGTAAATGGTCGTGACATGGCGAAGTGTTTGGCGTATTCTATATACGACTCTGAAATTTATGCCTATTCTATAAAATTTAGGCATATTTTACAGAATACGCCTAGGGGTAATTTTTTTCGTGCAGATTTTCAGGTGCCATACATAGAATCTCCCCCTATATGAGCTTTAGGTCATCCCCTCTCTCCAGTCTGTAATATATCATCTGATTCATTTTACAATATGCATGCTGTTCACTATTTCTATTTGCACATGCAAAATTACTATCATGATGTTAGCAGTATCCGACACCGCATGCACACACAAACCCTCGGTAACTACTTTGCACATCTTCTCGCTTCAATTAGGCAGGTATCCCCATTATTCTATAATTACTACCATGCCGCGCATGAACCTCCCATTGCTGCTCCCCCTTTTTTGGACTCGCATGTAAAATTTAGATGCAGATCCTGCGTTTAAATTTACATGTTTATATTTTAATTAAATCTAATTAGTGCCAATAATTGCTTGATAAGCCAAATATCAGCACTAATTAGCTTATTTAATTAAATTGCATGCATTAAATTGGGTTTGTGCTCAAATTTGCGCACACAAATTTTTGTGACTTTTATAAAATTGGGGGATAAGCATGATTCTTAGCACTGATTTTTTTTCTGATGCCTATTTTTGAGTGAAATTAATAGAATCTGGCCCATTGTGCAAATGCTTGTTGTATGTTAACTTACACACTGGGCATCGTTTCTTATAGATCACAAAGTAAGGGTAGAGACTAATTCTTTATTAACATAGGTATTCATATAGAGCAGAAAAACATTTATACCCAGGTGCTGGGAACACTGATATGTGAAAACAATCTTCTTCAACAGGAAATTCAATGTGCATTCTGCTGCTGGGCATCTGTCACATTGAGGGACATATCTTGTCCTGTGTTATGTTGAATGGCTGCAGAACAGAGGTAATAACCCTGGAGTGTTCTTCTCTGAATGCTGGCTCACATCTCTGTTGAGAACAGTCAGATAAATGAAAAACTTATGAGAATCCACTGAAATCTTACTGTATAGAATGGTGATCATTCCATTTCCATGAAAACCCAGAACACTGCAGCATCAACCCCTCAGGTGTAGAAAGGTGCACAGTACTTCTGGTCAAAGTGCACTGAATGAGTCTCAGTGTATAAATACATACACCTGCATACACCTGATATTTAAACACTAGGGACAGCACTCAGGGGCAGCCCAAAGCAAGATGCCGTCTGAGGCAAGTTAAGATGCTACCGCCAGACCCCCCCCCCCCCCCCCCCCCAGGTCAAGATGCTGCTACCACCCCCCAGGCTAAGTTGCTGCCCCCTTCCTTCCACCAACACACTTGTGTTTACCTTGTTTTATCATGATTTCAAAAGCTGGCGGTGGGAACGATTTCCATACTCTGTCCTGCCACCGGTACCTGCCTGTTCCCTTTACTGCAGCTGCTTCTGATGAAACAGCTGCAGTAAAGGGAAGAGGCGGGTGCCGGTGGCGGATGCATATGAGAATCACAGCCACCGCTGCTGCCCCCCTCCCCCCCACAGGCCGAGATTCTGCCCCCTTTCCTTCCTCTACCCCGCTCGCGATGTTTACCTTGTATTATCATGTTTCAAAACCCAGTGGTGGCAATGATTCCCATACGCTGTCCTGCCACCAGCACCTACCTCTTCCCTTTAGTGCGGCCACCTCTGACAAAACAGGAAGTTACATCAGAGAGGCAGCTACAATAAAGAGAAAAGGCGGGTGTGTATGGGAATTGCTGCCGCCGCCAGCTTTTAAAACATGATGAAACAAGGTAGAACACCTCGAGCGAGATGGAGGAAGGAAGGGGGAGATGCTTCCTAAAGAGTGCTGAATATCCTCTTATAAGGTGACTGTCAGACATTATGCAGGTACCGCAGATATTCAGAGCCAGTACCCAGATAACTTTCCAGATAAGTTAAGTGATACCTAGGTAACTTCGTTCCACTTTGGATCTTCTCCAAACCACCCCAACACTATTTAGACAGTGTCAGAGTGGTTGAACTAAAACTGCTATTAAAATGAGTGCCTTAGTTTTCAGATTTAAAGGAACAAAAGCTTTGTAACATCTTCTGTGTTCACTACTACAAGACCTGCAAAACTGAAGGACCCTTTTACTAAGCTATGGTAAGCACAAATGCATGCTTACCACAGGTTAAAAAGCACTACTGCGGGGCATGCTCAGGCATCCCGCACTAGTTTTGGGATCAGAGCATGCTTCCTGTGCACTAAAAAAATAGAATTTACTTTCTTTAGTTCTGGGGTGGGTGTTTGGGAGGGGGGGCAGAGAGTAGGTGTGTTTTCTGCTAATCGGTTAGCACAGCTGCATCGCCATGCGCTAACCGATTAGCATGTGAGCCCCTACCACCTACAAAACAGGTGGCGATATGAGCTCATGCACTAATGGCCACATGCTAATGTAGAAATTAGCATATGGTTATTAATAGGAAAATGGGACCTTTTTACCGCTGCACTCAAAGTGGCCTCTGTGCATGGGAAAGACCCGCGCAGGGGAAAGCTCAGGTCACTTTTTAGTGCTGCTTGGTAAAGAATCTTTTGAGGATCATAAAATGTAAGCTTACAAATATGATCTGTATTGGGGATTGTAATTAGGCTAGATATATCGGTGCATTCCACAAATGTATAAAAAAAATTAAATACCTTTCCCCTTCCCAAAAGAGGTTTTCCATATCCATTTCTCTGGGTTCTGTGATTCATTTTTATGCTTTTAAACAAATGGAATGTTAGGAAGAATTATATAAAACTAGTAAAAGAAGGCCCATTTCTGACACAAATGAAACGGGCGCTAGCAAGGTTTTCTTCAGCTCCTCTGCAGCCACCCATGTCCAGCGACCCTCCTCTCTCCCTGCGCCCACTGCAGCCACCCATGTCCAGCGAACCTCCTCTCTCCCCTGCCCCCCTCCTGCCACCCATGTCCAGTGACCCCCTGCCCCCCCTGCAGCCACCCATGTCCAGCGACACTCCTCTCTCCCCTTCCCCCCCTGCAGCCACCAATGTCCAGCGACCCTCCTCTCTCCCCTGCCCTCCCCCTCCAGCCACCCATGTCCAGCGACCCTCCTCTGGACATGGATCAGCTATGAGGCATGTTTTTTTTTTCTTCCCCAGGTTCTGAAGTTGACATCATAATGACTATGGTGATGTCAGCCTGATCTACGGAGCCTAGCAGACCAACTCGGAAGGAGCCACGGTCCCAGGCAGCAAGACAACGTTGGAGGTGAGAATTATTATATAGGATGGGTAGATGTCCGTCTACCTTTCCATCTGTAGATACGATGGAAATTCACCAAACTGAGCATGCAGGAAGAAAATAAGTTGAAAATGCTTGTAAAATAATCAGATTGGTATTTTCAGAAAACTATGCCTATAAAGAAAATCACCATTGCCTTTGTATGTGAAACTGTTAAAAGCTGTGAAGTGTTAGAATGCAGACCATTTTACTCCACCCCCACATCACCCCTCACCCTCCATTCTCTGAAACAAGCAGAAAGAGGCAGGTGAAATGAGTGAAGCTACTGACAAAGGATGATGCCATGCTTCCAAAGCCCCCAACATAATGCACCCCCCCCCCAGTTGCATATGCTCCCAGCCCCATGCACTCTCACACACCCACCTTTATAAATCCACACACATATAGATAAAATTCTGCAGTGCACACACACACAGCCAAGCCCCCACATACCCTCTTACTACCGCTATACACTCCTCCCACAGACACACACTCCTATATACCCAACCCCCCCCCCACTTGCCCACATTTACACGCATCCTACAGAGTCTCCATACACCCCTCTTTCATGTACACATACCTCCTCACTCAAACATACATTTCCACATGCATCTCATATCCACACCTCTCCACACACATACCCAACATATCCCCCCTTCTCTCTCTCTCTCTCTCTCTCACACACACACACACACACACACACATATTAAAATCCCATGTGCCCTAATCTCATCCCTCATACATACAGAACCACATATCGCTGCATCCCTATTCACATATCATAAACACACCCATCTACTTTCAACATACCCATAAAATCTCATACATATACCTCCCACCTAGAGACAAACCCCACATAACCATATGGAGAAGGAGCCTAGTGTTTAGAGCAGCAGGCTGAGAGCCAGGGCTCAAATTCTACTTCTTCCACTGATGTGTCCTGTGATCATGGCAATTTACTTTACCCTTCATTGCCTCAGGTTAATTGTACACAGTTTTGGCTAGAGGCCTACCAGCTGTACTTGATATATAACTTTCCTTGAACTGGGATTTGGAATAAGGTGATTAACAATATCTAAAATCCAAATTCAAATCCTGTGTCAGATATGCTTGATCAGTTAATCAAGATTGTCAAGTGACACATGATCACTTGGTTTGTGATGAAATGCTTTGACACCTTCCAGATGTTCTATGAATATCCATTACTGTCGTGCTCCTCACCTGGTTGTGCTTCAGGGGTGCTCTCTGGCTGTGCTTTGGGGGATACATTGGCCGGTGGATCGGGGAGGGCTGGGGTCTTGGTGTCCTTGTGTCGGATTGGGCGGCGTGATGCTGGGTGTGTGAGAGCTGGTGGCTTGATGTCCCCTCGCCCGGTGGGGTGATGTTGTGTGGCGTGTGCTGGCATGGCCTCGGGACAGGTGAGTGCTCTTCTGGGCATCTTGACATGGCGACGTTCTGCTCAGCATATTTTGACTGTGGCCGCATGTCTTTCACTCCACCACTGATGTCCGACATGACCCTTTAAATCTCGGCGTCTTAGGACACTCAGCACTTCGGCAACGCTTCTCTAGGGAGTGGTGTTTCCCTGAGCCTGTTCGTGAGTCCTGCTTGAGACATGAGCCATCTTGTGACCAGTATCTTCTACTGTGAGTCCTGCCTGAAACCCGAGCCAGCTTGTGACCAGAATCTTCTACTGTGAGTCCTGCCTGAGACCCAAGCCAGTCTGTGACCAGTGTCTTCTACTGTGAGTCCTGCCTGAAACCCGAGCCAGCTTGAGACCAGTTTCTTCCACTGTGAGTCCTGCTTGAAACACGAGCCAGCCTGTGACTAGCATCTACTACTGTGGGACCTGCTTGAGGCCGAGCCCTGTCTAAGATCAGTATCTCTTACTGTGAGCCTGCCTGGCCGAGCCCAGCCTGGAACCAGCACCTTCTATGGTGAGTTCCGCTTGAGACCTGAGTTTTTCTACCATTAGTTCCAGCCCGAGACCAAAGCCCTATTTGAGACTGGTTCACCTCCACTGAAATTTCTTGCTTGAGACTCGTGCTTCCTTGAAGTGAGTTCCTGTGTGATACTAGATCTTCCCCTGGTGTGGTTAAGTCCCGCTGGCCGCCTGCACCTGGGGGCTCAACCCCTGGGCAACAGCGGCTGGTTGTGGTGAATAGTACTGGGGTTCGTTGGTAGTCCAGACTCTTCTGGAGCTGGACTGAGAACTCACCTTTCTAGCAGCGGTCCTCAGCTGGACCACAACAGTTACTAGAGGCAGTGTTTGCAAGAAATCTGAGATACTTCATGTGATTATGATGAATTTCTATGTGGGTACATGCATATTTGAGATCCAGAGAACACAATCATCCTCTTTTACTTAGAAGTAAAATATTGGTGTTTAGGGAAATCATCTTAATTGTTTCCTTCAATGGGCAAGTATTCTAGACTAGCCAGCAGTCAACATAACTTCTTAATCCCTCAGAATTGATGCCTTTAATTCCAATAGGAGAATACTGGCTTCCTATGGGAGATGAAGTTAAATAACCCTGGCTGACATCTTTGAGTATATGCACAGTGCAATCCATAGGTGCCTGGTATAAGAGGCTTTGGGAGGCTAAGCCTCCCCAACCCCAACCATGACTTCTACGTTCTTCCCTTTGCTAACTCTGCCACTGCTGTGCTGCTGGTTTAGAAGTACCAGCAAAACACAAGAGAGCCGCAGGGTCACATCCTGTATACACACAGCTGCCGACTTTGCCAGCCTCTCCCTCCCCAACGTCATTTCCTCTCCTGGTGACTAGAGAATGAGAGTAGCAGAGTCGGAAAGGCATGCCTATACAGAATGCCTGTTCCGCGGCTGATCCTGGAATGCACCAGGCATTTAGGTTCCGGTAGAGTGAAGGTGGAGGGGAAGAGGGAAAATGTTGATACAAGTAGAGATAGACAGGGGGAAAACTGGATGGAAGGATTTGGAATAAGGTGATTAACTATATCTAAAATCCAAATCCTGTGTCAGATATGCTCTTGATCAGTTAATCAAGATTGTCATGTGAGAGAGAGAGAGAAAGAGAGAAAACGCTGAATGGAAGGGGGAGGGAGGGGAAGATGTTGGATGGAGGAAAGGCTAAAGTGGCTAAAGCGACTAGGGCTCTTCAGCTTGGAGAAAAGGCGGCTGAGGGGAGATATGATAGAGGTCTATAAAATAATGAGTGGAGTTGAACAGGTAGATGTGAAGTGTCTGTTCACGTTTTCCAAAAATACTAAGACTAGGGGGCATGCGATGAAGCTACAATGTAGTAAATTTAAAACGAATCAGAGAAAATTTTTCTTCACTCAACTAAACTCTGGAATTCGTTGCCAGAGAATGTGGTAAAGGCGGTTAGCTTAGCGGAGTTTAAAAAAGGTTTGGACGGCTTCCTAAAGGAAAAGTCCATAGACGGTTATTAAATGAACTTGGGGAAAATCCACTATTTCTGGGATAAGCAGTATAAAATGTTTTGTACATTTTTGGGATCTTGCCAGATATTTGTGACCTGGATTGGCCACTGTTGGAAACAGGATGCTGCGCTCGATGGACCTTTTGGTCTTTCCCAGTATGGCAATACTTATGTACTTATGAAGAAAGAGGGGAAACACTGGATGAAAGATGTGAGAGGAGAGAAGCTGAAAAGAAGGGAGAGTGGACATGCTGGTTGAAAGGGGGAGACAAAGAGGACATGCTAGATGGAGCATGAGAGGGGGGACATTCTGGAATGGATGTGTGTGTGAGGGGGGAGGTTCCCCATTTCAGGGTTTTTTTTATGCATGTTTTTTGCAGTCCCCTATTTTGTATCGGATGAGTCACATGTTCTGCATGTGTGACTGAGATAAAGAATAGCTAGCATGCAGTGTCTGGGCAAGCATCTAGTAACATGGTAAATGACGGCAGATAAAGACCTGAACAGTCCATCCAGTCTGCCCAACAGTCACACTCATTATCAATTCATGATTAAATCAACAATGAATGTGATACTAAAAACTCTAAAGTCTTTCTTTAGCATTTCTGGGACATAGACCGTAGAAGTCCTCCTGGCTCTGTACTCATGTTCCACCTACTGGAGTTGCCATCAAAGCTCACTCTAGCCTATCAAAATCCGTCTTATCAATTGCGAGACCCAGACCATAAAAGGGTGGAAATAGAGAGCGATGCTAAAAAAAAAATTGCATGCAACTAAGCTGCTTGTAAACACAGTGAGCAGCTCCATAGAGAAAAAGCCAGTCACTAAGCTGCACATGCACAGAACAGTCAATAGCTAAGCGTGGCTGCTCTGTGCATGCTCAGTGTGCTATCCTCGACTTTCATACACGCATACAAGCTGCGTGTATGAAAGCCATGGGTAGCTTTTTATGCATGAGGGACAAAATCCAGGGGCCCTGGGGCTCTGCACACCTAGGGAGCCAGTCCAGCCCATGGATTGCATTATTTTTGTGTGTTGCCCTTGGCAGCAGGCAGAGCTGCATTCCCATGGTACTGAGACTCCCAAGCATTCCCCCGCCCTCGAAGCAGGCAAGACTCTAATCTGACTTGGATTTCCCAGGGGATGGCAATCTGGCAGCAGATGTTACTGTCCTGCTCAGGCTGCTACCTCATATTATGATCACTGTTATCAAGCGGCCCCAGCACCATTACCTCCCGCACCAGATCATGCACTCCACTAAGGACTAGGCCTAGAAGTACCTTTAAAATCTGCTAGGCATCCTGGATCTTTCAAGGAGCTAAGAAAAAACAAGAAAATAAAGAAAAAATATTATTTTATCATCTTATTGTATTTTTATCCTAACCACAAATAGAGAGAGAGCATATTCTTCTTAGTACATGAAGAATTCCATGAAAGTTGAGAGATGCAGAGGTCATGCCACTAACACTAAGGGCTGGATTCAGTAAATGGTGCTCAAAATTCAATGCCGAAAATAAATTAGTGATGAACAATATTCTATAACTGGTCTTCTAAGATCTGAGCCCTTTGGGCACAAGGAGTTACACCAACTGAAACCAGGTGTATATCCCAGCTCACAAGTTGAGCGCAGATCTGCACTATTCTGTAGCACTGTGTGCATTTTAAGGGAATGTTCCTGACCTGCCCACGCCCCTCCCTTGACCGCACCCCCTTTGCAGACCCACACATTCAGTCTACCAACCAGCTAAGTAACTGCATAAAGTTAGGACAGCAAAACAGCTGCACTAATTTTATGTGCCAAATTAGCTAGGCACCAATCAGAATATAGGTCAGTGCCTGGTGAACTTCCAGGTAAGCGGACATACCTGGATGTTTAGGCTAGGAGCTGTGGATGCACTGGCTTGTAAGAGACTCACATTGAAGGCTGAATATCGACCCTATAAGTGATTAGAGTACTAATATGCCAATACACCGCCGAAATGCTATTATGCAACTACATGCGCATATCCTATACAATAATTCTCACCTCCAACGTTCTATTCGTCTTGCTGACTGAGACCGTGGCTCCTTGGTCTGTTAGGCTCCATAGATCAGGCTGACGTCAGAGCCGGAGGAGGAGGGGCGAAAGGGGCAGGGCACAGGGGCAGAGGCGGAGCTTCAACGACAAACAGAACCGTTGAGGGGCCTGGAACCTCGGACGGAAGGAGAGGTAGGAAAGGAACGGGTCATGGTAGTTGTAGCCACACACACACTCTGTCACACTGTAACTCACTGTCACACGCACACACACTCACACATTTGTACGGTATTTAAAACACATACTGCATCTCTCACACACTTCCTCTATCACACCCAGAAACACTCTCTCACATACACACAGTGTCTCAAATGTACACAATCCAAGGCAGGCTGGAATCAGCAGGCAAGGGAGATGCAGATTGGCCAGCCAGCCGGAGGAGGTGGAGCCAGGACGCAAGTGGCCAAACCAGGGCATCGGAGGCGTGGCAAGAGTTCCCAGGACCCGCGCCCGGAAGAGAAGCGCTATCCTTGGAGTGCCGGCACTGCCAAAATGGCTGGCCCTCCAAACTGCAGCAGTGGCAAGAGCGCCGCAACGACGCCGCCATGATGGCCGGCGTAGCAATCAGAGTGAGGAGTGTGATGTTGGCGCGTTGGCCTAGCCAGCATGGCCGATGCTCCCCTGCACGGAGGCGGGGCCAAGGAGTGGGCAGGACGCGAGGAGCGGGCAAGACGTGCAGCAGGTGAGTGCAACAGGTGCTCAATTAAAAAGAAGTTGGGTTATTGAGGCCTTGAGCTGGCTCAGAAGTGCAGGCGCAGCATAGAAATGACAGTAGAAAACTGAAAGCAAGGCAACAGCCAGTCGACAAAAGGGGAGTGATGCTACACAATGTGAGAGAATGTGTAGGATGAGAAAAAAAGCAACCAAAAAAGAACTCTGATATTGAGTGCAATACAAGGGTTGGAAGGAGCAGGAGATTACAGAGTGACAGGGCTGTATCAGAGAGGTGGGGGTGGAGGGGGTCCTCAGACCATAAAGGAGGGGGGAAGGGGGGCCCTGAGAGAGGGGGGATGGGGGCACATACTCACTCTCTGTCTCTCACATACACTCTCTCTGTCTATCACACTCTATCTCTCTGTGCACGTCAGACAGAAGGGGGGGCGCCTGGACTCTGAAACTGGGAGGGAGGGAGGGGGGGGACCCTGAAACTGGGAGGGAGGGGGGAGGGAGGAGGAGGGCCCCTGGCACACACTCTCATTCTCACACACAATCTCTCTCTCACAGACACACTCGCACCCAGTCTCACTCTCTCTCTGTCACACACACTCACAGTCACTCTCTCTCTCTCATACAGTCACTGTCACACACAGAGGGGCATAATCGAACAGAAACGCCTATCTCCATGGGCGTTAATCTCCGAGAACGGGTCCGTGAAGGGGCGGAGTGAACCGTATTTTCCAAAAAAAATAGACGCCCATGTTTTATTCGCCAAGGTGTGAGCTGGGCGTTTTTGCTTTTCAGCGATAATGGAAAATGAAATCGCCCAGCTCAAAAACGAATACATCCAAGGCATTTGTTCGTGGGAGGGGCCAGGATTCATAGTGCACTGGTCCCCCTCACATGCCAGGACACCAACCGGGCACCCTAGGGGGCACTTTTACAAAAACAAAAAAAAGGTAAAAGAGCTCCCAGGTGCACAGCACCCTTCCCTTGGGTGTTGAGCCCCCCAAATCCCCCTCAAAACCCACTGCCCACAAGTCTACACCATTACTATAGCCCTAAGGGGTGAAGGGGGGCACCTACATGTGGGTACAGTGGGTTTGGGGGGGTTGGACGACTAAGCATTAAGCAGCACAATTGTAACAGGTAGGGGGGGGGGGATGGGCCTGGGTCCACCTGCCTGACGTCCACTGCACCCCCTAACAACTGCTCCAGGGACCTGCATACTGCTGCTTGGGAGGAGGGTATGACATTTGAGGGTGAAAATAAAAAGTTGTGAAACATCATTTTTTGTGGTGGGAGGGGGTTAGTGACCACTGGGGGAGTCAGGGGAGGTCATCCCCGACTCCCTCTGGGGGTCATCTGGTCATTTAGGGCACTTTTTGGGGCCTTATTCGTGAAAAAACAGGGTCCAGGAAAAGTGCCCTAAATTCTAGCTACAAACGCATCCATTATCGGCGAAAGGCGCCCATCTCTGTTCGGGTGATAACCACGCCCCAGTTCCGCCTTCACCACGCCTCCGACACGCCCCCGTCCACTTTGTCCGCATCCGCGACGGAGTGCAGTTGAAAGCGTCCAAAGTTCGGCTTTTGATTATACCGCTTTATTTGTTTTTGTGAGAAAGACGCCCATCTCCCGATTTAGGTCGGAACTTGGGCGTTTTTCTCGTTCGATTATAAGCTGGACACTCTCTCAAACATACACACTCCGAGGAAAACCTTGCTAGCGCCCATTTCATTTGTGTCAGCAACGGACCTTTTTTACTAGTCTATGATATTGCATAATTTGCATGTGGCTGTACAAATGGGCAGCTCCTGGGTGGAATGTGGGTGCAGTGTACATTGCGAATATATCATTAGAATTTAGGCACAAGCATTGTGGCTGGCATAAGTGTTCACGCCTCAGCACATACATGTGTACATACCCTGTCAAGCTGTTATTCTAAGTAGCAAAGTCCAAGGGGAAATTCCTCAACTCTCCAAAAAAGGAAAAAAAGAGAGTGAGGCAACCCGTAACACTCATATCTCAAAATGGGCCAAACTATTATTCTAGACAGGAAAGCAGGCACCTATTTTCCTTCATAGATTATGTGCGGGAGCCGATGGTAGCATTGCCCCCACCACATGTCATTTCCAATACTGCCTTCTAAATAGGTGGTGGTTAAGACCCCCCCCCCCTCAAAAAATGGCCGCACAGCATGTGTCTATTTACTGCACAGCTATTTCCTTTTTTTTTTCCTTTTCCTCACTATGGTAAAAGAGGCCTCTGTATGCGGCAAATCCACGCACTGACACTACCGCAGGGCTCCTTTTTCCACAACTTGGTAAAAGGTACCCGTGGAGGGGCATAATTGAACGAAAACGTCTATCTCCATGGGCGTTTATCTCCGAGTTCGGGTCCGTGAAGGGGCGGACCGAACCGTATTTTCACAAAAAAATAGACGTCCATGTTTTATTCGACAATGTGTGAGCTGGGCGTTTTTGTTTTTCAGCGATAATGGAAAATGAAAGCGCCCAGCTCAAAAATGAATAAATCCAAGGCATTTGTTCGTGGGAGGGGCCAGGATTCGTAGTGCACTGGTCCCCCTCACATGCCAGGACACCAACCGGGCACCCTAGGGGGCACTTTTACAAAAACAAAAAAAAAGGTAAAAGAGCTCCCAGGTGCATAGTACCCTTCCCTTGTGTGTTGAGCCCCCCAAATCCCCCTCAAAACCCACTGCCCACAAGTCTACACCATTACTATAGCCCTAAGGGGTGAAGGGGGGCACCTACATGTGGGTACAGTGGGTTTGGGGGGGTTGGACGACTAAGCATTAAGCAGCACAATTGTAACAGGTAGGGGGGGATGGGCCTGGGTCCACCTGCCTGAGGTCCACTGCACCCCCTAACAACTGCTCCAGGGACCTGCATACTGCTGCCAGGGAGGAGGGTATGACATTTGAGGGTGAAAATAAAAAGTTGTGAAACATAATTTTTTTGTGGTGGGAGGGGGTTAGTGACCACTGGGGGAGTCAGGGGAGGTCATCCCCAACTCCCTCTGGTGGCAATCTGGTCATTTAGGGCACTTTTTGGGGCCTTATTCGTGAAAAAACAGGGTCCAGGAAAAGTGCCCTAAATTCTACCTACAAACGCATACTTATTTTCCATTATCGGCGAAAGGCGCCCATCTCTGTTCGGGTGATAACCACGCCCCAGTTCCGCCTTCACCACGCCTCCGACACGCCCCCGTCAACTTTGTCTGCATCCGCGACGGAGTGCAGTTGAAAACGTCCAAGTTCGGCTTTCGATTATACCGCTTTATTCGTTTTTGTGAGATAAACGTCCATCTCCCGATTTAGGTCGGAACTTGGGCGTTTTTCTCGTTCGATTATAAGCAGGTAAGTGTACACGATAATTTTCAAAGAAATCTCATGTTGCTGTACTTAGGAACATTAGAGCATTTTGAGTGCGCTGAAGCTATTCTCTAACTTTAAAATTACTTACAAGAAAATGAACACAGTGGTTGGGTAGAGATAACTCTTATAAAGTTGAAAAAAAAGGGTTTCAAAATGCAAACTTTCAGGATTCCTTAAATCCTTTTTTTCAGGTTTATTTATTTAAAAATGCTATAACCTGGACACCTACAAACCTGAGCGGGGAACAATTCACAATCATAATAATAATACACATTTCACAGACATGCATCAAAACAATATCTGCTAAATCATCAGAATCCAACAATATCCAAACAATCCAAGACTAACCCCTAAAAAGAAATATCAAATGCTCACTGAAACAAAACAGCTTATAAAGCCTTTTAAAATTCATCCATATTTTGTAAGTCTCGAAGCTGAGTAGATAGAGAATTCCACAGTCTTGGTCCTGCTAGCATTTTTAGCACATGCTAAAATGTAGTGCACGCTAACGCTAGAGCGCCTACAGTGCGGCATAGTAAATAGGTCCCTGAGTTCCTGTACTTATCCAAAAACACATACTTAAAAGAAGGAACATCAAGGATGTTAGAAGATGCAGACTTCAAAGTACAAGAAGGCTGATGCAGATGTAAACTGACTGAAATTACTGGAGAAACTTTATTGGTTATCACATTAAATACCAATGATAAGATCTTATATTGCACTCTATACACAACAGGCAGCCAATGTAAAGAAACGAAAGCAGGGATAATATGTTCAAAATGGCTCATTCCGAAAAGTACATGGGCAGCAGCATTTTGTGTAATCTGTAAATGACTGTAAGGCATATTTTGGTAACCCATTACAGTAATCAAAGTGAGGCATTACAGTGCTTTAAACAACTAAATGAAAATTCTCAAAGGATAAAAAATCCTTCAATCTTCTAACAAGTCTTAATTTGAAGAATACAGTACTTATCACTTTAGCTACTTGAGATTTCATATTCAAAGAGGAATCAAAACACCGAAAGATTGAATATTCTTGCTAAAGGCAATCTCTGTGCCCATCTATAGAAAAAGAATCTGAAATGTCTACTAATACAGAGCAAGATACAACAAACAATAACTTGTGTTTTTTCGCCATATTCAGACTAAGATGGTTGCTCTCATCTATTGCTTAATTGTCTTCAAATATAAGCATAACACCTGGATACTCTTTCACCGAGTTCTCAGTTTTAAAGAAAAATTGGATGTCATTCGCATAAATATGGTAATAAATTCCCAGACCCTTAAGAAGTGTACAAAATGGAAGAAAAATATTAAACAAAATTGCAGATATGGCAGACCCTTGAGGAACACCAGTAGTCAAATCAATCACATCAGATCTATCTTTACCCTGCACTACACAGTACTACAGTTGTTCCAAAAATTATGAAAACAATTTCCTCACTATGCCTACAATCCTAATGCCTCTTAACTGTTGCAACAAAATCGAATGATTAATGGAGTCAAATGCAGCGGAAATATCCAATGAGATTAGAAAAAAGAATCTCCTTTATCAAATCCAACCCGAATAAGATCTGTCATAGAAAGCAATAATGATTCTGTATCATGTTCACTTCTAAACCCAAATTGATATTGATCCAAAACTTGATGTTCAATCATAAACTCAACTAATTGAGATAACACAGACTTCTCAATCACTTTAGCTAAAAATGGGAGGGAAGAAATAGGTCTAAAGTTTTCTACCTTAGAGGCATCCAGCTTCTCACTCTTGAGTAAAGGTGTTACTGAGACCAATTTTAACGAATCAGGCAATTGTCCCTCAGTTAAGGATTTGTAACTATACATAAAACATCATCAATTACAACTTCTCCTAAAGCCTTAACAACAGAGATATGGCAAGGATCAAATATAGAGCCAAATAAAACTTTCCCAAAAATGGACCTTGTGTGATCTAGCAATAAAATGCTTTGGGTTTGTGTATGCCCCATTATTCTAATTATAACAACTTGTCATATTCTTACAAATGAAAAACAGTTTTTCCGCTTGGGTTGTGCGCTTCTTGTGTTTGACCTCTTTGAATACTAGGTGGGTAATAGGGTGTGTAGCCCAAAAATGTCCGTTTTGTATAGTTTCTCATGTCCTCTACAGATGGTGATAATGACCATGTGCTAATGAGAAAATTAGCGTGTGACCATTAAGAAAAGAAAAAGCCAACTGTGGCCATTTTTCAGCCATGCTAGAAAGTGACTGGAGTGTGCGGCAAACCCACACATTAATCCCAGCGTTGGCCACTTTCTAGTGTGCTTTAGTAAAAGGACCCCTGAGTATGTGGAAATGTAACTGCATTAACTGATTAGCGCAGAAATGCCCACTCCCCACCCCCAGACGCCCCCTATGCTGCAAAAAAATTTTAATATGTGATTTGCGCACACAGGTTTCAAAATTTCTGCGGGATTAGTGGCGTAGCCAGGGGTGGGCCCAGCTGGGCAAAGACTCAACCACTTTGAACTCAGGCCCACCCAGCAGTGGCACAACTGTAATGTGACTGGTGGGGATCCCCAAGCACTGCCAGCTGAAGACTCCCAGTATCTGTCCCTATCTGCCCCCCCCCCCCCAGGTGATCACTACACTGGAATGTTATATCAGAGGGAAGTATTGAGGTCAGCATGAGCAACGGTTATGAGTCACTGCTCCCTGCCAGCACAGAACTAAAGGACTTAAAAGATACCAAGGGGTTTGGGGACTGCACTTAAGAGGCTCATGATTGCCAGAGGGGTGGAGGGAGAGAAGGGAGAGATGTTGGGCAGGGGGTGTGTTTCTTGTGCCCATCCACTTTGGGCTCAGACCCACCCAAAATTGGTTGTCCGCCTGTGCTCCTGTGCGGGATGTCTCAACGCAGGGCCGTGCCTAGGTCTATGGCGCCCCCCTGCAGACAATCAGTTGGCGCCCCCCCCCCCCCCCGGACCTGCTTGGCAATGTGCTCCGCATCCGCTAGCGAGGCTCCAAGGCGTGTGGATGTCAAAGAATAAAGTGGTTGCTCAAAGCATATACTAACCACAATTGCTCAACTGCAAAACACTATACACAAACTTGTGCAAAAACACACTCATAACCTCACCAAACCATAACAGCACTAATTCCAAGGACAGAATGAGCTACAACCTTATGCATGGAAAGGCAGCACTGTAATTACACCGGGCTCTAAAACACCAGTACACAACCTTGTGAAAAAAAAACACAAAAAAGGGCTGAAAATACTACACGCTAGTTACCTCAAGAAGTCAGACTCAGCATGCAGCAATACTAGAAAAATTTAAACTTACATGCAAAATATCACAGATGCACATTTCCAAAAGCTGACATATTCCAGTTAATAAATTCTGAATAAAATACTTTTTTCTACCTTTGTTGTCTGATCATTTAGTTTTTCTATTCACTTTGGTCCCAATGTCTTCTGTTTTATGCAGTCTCTTCTTTCCATTTGATATTTTTTCTCTCACCATGTCCATCATCCTCCTGTGTCCTTATGCGTACTGCCTACCATCTGTAGCCCTGTCCCTATCCTTCAGTGTCCTGATCCAGCTCTTAAATTCAGCAGTTTCCCTCCATCCATATCCAGCATTTCTCCTCACTCCCCTCCATCCATGTGCATATACTTTCCTCCCCTCCATCCATGTCCAGCACCATCCCTCTTTCTCTCCTATCCTTCCATCCAGTGTCATCCCTCTTTCTCTCTCCATCCTTCCACCCATTACCCTCTCCCAATCCTTCCATCCATTGTCTCTCTCTATCTCGACCCTTTTCCATTCAGCATGTCCTCTCTCACCCCATCCTTCCAGTGTCTTTCCTCTTTCCCTACCTACCAGCATCTTCCCTCATTCTGCCCCCTCCTTCCAGCATTTTTCCTCTTTCTCCCTTCTTTCATCCAGCATTTCTCAGTCTGGCTGCTAGTTTCTCCCCCAGTTTCTCCCCAGCAGCTTCGCTCTCTCTCCTGCCCATGTCCCCTCTTTCTCTCTCCATCTTTAAACTCATCTCTCTCTCTCTCTCTCTCTCTCTCTGTACCCCTCTTCCATCCAGCATCTTCTCTCTGGCTCTCACCTGCTCTTTTCCATGTCCCCTCTTTCTCTCACCATCTCTCTCTAGCTCTCCCCTGTTCTTTTCCATGGCCCCTCTTTCTCTCCCCATTTTTTTTTTTATTTTGTTACATTTGTACCCCGCGCTTTCCCACTCATGGCAGGCTCTATGCAGCAGGCAATGGAGAGTTAAGTGACTTGCCCACAGTCACAAGGAGCTGCCTGTGCCGGGAATCGAACTCAGTTCCCCAGGACCAAAGTCCACCACCCTAACCACTAGGCCACTCCTCCACTCCACTCTCCATCTCTTTCTGGCTCTTCCCTGCTCTTTTCCATGTCCCCTCTTTCTCTCACCATCTCTCTCTAGCTGTCCCCTGCTCTTTTCCATGTCCCTGGCTCTACCCTGTTCTTTTCCATGGCCCCTCTTTCTCTCCCCATCTCTTTCTGGCTCTCCCCTGCTCTTTTCCATGTCCCCTCTTTCTCTCACCATCTCTCTCTAGCTGTCCCCTGCTCTTTTCCATGTCCCTGGCTCTACCCTGTTCTTTTCCATGGCCCCTCTTTTTCTCCCCATCTCTTTCTGGCTCTCCCCTGCTCTTTTCCATGTCCCCTCTTTCTCTCACCATCTCTCTCTAGCTCTTCCCTGCTCTTTTCCATGTACCTGGCTCTCCCCTGCTCTTTTCCATGTCCCCTCTTTCTCTCCCTATCTCTCTCTGGCTCTCCCATGTCTTCCCAATCCCAATCCTGGAACCCGCATGTCTTCTTCTCTCTTCCTTCCCTCCCAGCTCCCACCCCTCTCTTTGGGAGTTCAGCAACTATTTGTCTTTCCTCTCTTCCTCCTGGGATCCAATAAATATCAATATCTCTTCTCTCTCTCCTGTTCCCACTTCCCCTCCTTCTGTGGGTCTAGTATGTCCCCTGCAGGTCCCAGCATCATTGACCCCCCCCCCCCCCAGTCCAATAATCTCTCACTCTCTCTGCTGTGCACTGATCCAGTCATCTCACTCCCTCCCCCACTCAAAGCTTGCTTTAGATTAATGGCAGTGGCAGCACTCCACCCGGGCTGTCTCCGATTCTGCCCCCCAAAAAACAGGAAGTCATGTGGCAGTACCTGGCAGAGGAAGGCGCAGACATAAGAAGAAAAAGAAGCGCGGGGCCACCTGCAGCAGCCTTCAGACATGCGCTGTCGGCTCTGCCGGTCCTCTGCCCCCAGAACGGGAAATTGACGTCAGGGGGCAGAGAACCGGCAGAGCCGACAGCGCATGTCTGAAGGCTGCTGCGGGCGGCTCCGCGCTTCTTTTTCTTGTTATGCTGGCTGTGGAAAAAAGCGGCACCGGCGGCAGCAGAGGTTCAGTGTAGGTCTTGTTTGTCGGGAGTCTAGTACAACACGGTAAGCGGGGTAAGCGCGGCGCCCTTGAAGGCAGGCGCCCCCCTGCGGTGCTTACCCCACTTACCGTGTTGGCACTGGCCTGTCTCAACGCATCCACTATAAGTTCTTTTAAGCTGCTGTAAGCACATGCTAGTACTTACCACAGCTTAATAAAAGGAACTCTTAGTAAGATACACTTGTAGGCATTCCTGGGGCACAGTTTGGTGGTGTAGGGCGGAGTTGTGTTGTAATCTTGTTCTTTACAAAACACACACCTGCTGGGAATTCCAAAACTGACTGAAAGGTTAAGAGAAATTCACTATAAATAAATTTCTTATGAGGATGTATGTATCTCTCCATAAAGCCTTTAGGGCCTCTTACAGGTTGGATGATGTGTGTTTGAAGTGTGGTCTACCTGCGGATCTGATCCATATGTTTTGACTTTGTCCTCCCATTCTTTTGTTTTGGAGGCGAGTGTGTGCACATTTCTCTCACTGGTGGAAGGTTACCTGGCGTCTGGACTTACGCCTTTTATGTGATATCTTTATGATTTCCCCATTTTTGCCCAGGGCTCTGTGTAGTTCTCACTGCTAAGAAGGCTATTTTGCATCATTGGATAACCATGGATGTGGCTACATTGACGCAATGGCATTCTGCTATGATTCTTCTTTGTTTACTGGAATTCAGGGGAATCATGGACTTCTCCTCCTCTAGAGGGGAGGCATTTTACTTGATATGGTCCCTGTTTTAGGACTTTCTGTCTTTGGTAGCTGCTGTAGGGGTCAGCACACTGCTTTCTGTTCTTTGTTTATGGGCTAGGGGTGGGGGATGAAGTTGGGGTGTCTTTGAAAATGGGCATTCAGATATGTAACTGTTTAATGTATTTTTCCTCTGATGTTGGCTGAGTGCGTTTAATAAAGTTCTTTAAACATAAAAAATACACACATGCATGCATAGAGTACATGCATTATATTTGCGTCTGCCTTGGAGCAGGAGGACATTTTTGTGTAGCTGGATATAGTTCTGTGTTTATATTTTATAAAAGCACATAGATGTGTTGCTTTATAAAACAGGTGTGTTTTTATAAAGCTTTATAAGTGCCCCATTATAAAATTACCTGATAACACTTCAAGTAAATACAGCAGATACCAGGGCCGCCGAGGGGGGGGGGGGGGGGAGTAAGATTCCCCAGCCTGACTTTCAAGGGGGGCCTGGAGCCAGAAGGTTCTGCTCCCTCAGTCTGTCTCTCTTCTGCTCCTGTGTTTTGGGACCTGGGTGATTGCATTAACACTATAACCAAGGTCCCAGCATACAGGAGCAGGAGAGTGACAGACCAAGGTGGCCCAAGTAGGGGGTGGTAGCTGCAGCGGCCCTGCCCCTGGCCCAGCTCTGCCTCTCAGAGGCCTTAGCAGGTACACACATGGGAAATGAGCACCTCATCTTTGCAAAGTGAGTTTTATCAGAGTGAAGACATGTTAAATATTTAGCACTATATCTGACCAGGAAATGAGGCAGCTGTAGCCTAGGAGGGGCCTAACAGAGAGTGTGCTAATTTAAAACGCAGCAGAACTACATTTTGTAGATTAGGGATGGAATAAACCTACTCTTAAGCACAATTTTCTATTAGCATAGAAGTAAAAAGGATGGTTTGCTAATATTTAAGCCTTTCTACTCAATTGCATTTTGATGATATTAATCCCAGATTGAAATATGTTACTGTAAAAGGATAACTGCACTTTCATACCATCAGAATAGGAAACTAAAAATGTTCCAGCATGTGGGACAATCAAGTGGAAAGGATAAACTGACAGTAGTTAGCCTACTTATAAGGAGGTTTCACAGCCATAGTTTTCGTTGGATCTAACATATCAGGATACATCCTAAATATTGTAATTGAAATATTTTCACAGATAAAGTGCTTTAGGTGAGATGATAGAGTATTTCTCAAGTTCACAACAGCCTACCATGGAGTACAGTCCTGTCTGGAGACACATGTTAATTCGATCTCATCAAAATATGGCAGCTCAGCAGGGCAGAAGGGGTAGCAACCTGTAAGGGCAAAACTATGTCAGTTGACGATACTGTACTTCCATCTAAAGCCCTTCTATAGTTATAAATCTACATTCATAGTTACAGAGCTGGTTTGGATGAAAGATGATTATATATCCATTCAACGTTTTAGCAGTTCACAAACTGTTTGCCACGCCTAAATATTGTGCATCTTTGGCAATGTTTTAGCTTGTTTGGGGGGGTAGGGGTGGGGGGTGTCCAGCAAGTTCCTCCTGCTTTTCGGGGTTTTAAGCTCAGTTTGAACCTATCTCTATGCAACCTTCATTCACAGCTACTTGGTAATATATTACTTTTAAAAGTAATGAACTGTAACGATTACTTTTGTGCAAATGTAATAAAATAACTGTAATACATCACTTTTTTCAGTAATGAGTAATATAGGGCTAGATTCTATATATGGCATTGAAAGATCGGCGCTGAACAAAATGAGCGCTATTCTATACAGGGTGCTTCGAGTTGTGTGCCATTTATAGAATAGCATTTAACACTGGGATCTGTGAAGGCGGTTAGCTTGGCAGAGTTTAAAAAGGGGTTAGATGGTTTCCTAAAGGACAAGTCCATAAACCGCTACTAAATGGACTTGGGAAAAATCCACAATTCTGGGAATAACATGTACAGAATGTTTGTACGTTTGGGAAGCTTGCCAGGTGCCCTTGGCCTGGATTGGCCACTGTCGTGGACAGGATGCTGGGCTCGATGGGCCCTAGGTCTTTTCCCAGTGTGGCATTACTTATGTACTTATATACATTTTAGGTGAGAGATTTATACCAAGTGAAACCTGGTATAAATTGTCGCATCTAAATTACGCATGGATTGGCCTTATTCTGTAAAACTGTGCGCAGATTCCAGGAATGCCCCTGACTGCTCATCCCACTCCCTTGTCACACCCCTTTATTGGACCCATACATAAAAATTTACACATGCATCTTTATAGAATAGCAACTATAACAATATATGTGTAAATTTCAATTATTGCCAATTAGCACTATTAATAGATTGTTAGTGCCCAATTGGCTCTTTAAGCAATTAAACTTTCATGCAATTTTGAGTGTCATACATAGAATTAAGGGGAAAATGTCTAGTTACTTTTTAGTAACACCTATCTGATTTTCTTTGCATCACTAGGCCCATTATTGAGCTGCTTCCTGGAGAGGTTTTTCCACCTGTGGCCAAGTGTTACTTTCTGCAAGTGAGATCAAGACAAGATATTTCTGAGCTCCTGGAGAAATCATTAGAGAAAGACTCCAATAATGCTATAGGTCTATCCTATATTTTATGTTGTTCCTTTCTTTTGTATGGTTTAGATTTTTAATGGATCTGTTCTTGAACAATTATCTAAATTTGTCAGTTATTTCTATGTCCCTATGTTACGTTAAATGAAATATATATTAAGAACTCATTTCATTCACATTCTTATTGTTTTCGATGGTGATCCCTCAGATATTATAATGGTCACGCTAGATATAGATTCGTTCTAAACCAATATCCATCAAGTGGAAGCTCTTTTGATCATCGAAGTAGAACAACTCTTCATAGAATCCTTAATAATTTAATCTTAACCTTCGCAACAATAGCATTAACTAAAAACTATTTTTAATCTGAAGAGATTTATTATCAACAAATTAAGAACAGGTGATGGATGTGACCATGGCACCAGATGTTGCAAATCTATATGTTGCCTCCTTTAAGAGTATGTATTAGATCACCCTTTTAAATATAAGTGTTATATTGATGATATATTTTTGCTGTGGAGAGGTACTCCTGATCACCTTTGCCAGTTTAATTTATGGTTCAATATAAGAGATGTTAATCTTAAATGTAAAATGCATTTTTATCATGAGGAGATCAATTTTCTTGATATTTTGATCAGAAAGGACACCAAGTTTTTCAATACATCTATTTACAATAAGCCCACAGATAGAAATACATATTTACATTATACTAGTTTTCATGACAAGAATCTTAAGAGAAATCTTCCCCATGTCAGTTCTTAAGACTATGTAGACTTTGCTATAATTATGATGACTTTGTATTCAAGCTTCTTTGATGGCATCGAAATTTAGCAGCAGAAGCTATCCAACAAAATACATACATAAAGGATTTCATAGAGCTAAAATTAGTGATAGAGATACAATACTCATCAATAGGAAAAACAAGACAAATCAATGTTTGCACTTTAAGATATTCACATTTAGCTAGTGGTGTAAAGAAAATCATTTATAAACACTGAAATATACTTGAGGATCATGAATGTTTTAAAACCAACACTTGTGGCCTACTCTAGAGATAAGGACCAGTTACTCCAAGGATTCTGTCTCTAACAAAAATTGAACCTAAATGTGGCTCTTGTAGTGTTTATATACACTCCTTGGACATTAATGAATTTTTACACCCTAAAACTGCATAAACCTTCAAGTTACAACATACTTCTGTTTGCAACACATCTTAGGTTTATATCATCATTTGTCCCCATTCTTTAATTTATGTTGGGGAAACTAAACAATTGATAAAGACCAAAATGATAAAACATTGCAGTTGCATTGGTAGAAATGTGCTTTCAGCACCATTAGTGGAACACTGGAAGGACTTAGGACATTCCATCAGTGACCTGCACTTTGGTTTTGGTTTGTAAAACATTTTGCAAATGTTGGAGAGGTGGTGATTTTGATTTACATCTTCATGAAGAATAAAAGTGGATTTCTTGAGTTAACACTGTATTTCCTCATGGTTTCAATTCAGAGATTGATTACAGACCTTTATGCTCTTAGGGTAGCATTTTCAGAAGTGCTCCCTGTCCCACACACAGGGCGCAAGAGACTGGGACTTCTCAAAGAGTACACACTATTTATGATACTACCCAAAACAAAACAAAAAAAATTAGAACAAAACAGAAATTCCCATAAACGAAACAAGACTCTACCACAGTAACTACCAGAAATTAGAGGCTACCTCCTCCTGCACCTACCTAAATGCAGAAACATAATCTACAAAATCATCTATATGGCAAGATTCAGCTACCTGGGCTCCAAATGGTGGAACTCAATACCTGCCACAAGAAGCATCAATATCTCCAGTTCAGAAAAGAACTGAAGACCTACCTATACAAAACGTTCTATAACTAGCCACACAAACTACAGATGCTCTATAACACACCCTGACCGAAAACGCTACTGTAACTATACCTAACTGTAAATTGTAAGCCATTTTGAACCAAAACTCATTTTTGGAAAATAGTTGGATATAAGAATGCATGCATGCATAAATAAATGATTGTTTGAGGGTTGTTGGTTTTTTTTTTTTTTGGGGGGGGGGGGGCTATCTAGTTGTTGTGACATTGTAATGTGTTCTATTTACCAGTAAAAGGATTTTTAAAAAATGAAAATGTTTGGTCTGCAAAACCCTAAGAAATAAATAAACAAACCTTCCAGTCTGGGCAGCCATTCTGAGCACTTATTGGATGGATTCCGACAGGTTCTCAAGCAAGGAATTCCACAGGCTTTGTAATGCCAGCTGTACTCATTTGTAGTCAAGTTGCTGGGTTCACAGTATATTGCTAAAAAGAGACAAAGATAGAAAGAAAACAAGAATTACTCTATTGTATCTTTACTTTTTAAAAACATTTTGGAAAGCACGGTTGCTTCTCTTAAGGGCTATGGTAGTGGTGTACAGTTGGGAGTAGTGGGTTTTGGGGGCCTTAGCAGACAACGTAAGGGAGCAATGGTCAGATGTGTACCTGGGAGCATTTTATGAAGTCCACTGCAGTGCTCCCTAGGGTGCCCTATTGCTTTCCTGGGATGTCACATTTCAGGGCATGTATATTGTTTCACTACAACATGGATTCTATGGTGGACTAGTTTAGCAATGAACCATAGAATCCATTCAGAAGTTAAAAAAGTTGCATATAGAAAATGTGGTAAAAGCGTAATTGAGGACAGCCTCACAGTGCACCAGAGAATCCATGTTGCAGTGAAACAATATACATGCCCTGAGTGTGGTAAAGGCTTTAGGCAGAAGGCAGACCTCACAATACAAAGAAAATCCACAATAGAGTGAAACCATTTACATGTTCTGAGTGTGGTAAAAGCTTTGGTTGGCAAGAAAGCCTCACAGGCCATCAGATAATCCACACAGGGATGAAACCATTTACATACACTGAGGAGGTAAAAAGGTTCAGTTACAATGTTATAAAAAATAGAAAGCTTGGCATTAGGTAGAATAATGGAAAAATGACATCCCAGGAAAGCAATAGGGCACTCTAGGGGGTACTGCAGTGGACTTCATAAAATGCTCCCAGGTACACATCTGACCATTGCTCCCTTACCTTGTCTGCTAAGCCCCCCCCCCCCAAAACCCACTACCCCAACTGTACACCACTACCATTGCCCTTACGGGTGAAGGGGGCACCTATATGTGGGTGCATTGGGTTTTGGAGGGTTCACAGTTTCCTCCACAAGTGTAACATGTAGAGGGGAGCCTGGGTTCACCTCTCTGCAGTGACTACTCCAGGGACCTGCATGCTATTCTGATGGACCTGAGTATAACATCTAAGGGTGGCACAGACGCCGGCATGTAATATTTTCATTACATTTTTAGGGGTGGGAGGAGATTAGTGACTACTGGGGGAATAAGGGGAGGTCATTCCTGATTCCCTCCAGTGGTCATCTGGTTATTTAGGGCACCTTTTTGTTTCTTATTCATAATAAAAACAGGTCCAGCTCAAAATGTCTTAAGTTTTAGTCCTGGACGTTTTTGTTTTGTTCCATTATGGCTGAAAAATGTCTAAGTCTTAGGAACACCCAAGTTACGCCCCAAACACTCCCCCTTGAGATTTGGATGCACTTCTGAAGGACTTCAGAGAAAAACGTCTAAAAATAGGTTTCAAAAATGCTGATTTGGACGTTTTCATGAGAAAAACATCCAAATTCAGACTTATGCCACTTTTTGGACATTTTTCTCTTGAAAATGAGCCTGATAGTGTAGTAAGCTGTAGACCTTTGTAAGTCTAAGGGGCTCTTTTGCAATGCCACGGCAGAGCTACCACAGCATTGTCAAATGCCAATCCAACACTAATGCAGGAGCTGGCAGTAGTGCCACCCACAGTGCACACCATTTCTGGTGCGACAGAATTTTTTTTTTTTTTTTTTTTTACTGCCAGGTTAGCATGAAAGCCCTTACTGCCTCCTAAATAGGTTGCAGTAAGGGCTCTCCCCAGAAATGGCTGCATGGCAAGTGTGCACTTACCACAGCCATTTCCTTTTTTTTTTTTGCCTTTTACCCACTGTGGTAAAAGAGGCCTTGGTGCACAGCAAATCCACACGCCGATGCTACTGCAGGGCCACTTTTACCATAGCTTGGTAAAATGAGCCCCATAGTAACATAAGGAACTTTGTAAGTCTAAGTGCTTTGAAAATAAACCCCTCAGTATTCTTAAAACATCTGTGTAGTTTTCCGACTTTTATTAATGGTTCATTTCCTAACTCATCCTGTTTTGTTTTCATTATACCCCATCCTACTCCCCAGAGCACTGAATTAGTGACCATCCACCTTATAATTGAAAGAGAAAAACGCCTAGATTTCGACCCAAATCGGGAGATAGACGTTTATCTCACAAAAACGAATAAATCGGTATAATGGAAAGCCGATTTTGGACGTTTTCAACTGCACTCCATCGCGGAAGCGTACAAAGTTGACGGGGGCGTGTCGGAGGCGTGGCAAAGGTGGAACTGGGGCGTGGTTATCGGCCGAGGAGAGATGGGCGCCTTTCGCCGATAATGGAAAAAAAGTATGCGTTTGTAGCTAGAATTTAGGGCACTTTTCCTGGACCCTGTTTTTTCACGAATAAGGCCCCAAAAAGTGCCCTAAATGACCATATTACCCCCAGAGGGAATCGGGGATGACCTCCCCTGACTCCCCCAGTGGTCACTAACCCCCTCCCACCACAAAAAATGATGTTTCACAACTTTTTATTTTCACCCTCAAATGTCATACCCACCTCCCTGGCAGCAGTATGCAGGTCCCTGGAGCAGTTGTTAGGGGGTGCAGTGGACTTCAGGCAGGTGGACCCAGGCCCATCCCCCCCCCCTACCTGTTACAATTGTGCTGCTTAATGTTTATTAGTCGTCCAACCCCCCAAACCCACTGTACCCACATGTAGGTGCCCCCCTTCACCCCTTAGGGCTATAATAATGGTGTAGACTTGTGGGCAGTGGGTTTTGAGGGGGATTTGGGGGGCTCAACACACAAGGGAAGGGTGCTATGCACCTGGGAGCTCTTTTACCTTTTTTTTTTGTTTTTGTAAAAGTGCCCCCTAGGGTGCCCGGTTGGTGTCCTGGCATGTGAGGGGGACCAGTGCACTACGACTCCTGGCCCCTCCCACGAACAAATGCCTTGGATTTATTCGTTTTTGAGCTGGGTGCTTTCATTTTCCATTATCACTGAAAAACAAAAACGCCCAGCTCACAAATTGTCGAATAAAACATGGACGTCTATTTTTTTCGAAAATACGGTTCGGTCCGCCCCTTCACGGACCCGTTCTCGGAGATAAACGCCCATGGAGATAGACGTTTTTGTTCAATTATGCCCCTCCATGTCTTCCCTTGTTGAATGAGGGCTGCAAACATCTCTTCTGGTGCTGTTCTCTGCTAGTAGGTTTCAAGTATGTGCTGACGTTTCAAGTTTATTCAGTGCTTGATGTACCATACATCATAAATTGCATCTGACTGCTGCTTTTAGTTCCATCTTCCCAGATCACTTGGTTGTCTTCTCTAAGATATTATTAAAATTGTTATAAAGTTGATTTAGGTTGAATGAAGCCCATTGAGTACAAGCTTTTTTTTCAATTGCTTGACACCTTACTTTATCCACAATTCAGTGGAATGTGAAATACGCACTGGTCCACTGCAAATTCTGCAGAAATGAAAACAATCCCTCTGTAACTCTTCATAAACGGATTGGTTCAGAATCACTAGATCAACATTGTTGCTACTTTGTATGTTTTTTTAATTTGTCTTCATATTTTAGATTTTCAAAGATAGTGTACAGTATAAAAGATAGTGTACAGTATAAAACAATTATTAACTCTTAACAACAAGAAGAAAACAATAGGAACTTCCATTGTACCTTAGTCTACTCCCCTGATTAATAACTAGTAATGTGTCCCACCCAATCCCTTACTGATCCCCTCTAATAAAAAACCTTCCCCTACATGCAGCTCCTTGCACAGTAGGAGCCTCCATCATTTTCCAGGTGTAGCCATTTCACACCGAGCTACTGCCAGTTCTCACCAGTGAATTCTTTTCTCCCATCACTGCCTCCTCCCCCCATCTCCAACCTAGAAGACATGCTTTAGGGCTGTTAGGGGCTACCACTCTTCTCCTGTTCTTCAGTACAGCTATCACTTGTGTCCAAAAACATTGTATCTTTGGACAAGTCCACTAAATATGAAGAAACAAATCCCCATTCCCCACATTGCCTCCAAAACTGATCAGAGACATTGGGGGTAAATCAAACGTCTGCTTGGGGGGTCAGGTATCACCAGGTGATAACTTTGTACACATTTTCCTGCACTAATATTCAAGAGGAGATCTTAGTTTCTTGGAAGTTTGTTTCCATTGGTCTACACTTCTCCTATATCCTGCTCCCATTTCAGCATGCATTTATATTTTTTAAACTGCTACCCTCTTAAAATGTTATAAAAAAATAGCAATTACCCTTTTCATTCCCATCATGGAATCCTAGACCTTTTCCAGTATTTCTTGATCCTCCAAGTCTGCTTTTACCAGCCCAACTGACCTCATGAAGTGCTGTACTTGCAAGGTAACAAAATATCCTGAGGGACCAGCTTATAAGTTTCTCATAACATATTAAAAGGTATTATTTGCCCATCCTCTAAAAATTGGGCAGATTGAACTAGTCTAACATCCCATTCTTGATTAAACGCCTCTGTCTCTCCCATCATCAATGACTGGTTCATACCTAAAAGCTGCCAGGGTGGAGATAAGAGATACTGGACATACAAATGGGAAGTTGGAGCACCTTCACATCTGTTGTATCACTGCTCATATGTACATACCTTCTAGACTGGGATTTGGGTAAAAATTTCAAGAATTTTAAACCTGAATGGACCACTGTCCCTTAGTATGATTATTTTCAAGTCACAGGGTATAAATGCAAAGTTAGGAAAGGAGGATGCATGGTTACTAGATTTTCTGTTATCCATTGCTTTAAAAATGAACTTCATTAATTGGAAAGATGGTACTGTCTTAGAGATTAATCTGTGGTGTAACACATTCTGCTTTTCTGAAAATATGAGGCTCCTGCAGCAAAAAAGAAATCTTATGTGGTTAGGCAGAAAAGTGGATGTGTCAAGCTGGATTCCTACATGTCACTGTTAGTAGTGTAAAAAGAGTAAGATCCCGAAGACATAGCCTGTTGTTACTGTTTTCATGATGACATTACATTAAAATTCTTATAGTCTACAATAACCTGCATAGTTCTTTGTGGATAACAATAAGAAGGTTGGGACAATCCAGGAGTTATATAAACATCTATCAGTATACAGCTTTTATGTAAATACTGACTGAATCAATTAAAAATATATCAAAACATAATCTGATATTATTTTATAAGTAACAAATATTTTTGAAATAAAAAAAGGTTTTTACTGCTTTTCTGAATAGCCCATAATTTGCAATCAAACTAAAGATGGAAGAGAATTCCATACCAAAGCTGCGTGATATGGAAAAAAGGATTTCAATAATTATGGAGACCTAACTTTATTAGGAGTCGGTAAACATAAGAACATCTGATTTTGAAAGAATACCTATTACAGGTTTTTACAAGATGTACTTGATCCATCAAATGTGATAGAGCAATACCGTATATGATCTTGAATATTAACATGCATAATTTGAATGAACTCTGGCCTCCATTGGTAGCCAATGTAGTTTTAGAAAAAATGGTCTTATTTTATCAAACATATAAACAGAGTAAATGAGCTGTATTGCTGTATTTTGAATTGTAATTTTTAAACTACAGGCTTAGAGCATCCCCTATATATAATATTGCAATTGTTCAATTCTGATAATAGTAAAGATTGAACAACAAAAACAAAAGTTGTTAGTTTAAGATACTTCCTGATTGATCTCAATTTCCTCAATATAATAAAAGATTGTTTTATTATTTTATTAACCAATTTACCATTGACAGCCTTCTAATTGTCATTTCTATATTAATATTATGAAATTTAAAAGTCAATAAAGAAAAGTGAATGAATATCTTTACAATGCCTTTGCACAGAATACTTAACAATGGCATTTAAGGTCCCCATGTATGATATCTCGGTCCAAAATTATTACTGAAACAATGGGGGCAACTCTGCAACTGGGTGTCTTCATTTTTGTGCCCAGATGCAGCATAGGGATAGCATATTCTATAATGGCATCTGTGATTCCATTATACATTATTAACATACGTTGGTAGAAATACTTGTACATTTAGACACTCCCACTTATACCAGGTCTATGGCAAGCATGAGTGGGCATGTAATTTTCAGTATTCTGTAAGTTGTGCATGTATATGGGGGAGCCATGCTCCACCCCATGTACGCCTCCATGCTTTTACATGCTAAGGCAGTTGTTCATGTATGATATACAATACCATTTTATGCACATCTCGCACTTCCACTCATATGTGTAGGGTGTGCATATGTATGTGCTAGTATTCTATAAGATATGTGCACAAATGGCACCTAACTTTAGGGCAACAAGAAAATGGTGGAGATGACCAAAAAGGACCAGAGTACAGCCAAAAATGTCTTCAAAGAAGCGGTTCTTTTATTGGGATCTGCTTACATCAATAATATAAATAAATGCAAACCCTCTTGGTGGACTTGACATGGGCTATGTTTCGGCTACATTGCCTGTATCAGGAGTCCAAAAAACAATCTAAGAACAAATGAATACAATATTAAGAAAATAAAAAACAAAGGATTAACAGGCATGAATATAAGACACACATAAAATAAACTGAAATATAAAACTAGTATTAAAAATATGCTACAAACACATATATGAAAACATTATATGTGTGTGTGTGCGTATGTGTCTGTGTATGTTGTGTATTTTTATAGTGTGTGTGTGTGTTGTGTATATAAGGGATCTGTTAAAGAATGAAGGGGATTATGTGTAACATGATGGCCATTCCAATATTCTGTGCATTCATTTCCAGTTTAGGGATATCAATAAGTTCTTAACTGAAATCATTCTCTTGGGAAACAAGGATGAAATGGCAAAAGATAGAGCTCTGGCATCTCAAATGGAAAAGTTCCAATTTGGCTTTCTGACTACACAGTCCATAAAAATGTTGGAACTTATCAATGTTATTTCAGATCTGTGATAGACACCATAAATTGATCTAAGCAAAGCTATAGTGCTTCTCGATGTCCTTCTCAATAATTTGCAAAAGGTGAGATAATAACAGTGCAACATCATACATGATAGAGATGTGGAAATGAACTGATATTGGAATATGTCTGAAAAGTTTTGAGACTGAAGGGTAGCAAGGGTGAAGAAGTTTTGTGATGAGCTTTGTGACCAACATCTACTGTGGACCAATTCAGAGTGATTGTGTTCTCTCTAAAACTGGGTTTAGCAGCCTCTTGGATCAAATTAATTTGCTGGCATGAAAGGCATTTTCTACATTTATGTCCAGATTCTATATACCACGCCCAACTTTATACACGCATCAGAGATGCACATGCAAATAAACTGACTAATGAGCTTGGAAACATCAATAATTGGATGCCAACAACCAACTGATTTTAATTGGCAGTCTTAAAAAGTTGCATGTGCATCTCGCTGCATGCTGTTGTATAAATCATGACACCTAACTTCAATTGTGCGTATCTGAAAAGAGGGTGTGGCCAGAGGCGTGTTGAGGGCGTTCCAAAACGTTTCATGTGGATTTATAGAATTTGCCATAAGGCCACATAAGCTGGGAGCTTTCATTTACACCTGCTTTTAGCAGGTGTAATTACAGTGCCCAAACGTTAGACATTGGATCCACACTGAACACTATTCTATAAAGGGCACGCTCCCTAGCGCTCAATTTTTTCAGCGCTGAATTTTGAGCACCATTTACTAATTCCCTCCTTAGACTGTAATTTTATCAGGGTTGAATATTTTTAGGCATGAAGAACATGCCTAACCAGGGATTATTGTAGTCATTATGCATATGTGGTAACATTTGTTTGTAAATGAAATCTTATAAAATTGTGATCAGTGTAGAAGTATGTATGTTGATTAATGTCATGTACTTTGATGATAGGCAGAATATAGGAAAAACTCACAAGTATATGTGAAAATTATAAAATACTAACATCTAGGTGTGGACATTTACATTAGCTCTAGGGCTGGTAGGGTTTTGGCCATGTGCACTAGTAGTTTATAATGAAAAGCAGGCGTCTACTTTTCTTTATACAATTGACATAAAATAGGTGCCTTAAATAGTGCTTTTATTAGATGTACTATTATAAAGTTACCCTATTAGAAGGCAATTCTATAAAACGATATTTATTTTATGCCTATTTTATAAAGTATATGAAAATATGCATATACATGTAACATAGTAGATAACGGCAGTTAAAGATCTGTATGGTCCTTCTAGTCTGCCCAACAAGATAAATTCATAGCATAAGGTATGATGCGATACTTCATATAACATAACATAGTAGATGATGGCAGAAAAAGACCTTCACGGTCCATCCAGTCTGCCCAACAAGATAAACTCATATGTGCTACTTTTTGTGTATACCCTACCTTGATTTGTACCTGTCCTCTTCAGGGCACAGACCATATAAGTCTGCCCAGCACTATCCCCGCCTCCCAACCACCAGCCCCGTCTCCAACCACTGGCTCTGGCACAGACCGTATAAGTCTGCCCAGCATTATCCCCGTCTCTCAACCACCAGCCCTGGCACAGACCGTATAAGTCTGCCCAGCACTATCCCCGTCTCCCAACCACCCAATCTCGGCTAAACTCCTGAGGATCCATTCCTTCTGAACAGGATTCCTTTATGTTTATCCCACGCATGTTTGAATTCCATTACCGTTTTTATTTCCACCACCTCATCTTGGATTTGTCCTTGCCATTTTCAGGGCATTGACCGTAGAAGTCTGCCTGGTACTGCCCTTGTTCTTCAACTTCTGAAGTTGTCATCAAAGCTCCACTCCAGCCCATTCAAATCTGTTCAAGCACGATTAGGGCACAGACCATAGAAGTCTGCCCTGTACTGGCCTTGTTCTCCAACTTCTGAAGCTGAATCTGTCCCGCCATGATCAGGGCACAGACCGTAGAAGTCTGCCCAGTACTAGGTTTGCTTCCCAGTTACTGGTGTTGCCATCTAATCACGACTAAGCTTCTTTGGATTCATTCCTTCTAAACAGAATTCCTTTGTATTTATCCCACTCATTTTTGAATTCCTTTACCATTTTCATCTTCACCAACTCCCATGGGAGGGCATTCCAGGTATCTAGCACCCTCTCCATGAAAAAGTACTTTCTGACATTATTCCTGAGTCCTCTAACCTCAATTCATGTCCACTAGTTCTACCACTTTCCCGTCTTTGGAAAAGGTTTGTTTGTAGATTAATCTAATCTACCACGCATGGACCACTCCCAACTTAAACAACAACCTACCCGCAATACAAAAAAACCTATAGACAACCCACCTACAACTCACCAGACCAAAAGAATAATAACCAACTGAAAGGAAAAGCAAATACATACGGACATAATCAACAGAAAGGGAAGAAAGGAAACAACAAAACCAAATACCAAGAAAACAGACAACTAATAAAAATCAACACATCCACAGCCCGGATCGAACCGTACCACCCAATACAACTGGGTTACGCAAACGCCAGGTCAGTAGTAAACAAAACAGAGATCATAACTGACTGTATTACCACAGACAATCTTGACCACCTATTCATCACTGAAACCTGGATACACGACCTTAAGGATCCCATAATCCTAGATTTATGCCCACCAGGATACAAAATCACGCACTGGACAAAGAACGGGAAAAGAGGAGGTGGAATAGCCATAATATACAAATCCGAGTTCATTATCACAACCACAGCTGAATCCATCCTACCTCAACTTGAAATTGCATCGGTAAGAATCAATCACCCAAACCTGCAGGAACACCTTAACGCAATACTACTCTACAGACCGCCAGGCAATTGGCAAGACACTCAAACACACCTCATGGACTTCATTTCGAACACATATATCTCTACCTCAAACCTTATCATAATAGGTGACATCAACCTGCACTTGGAAGACCTTACCTCAATAAGCACCCAAGAATGCAAAGAATTCCTACAACTATGGGAACTTCACGTATCAAATGCACAAACAACACACACCAAAGGACATACACTAGACATAATCACATACAAATTCGATTCAGACTTAAACATTATATTAGCAGATATGAAATGGACACCCGCACCATGGTCAGACCACTACAAAGCATACATCTCCCTCCAATGGAGGATGAAAAACACAATCAAGAAACAAGAACGAAAAACTTACACCACGAGAGGAAAAATAGACCCGGTAGTATTCTGGCAACATATCTATTATAACGGATGGACAACAAAGGCAGACACGACCAAATTCCTCCTAGACTGGGACAATAGATGCAGATCAATATTAAACAACATCGCCCCAATTCAAACTAGAACCACACACAGAAAGAACTCAATACCATGGTTCAACGAAGAACTGAAAAAACTCAAAACACAAGTTAGGAAATTAGAATGTGCATGGAGTAAAAAGAAACACGATCCCACACTTAATGCTTGGAAACAACTCCGAAGAAAATATAAATACACAATAAGACAAACCAAAAGACTATACTACAAAACTGAAATTGGACCAAATTACAATGACACACACAAACTCTTCCAACTCGTGAATAAACTACTGGACACCACACCAGTCACGAACAACAGCAAAGACACACCAGGAGTTGAAAACCTCACGAAGTACTTCAAAGAGAAAATAGTACAACTGCGACTTAAAATACCTACTAGCCCCATCGAATATGCTGCACTCCTAGACTGTCTAGATCCAGACCCTGGAATATACCCAGCAGATAGGATCTGGACTGAATTTGAGATACTATCGGAAGATCTCGTCCACCGAACGATTAAAAAATTCGCTAAATCTCATTGCAAACTAGATATATGCCCAAATAACCTTATGAAATCGGCCCCTCAACACTTTATAACAGATCTAACGAAACACGTGAATTTTATGCTACAAAATGGACTCTTCCCAAAGGAGAAAGGAAACATTCTACTTACCCCCATACCCAAAGACGCAAAGAAAAATGCGAGTGAATTAACCAATTATAGACCAGTAGCATCCATTCCCTTAATAACCAAAATAACAGAAGGGATGGTAACCAAACAACTCACAGATTATCTAAACAAGTTCTCAATATTATATGACTCCCAGTCAGGATTTCGCTCTAATTACAGCACTGAAACAGTACTAGTCACGCTCATGACGAAATTCAAACAAACGATTGCAACCGGCAAGAATATATTACTTCTACAATTCGACATGTCAAGCGCCTTCAATATGGTTGATCATGGAATCCTACTGCACATCCTTTAATACTTCGGTATTGGAGGTAATGTCCTTAATTGGTTTAAAGGATTCCTTACTACACGCTCATATCAAGTGACATCAAACTCGAATACATCAGCCGCATGGACACCTGAATGTGGAGTTCCACAGGGATCTCCCCTCTCACCGACTATATTTAACCTAATGATGACACCCTTGGCCAAATTACTATCAAACCAAAAGCTCAACCCGTACATATACACTGATGATGTAACAATCTACATCCCATTCAAACAAGACCTAAAAGAAATTTCCAATGAAATCAACCAAAGTCTACATATCATGCACTCCTGGGCATATGCCTTTCAACTAAAACTCAACGCAGAAAAAACCCAATGCCTAGTACTAACCTCGCAACACAACACAAGCAAATTTACCACCATCAACACACCAAAACTAAATCTACCAATTTCAGACACCCTGAAAATTCTTGGAGTCACCATTGATCGGCACCTAACACTTGAGAATCACACGAAAAACACAATCAAAAAGATATTCCACTCAATGTGGAAATTAAAACGAATAAGACCATTCTTCCCAAGGACCGTCTTCCATAATCTGGTACAATCATTAGTACTCAGTCACAGACTATTGCAACTCACTCTACGCTGGCTGTAAAGAGCAAATACTCAAAAAACTCCAAACAGCCCAGAACACAGCAGCCAGACTCATATTTGGAAAATCAAAATACGAAAGTGCAAAACCCCTACGAGAGAAACTGCACTCAAAGAACGCATCACGTTTAAAGTATGTACCCTAGTACATAAAATCATCCATGGTGAGGCTCCAGCCTATATGTCCGACCTGATAGACCTGCCACCCAGAAATGCCAAAAAATCATCTCATACATTCCTTAATCTTTATTTCCCCAACTGTAAAGGTCTGAAATACAAATTAATGCATGCGTCAACCTTTTCCTCTATGAGCACGCAATTCTGGAATGCACTGCCACGTAACCTAAAAGCGACCTATGAACTGATCAACTTACGCAAACTACTAAAGACCCATCTCTTCGACAAGACATACCACAAAGATCAAAACAAGTGAAACATTTATCCAGAAATGTTAATAATGCCTTCTGTTATATTATTATTATGTATTCCATTAGCATGTAACCCAAAATCCTTCTGTAATACCAAATGTTTACTCCCCTCTCATTTCCACTATCCATGATGTATTGTAAGCCACTTTGAGCCTGTACCATAGTGCTCAGAATCAAGTGTATGAATCAAGCCATTGAACAGCTTATACCAACACACTAGTAAACACCATCATTGCACTATTCTGAGCACTATGGTACATTAGTATACACTATTGTAGTAGACACAACACTTAGGGATAATACATTGCATAGTAATTTAACAGATTAAGGTTTCTAGTCTTTTCATATAGTCAAAATATAAGAGAAACTGAACGATATTTGATCCCCAGTAGTACACGATTACATTTTAACTGCCAGATGTTTGACCACTCTTCTAATGTTTGGAGAGCTCTTCTCAAGGTTTTACTCCCTCCGGGTATCCACTCTATTGGCTATCTTGTCATCCGCAAAAAGGCTAACTTTTCCTTTTAACCCTTCAGCAATGTCTCTCACAAATATATTAAATAGAATCGGCCCCAGCACCAACCACTGAGGCATGCCACTGCTCACTTTCCTTTCCTCCGAGTGGATTCCATTTACCACTATCCTCTGCCACCTGTTGGATAACCAGTTATCAATTCAGATCACCTCTTTGGGTCCTAAGTTCAGCCCTTTCAGCTTATTCATGAGTTTTCTGTGAGGAACATTCTTTGGTCACTCAGTCAAAGAAGTCAATCAGATTTCGTTTTGTAGAATTTTCCTTTGGTAAAACCATGTTGTTTTGGATATTGCAACTTGTTGGCTTCTAGAAAGTTAATTATCTTTTCCTGCAGCAGCAACTCCATTATTTTTCCTACCACCTAGGTGAGGCAACGGCCTGTAGTTTCCCACTTCTTCCCTGTCCCCCCTTTTTTGAAGAGGGACCATATCAGCTCATCTCCAATCCCATGGAACCTTTTCTGTCTCTAAGGATCTATTTAATAAATCCTTAAGAGGTCCTGCCAGAACTTCTCTGAGCTCCCTCCGTATCCTGGGATATATCCCATTTGGCACCATATCTTTGTTTATAAATGCTTTCTTCCATGAATAATGTAATATCCACTCCATTCCCAGATATATCCTCAACAGTCAGCTGCGGCCATTCTCCAGGATTTTCTTCCGTGAACACTGAAGAGAAGTAGTAGTTTGGCACGGTCGCTTTATCCCCATCACTCTCTACATAGCCATTCTCAACATCTTTCAATCTTACAATTCCATTCCTAGCTTTTCTCCTTTCCCCAATATATCTGAAAAAGGTCTTGTCACCTCTCTTTACATCTTTAGCCATTTTTTCTTCTGCCTGTGCTTTGCTTTTTTGAGTTTAACCCATTAATCTTTTCCGTGATCCTTCTGTTGCGTTCTTCTGTAGTTTTTTTAATAAAGTCTCTTTTGCCCTAATTTTTTCGGCCACTTGTTTGGTGAACCATATAGGCTTCCTGTTTCTCTTGTTTTTGTTTACTTTCCTTGTATAAAGATCTGTTGCCATATTTATAGCAGCTTTCAGCTTGGACCACTGTGCTTCCGCTTCTCCTATGCCTACCCATGCCATTAGCTCTTTCTTCAGGTCTTCTCCCATGTTACCAAAATCAGCACATCTGAAATCCAGTACTTTGAGTTTTGTGCATCTGCACTCTGCTTTTGCTCTTATATCAAACCATATCATGCGATGATCACTATGGCCTAGGTGGGCATCCACACGGATATTGGAAACACTTCCTCCATTTATGAGCACTAGATCCAGTGTTGACTTTTCCCTCGTTGGTTCCGTCACCATTTGTCTGAGCAAAGCACTTTGAAAGGCATCCACGATCTCTGTCTAAACCCTGGGGAAGGTGTTTTTGCTTGATAGTGCATGGTCCATCTCTTATGTTGGTGCGCATATTATTCCTATATATATGCCCACATATAGGAATAATCCCATAATTCCTCAAACTCCTGATCCACAGGCTAGTAGTGATAGTGAAGTCTAAGCATGTACCAGCTAACCATTCATGCACTTGAAAATGCTCCCAGATGGCTGGTGTGGCCTAGGACCCAATGCAGCTTCCTCCCCTGTTGTCTCAGTAGGTGCAGATTAGGAATGTGCATGCAAACAATGTTTGGTTTGATTCATTTTTGGATTGGTTTGCTGTTTCATTTGTTTCCAATTACAAAAGCTTGTTTGTTTCATTCAGTTCCATTAAAGTCAATGGGGAGGGCAACATATCGTATTTTGGACTCCAACTGTGAGATTTTCTGTCCATGTTTTATGAAATTTATAACAGGAAAGAGATGCAACAACTCAGAACAAGAACAATCATATGCAAGAGTAACATCGATAGAAGAAGACCAAAATAAGGTGATTAAAAAAAAAAAGATTTTATTTTATGACAACAAATTGTATACATCAAAGCACATCCACTGGATAAAGGTTAAAAATACCTAGGTGGCCATGTTTAGGTAAGCTGCCTGTATCAAGAGTAGTCCTTCACTGACAATTTCACAACCACATAAAATTGGTTGTTCCATAAAATGATCAGAAATAAAATAAAGCTGTTTCTAAAGATTCAAAAGAAAAAGCGCAATGTTCCAGAGGACAATGGGGACATCTACCACCGATGACTATAACCGGGGTTATATCTAGAAAGCATGAGGGAATTTTCAGGCCTTGCGGTTAGCTAATTTATTTATATGACAGCTGAAGCATTAAAATAAACATATTTAGTGGTCTGAATAAAGCTATCCAGCAGGCCTGAAGTAAACACAGAAATTATCTGAATAGTGCTGCTATCCAGAAAAGTTTTAGTCCCAGAACCGGCCCTATTTTATATGAATAGTATGGGGCTGGTGAATCACATATTTGGCCCCGTATTATCTGAATAAAATTTGAAAATCTATGGCTAGTGAATTCATATGGATACTGACAGCTAGTATCTGTATACATGCTTTTGAAAACTAACCTAATAAATATCAAGCTACTGAAGTACTACAATCAACATACTATGGTAGACCACATGGTTATAGTGATGACAGAAAATAGTCATGATGGAATATACTTACCAAGATGGTGATGTCAGAATGCATAGGAAAAAATCCAAAGAGAAAACTGAGTGAGGGCATGTCAATAGGGCACCTGCGAAGAGTAACAATTGATATGGATGAAAGAAAACATATAAAATAGAAACAAATTAAAAGGGGAAGAATACTAGGTTTAAAAAATAGCTTTTTATTTGCAACACTAATTATAAAATTTCTTTTGATCGTGTTTTTTCCACAGCTTTCATTCTTTTTCCATTGTCTGTCATTACTATAACCACGTGGTCTACCATAGATATATTGATTGTAGTACTTTAGTAGCCTGCTATTTATGTTTTCTAGATGTAATTTCAGCTATAGTTTACAGAATTCCTTGTTTTTCTATAGAATTGTCTGCTTCTTTCTTTTAAATGTTAGGGAACTTCATTTAATTTGTTGTTGCTTTATAAAACACGTAATTTTGTCTCATTGTGAAATTGTCAATGAAGTTATACCCACGATTTAGATTTGAGATTTAATTATTCACCTTTATCAAATTTGAGCTTAAGGTAAGTTGCAAGTTCAAGTACACATGTTATTTCCATGTCCAAGTGGACCTTAAGACCATTAGAAAAACCAGAATGAATCAGATCAAAGTTCATTGAACACAGCATCCAGTTTCTGACAGTGGCCTATCTAATTCCAAAAAGTACATGTTATTTCTCAAAGCTCATTTTCATTGATGAGCGATGGCTCTCCCAATTAGTTGGCTAATCATTTGTATGCTCTCTTTGTTCAGTCACTCTTTCTCCTTCTCAGCTCCTCCCTCCCTCTATAGGCTCTTCCTTCCTTCTCACCCCTGGCCATTTTCTTCCTCCACATGCTCTTCCCCCTTTCCTCACCTTGTCTCTTTCCTTTTCTTACCTCCTTCTTATTTTCCTTCATCTCCTGCTTCTCATTCAGCCGGGCCCGAGTGTCTGTACAGTTAACCTGGACAAAATCTGACTTTTGACAGCATTGAATTGGATTTCATCTCCTGCTATCGCAGGACCAGTCTCATGGTAAAAGCAGTGAGAGTTTTCAACTGTAATGGCAAGACTGGCCCCATGGCAACAGGTGATGGCATCCAATTGAATGCTTCTCCTGCTACTGATTTGGGAGGGGGTCCTATGATTGATACTGAGATAGGAGGAAAGACTATGGAAGCAAGCCATTGGATCAGACAGGGATACAGGATTTTATGGGCCCAATTGAATGGTTGAAACAGTGCTAGCATATCATTGTTTTTTGGAATGGCACTCACTACTCCTTACTACCTTGTAATGACACCAAGCTCTTTGCCTTCCACTTACTACATAACCCTAATGATAAGCTACTGGCACACTTCTGACGTTGATGAAAAAAATGGAATCAAATGATCTAATTATGAAAATAAGGAAGAACACAACTGATGAACAGATGCTTAGCAATACTGATATGCAACTAAAATTTGCAAACACCTGAAAAGCAAATAAAAATCAAACAGAATTAAGGGGGTTTGGAAGCAATTATTAAAGGAGGACAAATGCACAAAATTGGGCAAAATAGCCAAAACTAAGTGATAATGCAGAGTGAAAAGAAAAACTATTGTTTGAAACAAACTGAAGGGGGCTATATGCAGTATTCCAAACAACCCAAGTGGGCTACATCAACGCCAGATACGTTGTAAATAAAACAGCAATACTAACAGATTGGATCATGTCGGAAAACCTCAACCTACTCTTCATCAACGAAACCTGGATCCATGACCAAAAGGACCCTATAATCCTAGACCTTTACCCCCCAGGATACAAAATCACACACTGGACCAGGAAAGAAAAAAGAGGCAGAGGCATAGCACTAATCTATCGATCCTATAGACTAAGGAGGCTAGGGCTTTTCAGCTTTGAGAAGAGACGGCTGAGGGGAGACATGATAGAGGTATATAAAATAATGAGTGGAGTGGAACAGGTGGATGTGAAGCATCTGTTCACGCTTTCAAAAAATACTAGGACTAGGGGGCATGCGATGAAACTACAGTGTAGTAAATTTAAAACAAATCGGAGAAATTTTTTCTTCACCCAACTCATAATTGAACTCTGGAATTCGTTGCCGGAGAACGTGGTGAAGGCGGTTAGCTTGGCAGAGTTTAAAAAGGGGTTAGACAGTTTCCTAAAGGACAAGTCCATAAACCGCTACTAAATGGACTTGGGAAAAATCCACAATTCCAGGAATGACATGTATAGAATGTTTGCACGTTTGGGAAGCTTGCCAGGTGCCCTTGGCCTGGATTGGCCACTGTCGTGGACATGATGCTGGGCTCAATGGACCCTTGGTCTTTTCCCAGTGTGGCATTACGTATGTACTTATGTACTTATTTCAGCACCGAAACCACTGCCGAGTCCATAACACCTCAACCAGAAATTGCCTAAATTAGAATCCACAACAAAACCCTACACGATCACCTGAACTGTGTCTTGTTTTACAGACCCCCAGGCAACTGGAATGAAGGCCAGACTAACTCATGGACTTCATCTCAAGCACATGTGTAACCAACTCCAATATAGGAGACATCAACCTTCACTTAGAAGACCCAAACTCAATCAGCGCACGAGAATGTAAGGAATTCCTCCGCTTATGCGATCTCAAATGGCCACAAATGCAAGCAACCCACAAAAAAGGGCACACACTCGATCTCATCTCACACAAACTTTTAACAGACCAAAACTTAACAATAACTGGCATCAAATGGACAGAAACACCATGGACCAACCATTACAAACTAAACCTGTCCCTACACTGGCGGAAGAAGGGTTCACAACAAACAGAAGAACACACATCCTACAGCACAAGAGGTCAAGTAGACACGAAAACATTCTGGCAACTGATATACAATACAAATGGTCAACACAAACAGACTACCTCACAGAATGGGACAAAAGATGCAGAAGCATACTAGACGAAATAGCACCCTTATGAGCTAGAACCTCACGCAAACACAAATCGATACCATGGTTCAACGATGAATTGAAAAAACTAAAAACACACACCAGAAAACTCGAACAAGCATGGAGGAAAACAAAGGATGAGCAAACACTTAACACATGGAAACAAATACAAAGAAAATACAAATACGCAATAAGACAGACCAAAAGATAATTCTATAATACTAAAATAGGGGCAAAGACACAAAGAAACTATACCAACTGGTGAACAAGCTCCTAGACACCAACCAGGTCACTACAACGAACACAGACATCCCATCTGCAGATGAACTTGCAAAGTATTTCAATGAAAAAATCATAAACCTATGCAACACGCTACCTCAGGACACCACTGACATCGAAAACTTCCTTAATGAGCTGGACCCAACCACTGGAAAATACCCAGCTGATTGGACTTGATTAAACTTTGCCCCCCCCTACCATCAAAACAATCACCCAGGCGATCAGCAGGTTCTCCAACACACACTGTAAACTAAATATCTGTCCCAGCTACCTAATGAAATCTACCCCTAACCGCTGCATCGGAGAACTCACATCCCACCTAAATTACATGCTTCAGCAAGGTCTCTTCCCCAAGGAAAATGGCAATATTCTACTCACCCCGATACCAAAAGATACCAAGAAAAAAAACAAACGAAATCACCAACTACCGTCCAGTAGCATCGATCCCGCTCGCAGTCAAACTGATGGAAAGCATGGTAAACAAATGTTAATTTTAGAGGCCCTCTTTGCGCCCCAGGAATACCCTACTCCAGGGACAAAGGGCCTGCGCTTCCATTACGTGTTGGGCCGCCTGCCTAAATCCTTTTGATATTCCATCCCAGTGATATGTCTCTTGTGTAGATACCAGAAGGCGTAAGTCTAGGATACTGTCCATGACCATGGCCTTCTGTCTATCAGGATCTAAGTGAATCCTTGGTCATCTATGTAGTTAAATGTATTCTATTAAAATGCAGCAGTAATTTATATAGACTTTGAGTGTTAGTTGTGTGTGTGGCTTAGTTTGTAGTATCAAGGAAAGGTGAAGAATACTTGAAAATAAAGACAGAGATAGATTTCAGAGAGAAGGCTTTATTCTTACCAAGTTTTTCAAAGTACAGACATCAAACAGTTGCTGGGTTCAACAGCACAGGGCCCTGCCGTCCGAGAAGAAGCGTTGGGGATGACTCCAACTTTCTCTCAAAATCTTATCCCTTTTATAGCCACAGATTCCAATAGAAGTCTATTGTGAGGAACCTTTTTTTTCTAATATTTCTCAATTTCTGAGATCATACTTTCGTATCCGGCCAGATGTACATCTGTACCCAACTCTCTTCCGTTCTATCTATTTCTAGAGTTTCCACACTTCCGTAGATGTCAACATGTTTTTCGAACATTTTGTTTTGTCGTTTACCAAAATATCTTTCTGTTAAGATACCAGTTTCACATCTTTCTTTTGTAATACCTTTCATAACATCTTATGATCTCTGTGCCATCTGATGGAAAATAAGTCCCACTTTAAAAACCTCATTTTATTCCTTTACCCATTATTATTTCATTATAGGTGCTATATTCAATTAGAAAGTTGTACCTGGTTGTGTGAAGACCCATTGTTCAGACCTGCTTTTTGCAGATTCTCAAATATGATATCATTAGCTTGTTATTTGGCCTAGTCAGTACTTTTCCTGTTGCTCTAGCCTGTGTAGCTTAGCCCACCACTATTCCAGTGGTAGGTCTGAAGCCAGGCCACATATTAACATTCCCCTCTTCACCCTATCCCATAGGGTGACACCAGGGTAAATACACCATGGTACCATCCATTCCAGAAGGTATCCTATCAGGCCATCAAATTTTCTTGAGTATACATTTGCATAGATTTGCATTGCTTATGTAGACATTTTGCTCATGTATCACATCATCTTATAAAACTTTATATGGTTATATTGTATCCCTGTGTGCTATTACCTGATTATACAGTTGCAGACATCTCTCTAGTGTCTCTAGCATTTGTATAGCGATTGGTCCTTCTCAGAGGGAGATAGTCCAATGTGTTATCTCCTGTGGTGTTAGGAAGGAGATTTTCGTACAGGGCATATTGTCCTGCTGTTGTCTTTTTCATTATTGCAGTTTCAATTAAGCGTTCTACTAAGCCTCTAGCACAAGGGATTATGCAACATCCTACTAATACAAAAATTGCTACCACTATAATTATAGTAGTGGCTGCTGAAATGATAAATGTCTTCCATTTACCAAAAGCTCTATCCATCCAACCAGTCCAGGATGTGTCAACACCAGAGTTCTCTGCCAACTCTTGTGACAGTGAGGTTAAGCCTTCCAAAGCTCTGGTGATTGATCCATCTGGAGCAGTGTTGTTGGGGATAAAGGTGCAACACTGTGTACCTATTTTCCGACACACTCCGCCCTCTGATGCCAAAATCTGGTCAAGAACTAATCTATTTTCCAACGTCATCCTGCTGGTGGCGTCTAATTGTGTTGCAATTCCTTGAACTGCATCTCTAGTGTAGTTCACAAATCTCTGCTGGTTGTAATATATATAGTTGATCCAGTCTAAATTTTTATTTATAGTAGCCCACCAAAAGAAAGCTGATTCGAATCCTGCAGCTATTTGGTTTCTGGCTTTAAACTCATCAGGAACCCCTCTTGGAACTCCAATTGCATCTATATAGACCCGATCATCAAAAGATCCAGGCATTGCATTTCTCTTCACTCGTGAGGAAGAGCTGCTATGAGGAGGGAGCAAAGATGCTATTATAATTGGAATTACCAATTTGACTAAGGCACATCTGCCTGTCCAACTCCTGTGGAGTGTATGGTAGATAGTGTGGGTTCCACAGTACCACCATATGTCTGCTCTAGCTTGTGAAAAGTCTGTGAGATTTAGATTTCGCAGAGTCTTTTTCTCTAGGGTTGTATTACAATTGGTCAAATTTCCTAGAAACCGTGTATTCTTCACCCCATATCGTTCCAGACATGTATGATATCTGGTTGCAGGATCTGGAATCCTGAATGCGGGTGGAACCCTCAGCCGAGGGGGTAAGTAGGGGTGGTGCTCGTTAAGATGTTGACAAGTCTGGTTGATATCATCTTTCATTTGTAATAACTCTAACATACACCAAAAACCATCTGGATCATTGTTCAGATCTAAAGGAAAGGGAACTACAGTAGGTTCTGCTCTTGCATGGGCACAAAAATAACAATTAGAGACATTCAAACTCTTTGTAGTATAATGCGCCCATTCGAGCCACAGGTTTGTTTCTCCAAAACCTGTTTCTAGTGCCACTAAATCTTTAGAATTATTAATCGGCACAATCTGGTAAGGAATCTTTACGTCTGGGATTTTTGTTGGCATCAAAGGATTATTTTCTGGTTGGGTTGGGGGTGGAACAATCTTAAATTTTCCAACAGGGTCTCTACCTGAGGCATCAATTCCTAAGGAATAAGTTCTGTATGTAACGGCCGTTACTCCTCTGAAAGTGATAGCCACTTGATTACATTTGGTCATTGGACAGAGGCCATTCACTCGCAATTTCATGATAGAAATGCTCTTTTTGAGATCTGGGATCTCACTACCTGAGTAGGGAATCCATGAACCTGTGTACCACCATACTTGTGCCCAACTTCCGCAATTTGAGAAGGGACACAGGTATACCTCAAAAGCTGACAAATATTGCTGCACAGGATGTTCCCCACACATTGTGTAAGCACACACATCAAGGGTGATTGTGGTTGTGTTCTCAGTTGTGGGTAATGTTATTTCAGGGGTGGTAATAAACTGTTGCAGAAAACTTTCTAGATGTTTTGTTCCTTGCACCATAGGCATGGTGAGCACACACAACAGAAGGGCTAGACACTTCATGTTGGTAGTTTTCATGTCAAATGTAAGATTTGGACTGTACCAAAGGCAATTGGCGGTTAATGAAAATGAGTAACAAAATTAATCCTAGGGTCTTAACCAGAACTGCAATTGCTATAATTAATATTCCAAGGTATACCAATGCTTGATATATCATGAGGAATAATTTGGGTAGGGTGGGTAAATTCTAATAGCTCCTCTTTCAGTAGGGTCTGGGATTTCGAAAAGGCTATATACTTCCAAAGGTCCCAATCCAACCTCTCTAATGAACAGGAAGGGTATCCAGTCAGTGCCCAATACAGCGTAGGTGATTAACCAAAAATCTACAACGTCACCAGTTTCTGGTCTTATTAGGAGGTCGTCGGTTTGTTCAACTTGTAAACCTAAGGTTCCTCCAAACAGTACCAGAGTGTGTGTGACCGTTCGACTAGGACCCAGTGTCCAACTCTCAAATAGGGGTTCACACAATGTTTGATATCGTGTGAAGGGGTCCCAATTGGGATCGTCTTCTGGAGCTGGGTCCCAATGGGGATGTATTAACTCTCTTGGGTCAAAAAGGTACTCTGGGGGTTCAGGGATTAAGTGTTCACCTAAATTTAAAGGCGACGGTGGGGGAGAATCAGGTGGAGAAGGCTGGTTATCTGGTCTGTTCTGGGACAAATATTGATAGCTACTTTGGGATGAAGAGCTATCTGGGAGGACGAGTAGCTGGGACGGTGATATTTGGAGTGGCTAAGGTAGTATTATTCGTGGGAGGAGGAACGTCACTAGTAGGAACCACAGGATAAGGAGGAGGGGTGGGTTGTGATTCAAGTAAGGTAATATTATCCCCAAAAGCAGTTGTAAGATTGGGGACAATATGGACCGAGCTACTGATATTATTGGGAGCACTTGTAGAATGCAAAACAGGAGAATCAGTGAGGACAGGAGTAGTCGCAGCGTTTTCAATAGGCACAGTAGGTTTGCCAGTTGAAAAGTCTGTTGTGGCCGATGTGTCTGACCAAGGGGTGGGATTACTGGTGGCAAAGGGACTGATCTTTTTTATGGTTTGGGGGGATGTGTGTCCAAACAGGCGTGTGAATGTGGTGTACTGTGGGGGCTCTGTGTAGGCTGCTGTAGTAGGTGGAGAAGTAGTTGCAAGTACAGAAGTAGTTGCAAGTACTGCTGGGGTAGTTGCAAGTACCGAAGTAGTCGCAAGTACCGCTGGGGTAGTTGCAAGAACCGAAGTAGTTGCAAGTACCGTGGCGTTTCCTACGGGCAAAGTAACGTTGCCAGTGGGAAAGGCAGTGAGTGTGATCCAAAGATCAAAGAGGTCACTGTCAGCAGTATAGGTAAACAGGGTAGTGAAAAACAAAACCAAACCTATACAAAGTAGGATCATGCACACGAGTCCAACAGCAAACAATCGAGCAGATGGGAAGCAGAAGAAGAGGGTGTACTGATGTAACACCGTTACTGCTGCTGAGACAACACTTGGGCGGGTGCTGGTTCCGTCCGTGTCGTCAGGAATGGTGTCGTCTTCCAAATAAGTGCCGTCAAAGTCGTTGGACCAATGGGAATTGGTTTCAGATAACTGCTCAGAGTCACACTTATCAACAGGGTAAAGTCCAGTGTTCTGTAGGTCTGGTGGATCTGGTTCCTTGATATCGTCAAGGGCTGCAAGGTTCTCAGCAGTTGGTTCCCTGCGGAGAACTTTGCCAGTGGGGGAGGGTGGTGGTATTAAAACTTTCACAGGAGTGGTTGGGAAAGGTGGTATTGGAATAGGAACTTTATGGAGAGAAATAGTCTGTAAGGGAATGAGCTCTTCTGGAGTGAACAGCGGCGGAACTTGCTGTGGCATTTATCTGGCTTGATTCGGGAAGTACAAATGTAGAATGTCGAGCAGCTCACTGATGTTGCTGTGCAAATTATGTACTGTTGAACACGCAACAGACTCT